>NC_047505.1:7704861-8046653 GCF_902827115.2 Pseudochaenichthys georgianus | reverse complement strand
TAAACCTTCTTAAGCTTAAGAGTTGTTTTCTAAGCATCGTAAATGAAGTGCACTTGGAAATACTCAAACCCATCTGAAAGAGGATCAGAGCTTCTCAAATCCAGAACCTGCACAAGGAAAAGACAACCTTTTGATTTAGGCTTCCATTGTTTTAGGTGGACTTTTTCATCTTTCACACAGATCAATTACATATATTGTATATTGTCTGAGGTATTTAAACTTGTAATGCATGACTGAAGACGGTTAATCTCGCACTTACATAAAGTATCGGCATTATCTTCAGCACCCAACGGACAGCCGAAACTACGAAGCTCTTAATGGCACGCACTTGCACTCGTTCTTGAGTAGTGCTTTGGGAGAAGCGTGTAGAAGTTGGAGAGCATTTGTAGAAACACTCAGTGAAAGGTCTTAACCTCGGAGATCAATCATGATCAGAAAAGCTGGCCCTGCTCTGCATTTGAAAGAGAAGTCAAGGAGTTAATTAAAATAATAAAACTAAATAGTTCTAAATGTCAAGGCCACAAACATGGTTTATACTTTTTTATGGCAGAATGAATTCAACACTTTGATAACAAAAGCTTAATTGCTTACTGACAAGACAACGATCAAAACAATACCAGCCTTATGTCTGGACACTTATAATAACACGGGGGGCAGTTGGTACCCATTGTACCAAAACATCGACATTAAGTATGATAAGGAAACATGTCAGAATGTCAGTTTGACTCGCCCTGAACAGTCCGAATCTTTAAATGTGCTCATCGAATCGAGAATAACTCTGGTCTTACTGATTTAGAACGGGTATCCAGATTTGTTCTTATGCAAGCCCAGAGAACGCTTCCACAAAAGGATATTAAAATGTCAGTGATGGGTACAAATGGGTTAAGCTAAGCATAAAGACTGAAAGCAGTCCCAGAAGAAAGCTAATCGCCTGCTGGTTCTTATATTCGGATTTCTCCTTTAACTCTCGGCTCAAAAGCAAGTAAGTGCATTTCCGAAAATATCCAACTCTTGAGTTAGGTTCCTCTGAAGAACCTAACTCAAGAGGAAAAAAAGCGTCCTTCCTGCAAAAAGTACACCGTTTTGCTTTTAAGTATTGCAAAGCGGTAACGGTAGTCTTTTGCCGAACATGCACATCTGAACATATAAAAATACTACCGTGCATGTTCCGTTAAAGGCAGCATCCTCACAGGTTTGTCTGCTGCTGAGATTATCCTCAAATGTTGAAGTAATGACTCGCTTGTCTGAATGGAGCTTGTTGAAATACATACAGAACAGAAGGCCTGAGCTATATGCTTATGTCTGTGTGATGGAGGCCTGGCGAGTGCTAATTCTCCTGTGCATGTGTGATGTCCTGCATCCCTAGCCCCGTGAGCTTTTAATTGCAGGGTCCAGATTGCCGGGTCTGGTTAAGGCCTGACGACCCCTACCAGAAGTCACAGCCTCCATTTAGCTTCCAGATCCCATGCAACGAACACAGGGGCCCCCGTGTTAGCGTGCTAGCACTGGTTGGCAACAATTCAATAGTCATCCCCCTTTTGTATCCGAGGCCTGCTGTCTTGCCCTAACGATGCTCTCTCAACCCCCCCCCCATCCTCCCACCACCTCTGCCTCCCCCAAAGTCCCCTTCTCGTGCCTTCTCCCTTCAACAACAGAAACACAGTGGAGTCGTTAGACCCTCTCTTCATTACTTTCAAAAAACCAATCATTAGACACCAGAGTATATACGTAATTAGAAAAATCACTTCCTTTGCAATCCCGGCTAAGTAGTTACATACTGTAAATTACAGGGACAAATCAATTTTTAATCATTCACTGAGTGGGCTCATCAGCTCAGTAGGACATTGTATACCTGCTTGTTTGTGCGAAAGCAACATCTGGGCTAAAACAATTACCCTTTTGTGTTCCAGAGCGGCTCTGAAAATGCCTCGCTGTCACCTTCCCCCTGTCGTGGACGCTCTCTTTCTATCTCTATCGCGTCTCCAGACCGCTTTTCTCCCCTTTGGCCGTTCTTTTTCCCGCTCCCTTTCTTTTTTCTCCCTACCTTGCCCTCTCTTCGTCTCTCTCTGTTTCTCTTTCACTCCCTGCCCTTGACCTTGGACATGGAGGATCACATTTAAAGCTTTATAAATCAATAGGCTATAATAAGCTGCACTTGACAGAGAGGGGGAGAAAGGGAGGGGAGAAGAAACAACAACATATTGCTTTTTTTAACACCTTGTTTTTTTCTTCTTCTGCATGCCTCTGTTGTTATTGTCTTTTTTTTGTTTGTTTTATGTTTTTGCATTGTTTCCTTTTCGAAAACAGATTGTGTTTGGCCCCGCAGAAATATCACCTTATTACAATGTTTGCTGAAGTGCTGGGGAAATATGACGATTACAAAATGTGTAAAGACAGAAGACGTCTATTCTCCGTGTTGGTGTTGAAGTGAGACATACATAATCCAGCTTCAAGCTGCGTCTTCTGTCCCGGTATGTTTCACCCTTCACCGGCTAATAAAATGCTTTGTATTCTTGTCTGAGAGAGACCCGATCGATCCACATTAGTCTGAACTCTCTCTCTTTCACTTTGAAAACTCAGGAAATCAGATTTCAGAGGGGGGAGAAAAAAGAAATCGGTTAATGCATTGATCACTCGGGCTGTATGCAAATCACATTTGCCTCTATTTTTTTTTGCCGATCAATAGCATTAATTAACGGCTTCGTTTTAACAGCACCCCGCAATCCCGTTAGACACCGCTGTCGACCACGGAAATCACCCCCCCCCAACCCGTCCCTCAGTAGCCATGGAAATGAACGGCGCGTGGCAGGGGCCATAAATCAGGAAATCCAATTTGACCATGAGCTCCAGTACTAACAGTAAAATATGAGCGCTAACACAGCACACAGGTAGATCATCCCATATTGGGAACAATATTATTTATTTATGACGGAGAAATGAAAAGGAAGTTTACACGAGTGCTTTTAAAAACTTTTCAACATCATTTGTGAAACTGGAATTCACTTTAGAGCCTGAGAGAATGTTATCAGTGTTCCCTTAAGATTCTAAAGGAAAAGTCAACCTGATGTGATGCTGATACCATCAAGGTTGAGAATTCAAATTCAAAAGAGAAAGCTTGTGTTCTAAACACTTCGTGTGGAATTTGAAAGATGTGAGAATGTGCCAGGCAGGGAGGATCTAATCAAATAAAAACTTACATTTGGTATTATAGGATCCAAGGTTTTTAAGAGTGCAAGTCTGTATGTCTCACCCAGTGTTGCTTTGATCTTGACTATTGTATATTATATTATAATGTTTTGTACAATTCCCTTAACTCTAGTCTATGGTAGTGCAATCATTTATCACTGGATTGTCACTTTAAGATATGTTGACACTGTTGTTAGGATCGCGCAGAAGTTCCCAAACTTTTCCAACCATGTTCCACTTTGTACCCAATAAGAAAATCTGTCTAAAAAGAACCCTTTCCCATTGCCGATACCAAGACAATAGGAGCCACCTGTCAGTGTACAGCCTGTGCTGCTCTGCCAGGTCTGTGATGCTAATCCTAGATTGATTTAGCTAGCCTGATAGCATCTGGCTGACGCTGTGTGTTAACTCACATCATGCTGACTTAAAACTGTCGAGGTGAGTGCTGTCAATCCGTTTGTTGGACCTTGTAACTATTTAAATATTACACAATTTGCCCAAAAATACGGGTAGTGTGAGTTTTTAGCTAATGCTAACGTTAATGCTATGTCACATTGACATATATAAATATATTAAAAACTATTGTTCAACGTCATTTTAATGTGATGTGTATATGTAATATATAGCTTGTCAATAATACAATTTATTATCTGTGTGTGTGTGTGTGGTGTGTGTGTGTGTGTGTGTGTGTGTGTGTGTGTGTGTGTGTGTGTGTGTGTGTGTGTGTGTGTGTGTGTGTGTGTGTGTGTGTGTGTGTGTGTGTGTGTGTGTGTGTGTGTGTGTGTGTGTGTGTGTGTGTGCTAACCAGCCTAGCTGTTGCTGCCAGGGATGCTTGTGTGTGGAATTAATAATGGACGCTTTTTGAAATTATTATTATTCCCAAAATGCTCTTTTGTGATTTGCTTTGAAGGGCGTGCATGTGTGTGTGGGTTTGGGGGGGGTCGTTAAGTGAGTAAGGGGAGGTATTTGGTGAAGGAGGTTAGAGAGAGAGGGGGGGGGGGGCCTTGCTTGCTCATTTGGAGAGCTTTTCCAATTATACAATTAGTCAGGAATGTAGGCCAGCGGCCTCGGTGCTCCTCCTGCTCCCCGACCCTGCTAGCAAGTGCCCTCGCCTCACTTTGTATTTATCCTTTTCTTTCACATTGTTAAGAAATATAAAAATAGGAATCAAACAACACATTTGATATGTAACTGTGGATATAAAGTGGTGTCAGCTCTGGGAGCAGCACGCGGGCTGAAGCAGCCGGTGTCCCGGAGGAGCTAAGCTAACAAATGCTGACCCTCTTTGTGAATTGGGTTGCGTGTGAACAGCCATGGCAGCACACTGTGGAGTTAATAGATAAAGTCATGGGGTCGGGCTGCTCTGATCAAATACTGTTTGTTGTGTTGAATGGCTTTTTTGTAAACCCACCACCAGCTCCCACCATGTCCCGGAACCCCACCACGTTGGGAAGAGGAGTGTGTGTGCGGGTTCGGGATTGAACACGCACACACACATTGCTACTTTTGATTCTTCTCTGGGACGGAATGATATGATAAATTCATTTATGATGAAGGACAAATTGTTTTATAATTTGGCCCCTTTCTTCCGATTGTCCCCTCACTCGTGCCTGCCTGTTACCGAGTGTGCCGCGCCGGGTTTTATACGAAGCAACAACAACAGCCAAGTGCCATCTGTTGGCATGCAGATTTTCTGTAATCTCTCTTTACTGATTACAACAATGACTACACAAACCTCTTAAATAATTATCCCACAATGTAAAAAAAAAGAAAGAAAAAAAAGAAAAATAATTATAATCATTAACTCCCACCAAGTCTGCCACTCCTCCAGCGAATGAAGGCTGTCAGAGAGAGAGAGATAAAGACGGAGGGAGAGAGAGTTTGTCTTCTGCTGTGATGCCAATCATGTCTTATTTATACCAGCGGGGCAGAGCAGCACACAGGAGTGACAATCTTAACCCAACAACACTGGAGAGGAAACGGTGGGAAAATTGACCCCTCTCCACCCACCACCCCTGCACCTTATGTTCTTTTCCTGTCTCCTGGAGAAAAAACATCCCTAAATGGAGTGACATTTTGTGGTTTGATCATGGAATCCTTCTGTCCCCATTGTGCATCAAATTGTAACAGTTGTACAGAATTACTACAAGTTTTTCTGTGACTACCAATGTCTGTTCATATTTGATTTTCCATTAACTTGCAATATTTTTTTTTTTTACTGAGGAAGGTTTAGCCATCATGAATCCAAAGTTTTGTGATTTACACAAACATAAAAATCAATATTCAAAAAGTATTCCCTGTGTTTTCTGATGGGGAAAATAATGTTTGTTGTCCACAGCTCACGTTAAATTGACCGGACTTCTTTCTGCGGATTGATATGACTGCACAAAGTCCCTTGATCTTCCTTAGCAACGGTTTGTTTTCCTTAGCAGCGGTCTGTTAGCGAGAATAAACAGCCATTGGAATGTCCAAATTGACCAATGAGAATAAAATATTCAACTTAGCCGTGTGATAATGTGTTATATGAATTAATACATTAATGTTGCTGATGCATAGTTAAATTGCGAGTAGTAGCAAGTTTAATCAAATAAATACATCATATTTTATAAGCTCATCAAATGTTTTGCATGTAAAATCTTAATATGCAAAGAAACTAAAACTGGCAAATAAATGTAGTGAAATAATATTAATATTTAAAGTTAAGTAGAAGATCTACAAAAGAACATTAATGTAGGGAATGCACTTTCCACCACGGACAGATACGCGTTCGTTAGAAGCCACAGTTGTTACCCTTTTTTTGTCTGTGTGTGTATCTGCTCATGAATCTCTTTCTCGATAAGTCGTGTGTGTGTGTGTGTGTGTGTGTGTGTGTGTGTGTGTGTGTGTGTGTGTGTGTGTGTGTGTGTGTGTGTGTGTGAGAAATGGTGTGAGAATACGTCAAGGGGAGCATGTGTTAGCTCTGCTTCCAATATGAGGGAAATCTGTGCCACATACCTCCGATGTGACACTAGCCAAAACGACATGACTCACCCATGCTATATTTGATTAATAAAACTACAGCTGGCGAAATGTGTTTCAAAACAGCAGATCATTACCGAGACTCGAGAAATGCAGCATCGTATTATAATTATTCAGGTATGGAGACTAGATATTCGTGTGGTGAGCATCTTAAACGATCAAAAGCAAAACATTAATGTTACATGTGTAGTTAAATAATGTCACTTTAGTGAGGCGTGTGATAGTTAAGATGGCCTTGGCTTGTCCTGAAGAGGACCTCTGCCATTTATCCGCTGCTCTCAATCTTACAATAAATGTTATAACGTGAATTTCCCAGCTTCAAGAGAAAAGGTTTCCATTGATTAGCACTTTACAAGCAATCCATTTTTACAAACCGGCTTGACCCGCTCGTCTCTTTCTCCGTTTCTCAGGAAGCCAACTCTCTGGACGATGGTCTATTACAAATTAAAAGAATACAGAGATTGGATGAGTAATTATTGGAAAGAGAGGAAGATGTTGAGAGATTCAAGGGGAGCGAAGACGAATGCCAGGCACTAATTCCTGTCGACGACCACAATGGCGATGATGATGACACGCTGATTACAAACAACCGGGCGGGATGAGGCATCATAACCCCACAAAGCAGACATATCCCTCACTTGTACTTGTCATATGATATGCCATCAGTCACTGACACACACACGTACAGTACACACACTCTAACGGCCCATCACCATGAGAGATGGGGTGGCCACGCTCCTCCAGCTCCAGGAATAATGGCTTGCACCTGTTAACCATGTCACCTCTGTTTGCCAATTGTCTCCTTGAGCTACATAGAGGGGAATTGACAGCGTTTTGGTTTCTTGACAGGTGATGTGTGGGAGGGGGTGTTACTTTTAGTTATTTTTAGTCAATACTTGATGTACAAAATTGGAACCAAACGTATTTTACTTGCAGCAGCTGGGCGGTTACTTCATTGTTATGACATATGGTTTACTTTCAGGTAATCAGGCCTACATCTATTAATCCCAAAAATATCCAATTCTCTTTGGGTGTTGATCTTTGTCATGGATATTGGTACTCAATTACAAACATTTACAAAAAGTTATTTTACGTGTTGTTAAGTTTGTGTCCTTTGGCAAAATATATCTATCGTTTCACTATGGTAACAAATGTTTAGTATCTCTCAAATGATTCATGCTGCTAATTTGAAATGAAGACTAAATTGAATAATTAAAAAAAACATATCCATTTCCCTTTTTGGGACTATATATTGACTCAATTATATTCCTTACATTTTCATTAAGTTAATACATGCATGCGTTGTAACTGGCAAAACAGTAATAGTAAGACACATACATAAATGTATTTAAACAACATGTTGAACAGTTATTTTTAAATACAGTCTAAGACATTTGTGAACGTTGCATGTCCAAATTAGGCAGGGGCACCACACTAGCCTTTCATGAATGGCAAATTAATATTTTAGGATAATCATCTCAATAGTTCTGCATCTGGACGTCTAGTATTTGGAGCAAGTAGCTTGTGAAAATAAGGTTGTAAAACTAAGTAGTAAATCTGTTATTTCAATGTGTCAGATACGTTTAATCGTTTCATATCTCCTGCGTTTCATATTATTTTCTGGTGGAAGCAGGTTGTGAACAATAATAAGGCTTCCCCGGAAACACTGCAGTGTTGAATTTCAGCATTTCTTTTGTTGAGTTTATTTTTAGAAATGTATTTACTTAAAAATATTGAATGGTGAACTTCTAGGGGATTATAACAAACTCTCATATAGAAAGGCGAATTGGAAAGTGGGCTTGTATTCCATAAAAGGACCCTCACCCTGACTAGCATAAGCAGCAGTAACATGATTCAGAGGTGTCTATGTATGTGTCAGATTGTGACATTGCCAACATATCCTGCAGGTCTTACTGCTACCAGAAGTGCAAACATATGTGGCCTGACAACCAAGATAAAAACATCCTACACCAGTACCATGAGTGCTCATATTGCAGTTTGTGTCCTAAACGCGATTTGAAGGCTGAATCACATTCCTGTCCTAACATGATGTACATCTGTGGAAAAGAGGTGAAACCACAGAATAACATAAGGTATGGTAACTTCTAGTATTGTGTGCGGCACAAACAAGGGTACAATCCTGAACAAATTCAATTCTGAAAATGTTGGACTACAGAACAGAGATGCAAGGTTGGTTATATTGTACCTAATGTCTACATACGGTGGCCTTGAAGTGCAAGTCAAAACAGCATTTCAGGAAACGCCACAGCATTTCAACTGATACGGAAAGGGTATAGAGAGGCGAAGTCCCTCCCCTTCCGGGGGACCTCCATGGGACCTTATTTCGGAAAAAGTATGCATTGAAGTAAATGGAGAGAGAAAGATTATCTTTCGATCCCGTTTGAATTGTGCCACGAATTACACATATGATGTTTGTCAATCTTAAATAATAATTTCCATGTCAAAAAAGTCACAGTTTGTCGTAAAGCTGTTGAAATATAAGACTATGAAAAATACGCAACTAGAAAGACTACAAATCCCAGAATCCCGGTCCCGCATGCTGGCTCTTACGGAACCGACTAACTCCCCTTGTGTGTATGTACAGTTCTCAACATGCCCAGACCTGTAGTGACTTTCACCTCTTTAATAATTTTCGCCTCATTCTGAAAGAAAGAAGTGAAATGTGCCAACGTGACGGCCATCTTGGTGTGTGGTGTGAGATGGGAGATGTAGTTCATCGAGCGGTTTCACACAAACAAATGTGTTACTTCACAGTTTTACGACACATTTTTCTTTTTTTGACTTGCAAAATTATCTTTTAAATTGACAAACATCATATGTGTAATTCGTGGCACAATTCAAACGGGATCGAAAGATAATCTTTCTCTCGCCATTGACTTCAATACATAACTTTTACGAAATAAGGTTCCATTGAGGTCCCCCGGAAAGGGAGGGACTTCGCCACTCTATTCCTTTAGGGAGAACACTTCTTGTTTGTGATTTGACAGAGCCAGCCAGAGAAGCACTGCTGTGATTGGTTGTTTTTGCTGCCAGTCAAGAAATGATGCTTCGTGATTGGTCAGCACCTGGCAGCGCAACATGTCCCGAAACATCAGCCGTCAGCACACAGAGTTCACAGCTCCTACTGGACAAAAGTTAAACATGAACAAACCACAGACTGTCTGTGTCATGGTGAATACAGTCGCTGCTTTATTTATGTCTGTATGCCGTTGTTGTGAGTGTGGACGGAGCAGCTACAGGTTGGTTTATCCTTATCGATCCGATCTCCATTCAGAAATCACACATTTTAAAAAGGGTTTTTCGCCTGCCGTCTTGTCTGCAGACTTGTCACAGCATTAACTCATGGTTTTTACTAACCGGTATCAATATGTTGTTACTTCGGCATAATTTTTGAAACGTGTATTACAATTAAATCACGGTCAAATATGTTAATGTTGTTGTAGTTGGTATCTACCAAAGTATTTGCATGGATATAAGCCCCGCCCCCTCTCCAGCTTGTCTTGTTTGAATGACAGGAGTAAACACAGCTGACAGCCGCGGTGAAACCTGAAACTCAAGTGATTAGAGCGATGCGAATAATCGGGGCGTATATCCATGTTAATATTATGGTAGACTACAAAATGAACATATTTTACCGTGATTTAACCCTTCTTTTGCGTTAGGTCATACCCATGCTATTTTCGGTCAAAATTGACCGGTGTGTTTTGCACAGTGATATCTCTGGCACCCCTTATCCAATTTTGATGGTTGACATCTCCTTGAACAGTCAAAGCAAGTAGAATCAAGGGATGACAGACAGAATGACACCAGGGGTGAATTTCATATTCTTCTTGGCAATAAGTTCAAAGATAGTGCTTATTTTACATTACTGTATATTATAAAAATGCTTGCCATGTAGGCTGTGGCAGTAGGACTTAGTTAGTGTTGTAGCTGAGATTTTTCTCGTTCCAATGGTGTGTGGGATGTATTGATTTGATACAAGCAAGCCAGTGTGTCATGGTCCGGACCCACCGGTGGGCCCATCAAGTTCAGCATTCACTGTGATGAATATACAATAAGACACTGATACTGTTTTATTCAATGAACATTTATTGAAAGAGAAATATACCATAACAGAGTGTGTGTGTGTGTGTGTGTGTGTGTGTGTGTGTGTGTGTGTGTGTGTGTGTGTGTGTGTGTGTGTGTGTGTGTGTGTGTGTGTGTGTGTGTGTGTGTGTGTGTGTGTGTGTGTGTGTGTGTGTGTGTGTGTGTGTGTGTGTGTGTGTGTGTGTGTGTGTGTGTGTGTGTGTGTGTGTGTGTGTGTGTGTGTGTGTGTGTGTGTGTGTGTGTGTGTGTGTGTGTGTGTGTGTGTGTGTGTGTGTTCGTTCACGGTGTTCACGCACATAGTTGGCCCCTGAGGGAACTCTATCTCAGGGGCCTCTCCCTCAGGGGCCTCTCCCTGGTCTGCTGTAGGCTCATAGTCTGGATTGCTGTTGTCTTCCAATTCTGAAACATCTTCCTCTATCTCCTCTTCATCTGGTTAAAAAAATGTGTCCATAGCCCCTCGTACAGAAAATCGCCTTATCGGTCGCCTGCTCATTGTGTCAATGAGTCAAATGTGAGCAAGGCACAAATATAACTGCTTGAGAGCCAGTAAGGGAGGCGCATTTAGCACGAGAAAGTGAGACGTGTGTGTTTCTCGAGAGGCACAGAGCTCGCACCTGTGAGAAGGTATGATACCTTGTTTTATACAGCGCGAGAAAGGGAGAAGTTCCCGTAACCTGTGTGTGTGTGTGTGTGTGTGCGTGCGTGCGTGCGTGTGTGTGCGTGTGTGCGTGTGTGTGTATAGATGTTTTCCATCTGCAGGATGAACATAATACACTCATACCCATTCATTTCCTATAGCGGTCAAATGTGACCGAAAACGTCAAGGGTGTTTCACTGTTGAATAAATCACTCAAATTCAATGCAAGTGGTGATCATCAAGTGTATATGTTCAGAGGCCTAGTGTGGAGGATAACATAAGGTATTGAGGCAATTGGATGAAAAACACAATATTTATGATTAAAATAAAAGTCATTTGGTCACTTTTGACCCGAAACGCAAGAGAAGGGTTAATTGTAATACACGTTTCAAAATGATGCCGAAGTAACAACATATTGATACCGGTTAGTAAAAACCATGAATTAATGCTTTGACAAGTCGGCAGGCGAAAAACCTTTTAAAATGCGTGATTTCTGAATGGAGATCGGATCGATCAGGATAAACCAACCTGTAGCTGCTCCGTCCAAACTCACAACAACGGCATACAGACATAAATAAAGCAGCGACTGTATTCACCATGACACAGACAGTCTGTGGTTTGTTCATGTTTAAGTGTTGTCCAGTAGGAGCTGTGAGCTCTGTGTGCTAACAGCCAACGGCTGATGTTTCGGGACATGTTGCACTGTCGGGTGCTGACCAATCACGAGGCGTCATTTCTTGACTGGCAGCAAAAACAGCCAATCACAGCAGTGCTTCTCTGGCTGGCTCTGTCCAATCACAGACAAGAAGTGTTCCCCCTAAAGGAATACCCTTTCCGTATAAGTTGAAACACTGTGGCGTTTTGTGAAACGCTGTGGCGTTTTCTGAAATGTTGTTTTCACTTGCACTTCAGGGCCACCATATATACATTAGGTTTGTCACTATACCAGAAATGTTGTAGTCGCTACGAATACCACAAAGATTCATTATAACCAATTTGATATCATTGCATAAAAAACAAAACAACAACGGGATGCGCCCTTGGACTAGTACGTGTATTGCATCCGTTCAGATTTAAACGAATCACAGTCCATTCAGTGACTTCGCAAAGCAATAGATATGCCATGCCCTGAGTGGCACCTACGTCACATGTGGTACTGTAGAAAAGCGTCTTGTTTTTAGAATGTTGGATTAAACTTGTTAGCGAAGCGTTGGTTGTAGAGACATGCCTACTCCACTTTCAAAGTACAGTTTATGACATTCAGTTGAAGTGTCAGTGGACGGCTGAGGGGAATGGTAAATGAGCGTCTACCATTCAGACGGTCAGTGGTCTGATCCCTAACCTAAGTGTGCTTGGTCAAGATACTTTAGCCCAAATTGCTCTTGTCGGTCTACGATATGAGGTTAGGGTTAGTGTATGCAAGTCGCTTGTTGCTAGGGTTGCCCATTCATTTGATCTGGCCTAAAAGATGGGTGATTATTGAGAAAGCTTACTCTCTTTAATGACTTTAAAGTGTTCCAGGGTGAGCCACTGACCCACCAACAGATCTTGTAATGGGAAGGGAACAGGTTCCGAATGTCTAAGTAATGCAACTGAGAAGCATAGCACTGCTAAACAAGTGCACGCTCAATTGACTTTCCCCCGGCTAAACAAAGGTTTAAATGAAAACAAAAGTGTGTGTAAGCGTGACAGACACCTTTAATATCCTCCCCTTTCCCGTGATCAATTGGTGTGATCGTACCTGTGTGACTGCCGCTGCTCCAATGAACGCCGGATGCACCGACAGCTCCACAGAAGGTGGCACGACAAGAGCCTGTAAACAAAGCACACACACCAGGAAATTCACAGTCAGCCACATTTGAAGCTTGACAAGTTTGCAACACTGGCGACAGAAGAGAAATACCCAATAACCCCCCCCCCCCCCCCCATCTTTATTTTTCCTCAGGACTTCCTGTGAGGATGTGATGTCATGTGCACATCCAACTGTGATTGCTCTTTCTTAGTATTATAACTGGCAATTTGACACTTTAATATCCAGTTTAAGACAGGGAGAATGACGTAGTTAGAAGTCCAAGGTTTATCATGTGTTAGTCTGAAACAATCTTTGTTCATAGAAAACAGAACAGTGAGAGGAGCCTTTGCAGAACAGCAAAGGATGTTATCTGATCCAGCTTTGAAGCCCCGCCGCTTAAAGCCAGAACAAATAATCAAGCCGACTCAAAGTATGCAAAGTAAAAAGACTGCTGCTCCCTTTTAAAGTGGCACGTAACTCTGTGAGTGGCATTTAGGCCGAGGCCTCACTGAGAGATTTTGAGAAACCGACTGCAACTAGCTTCAATTAGAAGATTAATGAAATTGAACAGGATATCTTTTCTACACTTCACACAAATGTGTGACATTTGCCTGAAGTTTGCTCTGATGCTAATCGTGGAGATTTTGGTGTTGTCTGTTTACCTAAACATGTGTGTGCTAAACCGTCAATGCTGTGTTGCTTGTTCCTAAAGTTCACCTGTCAGTCACAGATTGAGCGATACAGCCCTTTATTCCCATGAGTTTCTGTAACCCTAACCCTAGTTGCTGTGACTCATTAGGGCTGCACGTTATTATCTAAAATATTCAATGGCAAAGATGTACGAGTCCAACAAATCCTCATGGCTATTCTGGATGTGGAGAGGCAGCCAGGCGTGGAGAAACTGGCTCAGTCCTAAAACAGGGGGAGATGGGGGGGAGCACAGATGTGGAGGGTCTGCAGGAGGGCCACCCAGATCTACCCACCACTACTGTTTCAATGAAGCATCGAGAGTGAAAAAAGTCCCATTCGGGGAACACAAACACACTCGCACACAAAGCCACGACATTGCCTTAAGTCACAATCTAAATTGGCTCCCAAGGGCACACTGACTACCTTGTTCACCAAAGGCATTGTGTATGTTTTCTGAGTGCTTAGCATATGCTGCTGTAACCTGAGATCTCTCTCTTTCTCGCTCTCTCTCCCTTGAACGCACACACACATGTACACAAACACACACACACACAAGATGTTGCTAGAAGTTGCTCCGTTTTCTCCCTTTACGCATTTCCCATCAGGCCCTTCATTAAATTCAAAATAGTTCCCATCTACCTATCAAACCGTGTTGCACCAGCCGCCCACCAGACAAACAAACCTCGACAGAGCCACAGATATAAAGTGTCTTTTTTTATGGGGGGGGGGGGTGACAGGAGAAAGTCAAGTATTTCTATTTCTTCTCAGATCACACGCAATGAGGAATGTCACATCTGCTTCTCGTGCTGCCATATCACATTGTAATAAAGATGTATGAAAGGTAAACACACGGATTCTCACTGTCAAAAATAATAATGTATCCGCTTGATTTTCTGGACTTTGTCACTGGTTGTTATGCCGTGAAATCAGCGTTTTCTAAATGATACTTTATTGCCTGTTTCATGATCTAACGTCAATACGGAGTCACGGAAATAGCTCGCAAGCTGCGTTGAAAGGAAAATAAAGCAGGTGATTGTTCTTCCAGAGGAAAAGCGAAAAATCTACTGACACTTGATCGAGTCTGCTACACGTCTGATTTGATATGAAGGCACACTTGCGAGTAATGAAAATAGCTAACATTTTAAGACAGTCTAACCTTTCCTGTGTTTACCTTATTAAACAGTGTGTACCTTAACTGCTAGTGCAACACACATAAGGGGGAAACAATGTGTATAAAGGCGGCAGTGTTTAAGCAGGCGAACAGTAAAGTAATAGGCAAGAGCAGTGAAGTGTTGATTCTGCAAAAGATGCGGGGGAAAAATTGCACCTTATTGCACGCACACGCGCGCACACACACACACACACACACACACACACACACACACACACACATCCCTATATGCATGCACACACACATCCCTTTACCCTCCTCAATATACTCCCACAACACGGCCGGCTGCTTGGCAGCCGAAGTTAACATTTTCAGAGAAAATATTCCTTGCCTCCAATAGTCCGATGTAATTCATTTTCCATCTCTGTTCATTAATCATTGTTAAAATTAGTGATCCATTTCTTCCACTCTGCCATCTGCACTCAGCTTCCTAACAAACATGACACCTCGGCGCATAATAAAAGCTGACAGCTACGAGGAGGCCTTTCCAAATAGCTTTCTGCATATGTGCACCTCCACGACTTGACGCCGTTGTCAGACAAACGTAGATTATTTAGACCGCAGGATGGAGAGAGTACACACACATGTGCACACACACACATAAGTGACATATATGTACATTAGGCAAGTGTATGTCCTGAGACGACAGGCCGGAGAATCACACAGAAATCATCTCAGAAGTCACATGCACACACTTTGACGCACACACACAAAACAACAGATGTGCCTAATCTTGAATGGAATGTGCTCAAATCCTGATAAGGAAAATCTCCCTCATACTTCTCAGCAAAGTGGCAAAGTGTGGAACATAAGGTAAAGGCAGGCATACCAAATATGAGCTAACCCAAGCGAGCGAAAGAGAAACCTTTACAAGTTGTTAAGTGTCCTGTTCACTAAACCTGCACGCGTTCTGCTTTAACCTCAGATGGAGCAGCGTTCCACTTTTCCACTTGCATCTCCAGCAGCTCTGTGTATGTGTTGTTGTCCTGTACATCAGCTCCACCCGTATGTTAACCCTAAGGCTGACTCAGTGCAAGACAGTGAGATACACAGAGACACAGGGCCAGCCGAGGCCTCCGATGGAGAGCTATACGCTCCACAGATGTCCCTGCACACTCCCAAGATTCCTATTTAGGTGCTTAAAAAGAAGGAGGCTTAGTACACTGGAATTGTAGTCTATTTATTGCATACAGAGTCAGTTTAATGAAGCATAAAGCAAGGGTGCACCCTAATGGTTATGAATTCAGCTGCGTTTCTTGGATGAAACGTGATATTAAACAGGCCGTTATTATACACTGTTATAACTAGGAGAAGTGAGCACTGACATGTGTGTGTCTGATCCCAGGGCGAGGAGAGGAGGGTTACTTTCAAATGGTATTCCGTTAAGAGCGGAAAGTACACGTGTTGATTGACATTCTTAGGATAAGTCACAAAGAGATATCATATGAGAAACAAGTTTAATATTTCCAATTAGACATGATTAGTTATGATCACAAGCCTTCTTTATTCCATACTATATATATATTTTCATATTACTGAAGTACTATTCAAATCATGAAAACATATTTAAAAAATCACCTAGAATAGATTTGAATGCCACTTCAAATGGCCACTATCTCCCTCTCTCACACACACACACACACACACACACACACACACACACACACGCACACACACACACACACACACACACACACACACACGCAGAGCTCCCTCACAGTACCTTCCCCTTGTCTCTTGTTAACACCCCCCAAACTGTCTTTTCGCACATCCACACACATATGCACGATATCACAAATACGCACACACGTCGTCCACATGTACACACACTTAAGCCTCGGCGACCCTATGCTGCTGTAGTCCTCTGATTCCTTTCTGTAGACACACACACGCACACACACACCATCAGGATCCCTCCCTGGCGAGGTGTGTGTGTGTCTCTGCCCGAGGCACAGCACATTAATCTATATAATGCCCTCAAAGAGAAGGCTTTTTCACACCGCTAACTGCCAAGGACTACGAGGGGCAGCGGCTGAGCCATGATTCAGCTGTTAGCCCAACTGGCGTCCCTGCGCACACACACGCACACACACACACACACACACACACACACACACACACACACACACACACACACACACACACACACACACACACGCACACAATATGTTAGCAACATAGACCCTTCGCTGGCAAGAAAGACAACGCGACACCTTTGTGTGCTCGCAGACTCACAATCAACACTAGAGCTGGGTATCTAACCTCCATTTTTAAAGATGTGTCACAAAGTATTAATGTCTGACATGGATGATTGCTCAGTTTCTCTCTTCTTCCTTATTATTTGTTCACATTTCTAAATTGTAGACGAAGTGCAGTTGTATGTGTTACGACAATTGAACAATTTGGAAAACACTTTTTTGTGGAGGAAAATCATGTTGCTATCTCCTAATATACTTATAATAAGCATGTTTGTGTATCACTCATGTATCAAAACCGAGTTTATACAGAGAGGTTTATTGACCCTAAATACTTTTTTGGCAAGACAACAAGTATTGAAAAAGTATAAAAAACTTAAATATAGTCTTTACGTTTCAACATTATTTACTAATCAGATATTTTTGATTGATTATATTAAAGCAAAGTTGTTGTTTGGTTGCGTGTGTATGAACAATTTAACAATTGAGAAGGAAACTACTTTGGTGATATAAATCATGCTTTTATTTTGAAAAGCTATGTTTCCTTCCCGCAATGTAAGTCGTCATTAAAAGCATTGTCGGCATTGATGCTTCCTGTATCAGTTAAAGGCCCATGTGTGTGGTCACGTCTATGAAGCTGCGCACCTGCTGCACAAGTCAAGAGAAGGTCCAGGTTTGACCAGTGGAGAGCACACAAGCTGTTTTCTACGGTGCCTCGGAGCAGACACCACAGAAGAAGACACTTTACTGATGTTACCTTGCAGGACTTCTGGGCTTCACCGGCCTCATATTTCACACTGCAACCTCTTGCCCGTGTGCAAAGTTTGCCCAGTGCAGATTTAAAATGCATCTGTTGCTTCGGAGGGCCACGAAACAGACAGCCCAGAGCGGTGATTGGAGGGCCAGTGCTCAGAGGCAGACGGCGAGCAGAAGAGCAGCTAAATCATCTTGACATTCACCGAGAAGTAGCCACACAGAAAGCTACTGCTGCCGCCAGTCCTCCCATCGACTAATTTGGTTCTACTTAACCCCTAAACACCCCGCGCGTGAACACAGACACACAGGAGTGGATGCAGAGGCAAATACAGGCTGAGTGAGCACGCGCCCCAGGGTGACACGTTTCATTCCAGGTTCTCGGCACATCTGAATTACAGCGGGCTGATGAGGGGGAGAGGGCCGGCCCCTCCGGACTGATTAGCATCATTTAAGAAAGCCTTCCCTTGTGTCTGCCCGCTTCAGTGACCTCTCTATCACTCGGCCCGGGCGACCCACCTCCCTGCCTACAATATGGGTGGCACCCCCCACAGCACAGGTCAACAAGTACTCAGCTCTTGTACACTGAAAAAACTGAAACATTGACTTTAATTAAATGTATGATGTACAACGTATTAGGTTAGTTGAAAGCAATAATATTAAGTTGAACCTAATGTTATTTTAACTTAATATTATTGCTTTCAACTAACCGTATACAGTAATGCGAAATCTGTTGACGTACCACATTTAATTAAAGTCAACATTTCAGTTGTTTCAGTGTACTTGAGTAAAAGTAGAAGTACCAGAGTGTAGGAATACTCTGTAACAAGTAAAGTCCTGCATTCAAAATGTTACTCAAATAAAAGTACTGAAGTATTGGCATGAGAATATACTTAAAGTAGCGACAGTAAAAGTAGTCGTTGTGCAGATTGGTCCATTTCAGAATAATATATATTTTATAATGATTGATCATGAAAGTGTTCTCAAAGCTGGTGAAGGTGCAGCTAGTTTGAAAGACTTTGTATACTGCAGGGTAGCTGGTGATACTCAAGTAAAGTACCTCAAATGTGTACTTAAGTACAGTACTTGAGTAGATCCACTTAATTACTTTTCACCTCTGTCAACATGGAGCACACTCATCTAACACAGGAGGAGGACTCGGTGCCTCTGGGGCTCCTTTTTATTCCTGCAAGAATTGTTAGCTTTAGCTTTTCTAAAAGTGTGGACACAAGTATAGCGCACGTATACGTCAGGCGCCATATGATGCAGTTTTTTTTCGCCGCGTGTAGAGTAAATAAGACTGAGTCTGTTTTATTTGCACATATTTCCCCCCTTCTAAATTATATAAGCCTTGCACATGGCTTAAAATTTTGTAAAGCTTTTCTCAAAATCCTACTTATGGTTGCCATTCTGTGCCAAAAAGTTCATCTGGCCTGTAAATTTAAGCATGGATTACAAATATTCAAATCATGAGCTTACTGTTCAAATAAACATTTCCAACAGGGAGGGGAAAAGTTGCAAGGCATACACTTTCAGCATAATTCCTCCTCTGGCACCTCCCCTCCCCTCGCTCCTAATAAAACAACCACAAAAACAAAAAAAAGGCAGGGAAGAGAAAGGGGTTGGTGAGGGGGGGGCGAGGGGGGAACAGACAAAAACAAAAGACAGAGTTAAAAGTTTCTTCCGTTACCGTGCGGCTGGATAAACAGCGTTGATGAAATATGTCATTAATATAATTGTAACCACCTACGCAATTACAGTGAGCCGGGTGGCCCCGTACACCCTGCTGTAGGACAATAGGGCACCTTATTACAGTTTCAAAAGGGGGAGGGAGGGAGAGGGCGGTGAATAAAGGGGGAGGCTTAAGCTGGTCAGCTGCTCACCACATGGTAGAAATAATAAGGACTGAAGTCACAATCATTTCAGCTTTAGCTTCGCTGATCACCGGACAATACAAATACCTGACAAACCGCTGGGCATGCTGGGAATTCTAAGCCATATCATGTCTGATATTCATATGCACGCAATTAGTGAGACCAATCTGCAGTGATTGAGGAGGAATCTGTCACAATAGCAATGCCACTGTTCAGATGCTCGATTCCATATAGGAGTCCTGGTGATTGGAAGTGTGCATCAACAGTTAATGCCCTGGTGGAATACAAGTGACCCCTGTTAATGGTAGACTATCATACATTATATTACTGAATTATTACTGCATGCGCATTCATGTTTAAGTAGCATTTTAGTGTTGTGGTCGGTCAATCACTTTATATCCTGGTTGGTGGTTTAATCTGCAACACTGCATTCTGTTGTACAAGTGGAACACGTGTTCTAATGCAACATCCCTATTACATCACTCGCCTGTTAGAACAAGGGGGGGGGGGGGTTACACAAAGTTTTCAGCTTTGGTTTTACAATGTATTTTACCCTTTTGAACTGTTCGTATTAAAAGTAAAGGAGAAATCGCTCAACCAATGAAAGTCAACCGTTTGCTTTATTGGAGAGAATGACTTTTTGGAGATGAATCACTTTGATATGTCAATCACCACATATCTCTCAGACAGTAGATGCGTAACATGTCTTTTCTAATACTTGACTTTTAGTCAAAAGGTGAAATGCTAATATTCATGTACCGATAGCTGAACTCCGTGCTTCACTTGCTATACTTAGTTGCGCTCCACCACTGGTTACGTCTGACATGACTTCATCCGAATCATTGAGACATCTATTTGAATATGGTATGGACCTCCTGCTTCCCACTAGCCTGCGCGCACCATCTGCAGCCACCACCAGGCTCAGATAAAAGCAGTCCTGGCACCATGCATGCGTACACAGCCACAATGTATGGATGAGGACAAATGTAGCGTCGGTGGAGACAAACACGTTGTCACCTAAAGATAGGTCCAAATGTGGGTTAAGGTGCAGGCTGCTCCCCCTGACAGCCGGTGTTATCCCAGGGATTAAAATAGCCTCTTCTCCGCTACCCGCCCCTGCCCAGCATTAAAGTCTTCCACATTTGCAAAATTGCAAACAGATGCAACTCAAGTACCTGCAAATAATCTGCCAAGACCAATTTCAAAAGGGAGATTTCAGAATATGTGGGAGTCATTAGAGGGAGTATTATTTCAGCGATGAGCGCAAGAGGGCCAGCCGCGGATCACCCAACCAGATGGGTTCTGCTGCCTTTTATACGGGAAGAAAGAAGCCGACGTGTTCTTCATCTCCCCCGTTCCCCTCAAATGAAGATATATAACTTGTATGAAACAATTACGGCGGAATATTGGAAGTTTCAGAAGCAACCGAAGAATGTCAAATATCCTTTCGAGTTTCTCAAAACAATCTTTTCATCTTCTTTCCCAGTGAGGATGCTTTGGGATGGTGGGTTTAGGGGGGGGGGGGATTCCCGATGTAAACGAGGAGACAGAAGCAGAGATCTGAGGCTCGTATTGTTTTGAATCGAATGTTAAATATGAAAAAGAATTAAAAGGTAGACGCCTTAAAAGGGGGGCCTGTGGCGTATGTAAATGAAATATGTTTCAGAGCCATCATTTGCAACCGCTGCTGTTGTTCAGACGCTTATCTGAAGTTTTCCCGCTCGCTTCAGCGGCGCTTTAAAGCCAACGCACAACAAAGCGCTCACCAATTAAAGACGATTTTAACACCAAGAACTGCGGCAAACTTCATTAGACTCTCCATCTACCCGCTGACAAAAAGCCTATCAGAAGCCATCTTCTTAAGCGCCGGGTAATGAATAATGTATAATCAAAACACACATTTTTCTTTATTTCTCACACTAGCCATTCACAACATGCGCCAACCCTTATAACAAATGAAATGTTTATATCAAATGGAATTTGATTAGGTGACTGGTTATTATTGCTCGTAGGGAAGCAGCATAACAATCTGAGGCACTTTAAAAAATGATCAAAATCGCCAAGCCCTTGAAACAATACACATTCAATCAAATTCTTCATAATTGTAACAGTAGGAAGCATTTTAGGCATTCCACCCACAACAAACAGGCTTTGTTCTCCTGTTATGAGAGGCAGCGAGGGGACACAATCAAGTGCGTGAGAAAGCCAGGATTTCAAGCAATTCCTCCCCTCTTTCTCTCTTTCTATAGCCCCCCCCCCCCCTCCCATCCCCTTTTTATTTTTTCAGGGTCGCCCATATTATTTGCTTCCTTTCTCATTGTCGCTGGCAAAAAGAGAATTTGGTAATTGAGTGGTACAGAACATGTGCCCTCCCTGCTCGCAGATGACAGATGGATTATAAAAACTTCAAAGGCGAGCATTTGGAGCACCAGGGGAGAGATGCTAGGTATTTGAACTATCATTCTTTACCCAGGAGACAATGACTGCCTGACATGGTGCATACATCAAGGAATAGTGCAACGGCACAGACATAATCCAACACACTCACACACCCTTCCTTTCACTTATTTCCATCGCTCCTTCTCCCCTCCCCGTGCTATATATTTAACATCCTGTTCTGAGCGAGTTTGCACGCCGCCAAGCTCGGGGACATTAACAAGTAGGGGGTAACACTGAGGAAGAGGAAGGGGAAGTTATCGTGTCTTCTTGACTTGTCACCTTCGTGGGCTTTTTCCCTCGAAGTTCAAACTGTCCCCAGCTCGGTAAGATAATTGACTTTGTGTTTTATTGAACCCTCCTGTCATGTTGGGGTCAAATGGGACCGATTTAGTAGTTTCATCAATCCTAGATACTGTGTTTCCAATCTGATTGCCTCAAGGCCTCATGAAATCCTCCGCAGTCGGCATGTGAACATATAAACCTGCTGAGAAACCACTTACCACGTGGTGTAGTCAACTTTGTTACACTTATGATGTTCCCGGTAAAACATGACCGGCATAGGAAATGAATGGACAACCCTACATGTCGTAATAAAGGAATTGTGATTGTGATTGAGATGCTCATCCACCAGACACACACCCACACATCAACAACATGTTCATTTAAGAATACATGTTCAGTGTGTGTGTGTTGTCTATCCACTGCAGATATTCATGTAACCCAGTAGTCTGAGATAGTGTGTACAGCTTTAAAGGGTGTTAAACCAAATGTGTTAATGTAAGAGCAGTTAAAACAGTACAATCTGACCGGGAACACCGAAGTTAGGGCGGAGAACGGAACACGGCAGGGGGGTTAAAGTACAGCCAGATTAACAGGCCTTGAGGAAAACTATAAGCACTACTGTAATGTAAGTGAAGAAGAGAATGGTGGGCGGCGACGCCTGTAATCATCTTATAAGCATGATTTATGAAAAAGGCCATCTGCTTTGCCTTACTTAAGCACGGAGGCAACCTTTAATAATATAGGGACATGAGGAGGGGGGGGGGCAGCGGGGGGTGAGTAAAAAGGGGTGGGGGATTTGAAACCATGACACACACACACTCCCACAATGATCTCGACAAGCCGATGAACCGAATTCTTCTTCTTCTACTTCCTGTCTCTGCTCCTCTCCAGCATTCAGACATTAGTTCGGATGGCAGCGAATCACCGCTGACCTTTTCCTGTGACCCCCGTTTAACCCCGGCCCCTCCCCTTGACCCTGAAGGAATTAGCAGCCTCACTGTAACACACACACACACACACCCGAACACACAACTTCTCGTCAGACATGAGAACAAGTATATACCCCTCCTCACACGGGGAGTGTGCTACTTCAGATGTAATGACTCAGAAGGCTGCTTAGAGTCCATTTGAAGTCAATATGTTACCTATAGATTCTTACATGATTAGTTCGGTGTATCAAATGGACACAATTGACAGAAATTCCAATCACAAGTTTCCAAAGTCCATTTGGACAGATTACATCCGCTGCTGCTCGTCCAAACACCACAATAAAAAAGAAAATAAATACATTTTAGAAACACGAACTGAAATGACTATTTGTATAAAAAATTACTTAAACAATTATATTTTAAGGCAGATGCATTTTCTGACAGTGAACAAATCAACGAATCGACTATTTGTTTCAGTTTAGGAATATTCAATGAGTCAAACGAATGTCTTCCAAGTTCCATATCCACATACATATAGAAAAGCAATACATATCCACATTGAGGAAAGTAAACCCAGCACCTGGGTGATATTTTAAATGGATTAATCCCTTAAATATTGATCCTCATAATTGCCAATCAATCAAACCAGCGTTCGATGAAACCATGGTTCCGAAGGCCTCTTGAATTCTACCCTAAAATGCCAATGCAACCCATGGAAAGCATGAACACACTGAACCTAACTCAGTGATATCATAACACATTTCACACATGAAGAACAAGAGCGTCTCAGACCTCTGATTGGCCTTCATGCCCCAGCAGATGACCTTTGACCTCGCTGTGACCTGGAAACGGCTCCCAGCGCGATCTTAAGGAGCGGCGGCGGCAGCGTTGGGAGGATATATGCAGGGTATCATAATGAGGCCATGCAGCATATGCTATTGTGCTACACATCTCCACATGTGCATATAGACGGTCACCCGCCCCCCCCATGTGGTCACCTTTTCAGTGTCCATCAGGATTGTCGGCCTAATCCTCGTCGGATCATCTCATCAATGCCTAGGCTGTTTATGTGTAATGGATCCCATCTAACTCCCTTTCTCTCCCACCCCTCTGTGCTCCCCTTTGCCCCCTCCCCTGGTCCCCCTCCTCCCTCGACACTTTTGCTGCTCCTACAGCATATATACCAACTTTGGTATAACGTTGTTGTTATACCATCTTATTCTCTGTTTTACAGCTGATCTTGAGTAAAAAGGCAGCAGATGTATCTCTGTGTTTAATGTTATGTGTGGCGACAGTTCTCTGGAAGAACACACTGTATCCATCCCTCGCGGTACCCTGCAGTGACTGTACTGTACGTTCTGCCATACTTTAGATATTTAGGAATGACTGAAAAATGCTGCCGTCTTTCTAAAAGTGATTCTTAAAGAAATTGTGATCTAAAAGTGTTTTTAAAAGTTTGATAAGTCAACACATGAAGGTCAATGGATGTAAGTATGATTTGTAAATAAATATGCTAAATAATACTTTATCTTAAATGTTTATCATTAGTTATATATGAAGTAAAATCCTACTTTTCAAAATAAATGATAGAGTACTGGTCCGCAGCATTCCTGAAAAACCTGTCAAGGAACTGAATAATAATTTGTCTTTCCACCCTTCCCATCCTTCCTCACTATCTTCCTCTTCCTCCTGGAAGCCTCGCAGCATGTGTAAGCAGAAGCGCACGTGCTCCCTTCGCCCTCATTACGAGCTAACTACGCTCTTTGATTAAAAGCGTGTACGGAGAGAGAGAGAGAGAGAGAGAGAGAGAGAGAGAGAGAGAGAGAGAGAGAGAGAGAGAGAGAGAGAGAGAGAGAGAGAGAGAGAGAGAGAGAGAGAGAGAGAGAGAGAGAGAGAGAGAGAGAGAGAGAGAGAGAGAGAGAGAGAGAGGAACAGGCCGAACCTCCATAATTAAGATCACTTCACAGATTACCTCCGGCAACAGCCGCCCGCAGCCACAGAAATTGGATGAAAAAGGGGTGTTGAGGAGGAGACTGACCTCCGCTGGGCTCCACACCAACACGAGCCTCGGCTGGAGCAAATACCCCTCGCAGCAGTTACTGTCAAACACACACACACACACACGCACACAAACGCGCGACAGGTACACACTGTAGAGTCAAAGAGACGGGGAACTGAGGAGAAGCTCAGTCCTCCGAGACAGAGGATTCAGCACTCGTGGGCTCGCATTTTTTTCAGGCCAGATATCAAAATACCATGACATCACTTTGTTAGAAATAGTGGTGGGGACTCCCCATCACTATTTCTAACAAAGTGATGGGGACACTTTTTTAAGATTTAAAAATGTGCCCCCGGCAAACAATACACACGAAGTGTTGTGAGCACACGCTCACAACACTTTGTTGGACCACTCGCGCAGTGCTACGCTGCTGCAAAGCGGAAGCAACAAATGACAATTCTCTATTTGATTATTACTAATATGAAAAGGTCCAAACTGCACCAGTTGGGTTCCCAGAAATACACCCAAACGTGTGCAATTCTTTGTGCACGCTATTTTCAGAACATGTTGAACATGATCCTAATGCAAAGTGGTGGGGACAATATTGGCCATTTCCAAAAGTGGTGTAAATGAAACAAACAGACACACTCTGGAAGACCCTCACCCCCTGAGCTAAGTCTGAACAACTCCAATGACACCTCCTTTACATTATTTTATAAGTATGACATGATTGCCAAGATAGCTATCAGTTACATTTTATCTTGATGTTCAACTAGTACTTTTGCATTGGCGTATTTGTGAACTATCTAAATGATATGTAATGATATATAATGTAAATACTTTATGTTTATTGTCTGGGCCCCTTTTCTCTAGCTTCCTTTAGCTTATTGGGGTGTCCCATTTCACATGCCTTATGATGTCATTGTATTTCAACTTGTGAATAAATCAAATGAATTAATTCATATTTGCTGGCTTATTTTCTTGTCGACCCGTCACACAATTGTAAACGCTAAATGGGACCAACATAAACTCCTATTTCAAAAGACCACAAACAGGTCTTATATTCATATGTGAAAGCTTGTTCTTTTGACCAAAAATCTGATGCGTATGAACACGCACAGAAATATAGGATTCCTTCACCCACAGGTTTCCACCCTGACCATCCGTCAAACCAACACTTATATTCAGTGTCTACTCTTATTTCCTGCCTTCGCTCCGTCAGTTTCCACATCCTCACCCTCAGCGTTCACCTCGTCCTCCTCGGTCCACCTCTCTCCCACCGGGCAAACCAACCCTGATCTCCAGCGAGTGGGCGGGAGGCCATTTACTCTAATCACAGGGATCCTGCAAGAGCGCCTCAAAGCCCTCGGGGGCTGATCGGCAATCAGAGAGACGGAGACTACGAGGGAGATGAAATAAACTCCACCTCAACTTCAGATTTGTGGAGCAAACCTCTCCCGAGCCCTAATCGGAAGCAGCTCTTCCATGAGATTGTCCTGTTGGTGGGGGGGCGTGGGGAGGAAGGGAATGTAAGGACTTCCTGTGACAGAGTAAGTTCTGCTCGAAGACTCAATGGCAGGTTGAAGTGTGGAGGTGATGAGTCAGCAGATGAAGTGGGCAAAAGCTATTTTAGCTACTGTGCTTTGGTGCCAAATGGGAGAGTTGTTATATTCCCAGGGTTCTATGTTCCCAAGGAGACTTTTATAGGAGCTTATCTTTACCCTTTTTCCCCAAGTTGGTCAAGATATTATAACCAACGATATATATATGTTGCACTGACTATAACCTCGAGAACCCTAAAACGTTGGACGTATATATATAGTATATAGTATGTTGTAGTATATCCTTTTGTACAGCGATTGACAGGAAGTGGTTTGTAGAGCTGATAATAGACTCCAAGATCTTTCCGAATCACTCAAATGTAAATCCAAGACTTTGCACTTTGCACTCGGCTCTTAACACAATTTTAACCTTAACGTTTAAACAAGACTAAGTGTCAACGGTCTCGTTGGGGAGTCTGTGAGGGTCTACTACACTTTGAGCTCAACGCTAACATTGGCATGCTAACTTGCATTAGCGGGCACACATGTGCTATTCAAACCGTAACCCAATGATCTGCCGCTGATAGGACTGCACATTTTCAAGGTATTTGTTCAGAAACCAAAGAATATGACAAATACAAAATTGTACCTGCTGATGGTACTAGATGAAACTGTTGTAATACTTTGCGTTGAGGGGAGTTTGTGCCAAATGTAATGGTAACCACTCCAAGGTCATTTACTCTGGACCAACGTTGCCATGCCTACAGCCAAACATGCAAATTATTGAATTTGTTAGAGGTGTCCTAACAACCTTTTTACAGATGTCTTTTTTATGGTGGTTGTTTGTTGGCAAAATGCTTCTCGATCTGTGAGATATTATTTGACTTTGATTAAGATCTCACCGAATGCTTACATGCTTATAGTGTTATGATTTAAAGAAACGTGCATACTTAAGATACGAACATACAATCTAAGTTGTATCAAACTAGAACGAAACTGTATTACCATTATACGCGCGGACAGTTTAAATTGATAAATAAATACAGTATTCTCTGTTGTTTTTTACTATTCTTACTTTAATGAGGTCCATAGAGTAACAGAAGGTTAGCAATAGCGACTGTTCAAATGACCCCCACTTTTCGGGACACACATTGTGAATGGGTGAGCAGACTGCGAGTGTGAACTCACTTACACCCTTCGAGCTTTCAACCACACCATGGATGCAATGGACCCCCCCTCCCAGATACACACACACACACACACACACACACACACACACACACACACACACACACACACACACACACACACACACACACACACACACACACACACACACACACACACACACACACACACACACACACACACACACACACACAACACACACACACACCAGCTATGCTGTGCAGATCTGACAGTCCTGTTTACCAAAGCAGCCGACAGACAAGCTGAACTAGGGCCCGGGCCACAGCACTTCCACTTAACTCTCTCCCCATTACCACGATTGGTGTGAACGACAACAAAAGAGATGAAATCCTGAGGCGAAGAAAACAACTGCAGCTCACGATCAAGAATAATAATAATAACAAAAAAGACACGGATCAAAACAAAAAGAGGAAAACGGGGAGGGGGTGGAGAAAAAATGATGCGGTGGGCCTTTTGAAAAAAAAAGAACAGAAAAGATGATTTGAGTAAATTGCGGGAGATCTGTTAAAGGCTTCTTTTTCAGCAGGTATCTTATGACTTAAAAGAGGTATTAAAGCGGAGAGTCAGGCGCCGGGGGAATTCTCCCACGACGGAGAGCTCTCTTTTTAAATGTAACCCCGGTAATAACGCAGATAAATAATAGACAAATAGTATTTAGCTCCCACCTTGAACAACAATTTTTAAAGTAGTTCATGAAAGACTGACAGCTCTTGGCAAGCAAAAGCACTTACACAAAGACACATGTGAGCATGTGTGTGTGTGGGCGCATTAAATACGACACCAGGTGGGATCCACTGATTGTTTGAGAGTGTGTGCACGTGCGTGTGCGTGGAGTTAAAAACAAGAAGCAATGAAGAGAAGGAAAGATCAAATATGTTGTATGTATAAGTGTGCATTACTCATTAGTGGTTTCCTCAGGAACTGATGGTTAAATAACATGAATAGAATCACCCCCCCCCCCCCCCGCCCAGTCCTATGTTTATTTACAGTACCTAAACGTGTCTAATATCCTCTTTAACAGAGGTCTTTTGCTGTCATATGCTAATGATTTTCCGGAAAATAAAAAGCCAAAAAAATACCAGTTTTGGAATATCATGTCCTCAAATAAGCGCTAGAATAAACATGTATATTTAACTTTTTAAAAAGCACAGTAACAAGCCTCACTTTGCGTCTCGTGGAAGCTACGCCTCGGAGATGTGGTCGCGCCTGCGCCAGGCGCTTACAGAAGGCTGTGTGTGTAAACGCCTGGAATGCTCATTTGCCTTTTGGGTTTACTTATTTACTTTTGCATAAATGGAGAACAGTAATGTGGTATTAAGGGGGCTTCTCAGGGGGAAGGTTGTGTGTGTTTTTAAAAAGGCAGCCCTTTTTTAAATGCTCCCTCAGTTTGCTGTATTAAGGAAGGCAGATGATTAATGCAGCAGAGATCTCATTTCTCTTGATTAAAAAAAAAAAGAATTAGAAAAATAATGCCAGACATGAGATGAGCTCAACCTCTACACCCCCCACGACACACACACACACACACACACACACACACACACACACACACACACACACACACACACACACACACACACACACACACACACACACACACACACACACACACACACACACACACACACACACACACACACACACACACACACACACACACACACACACACACACACACACACACACACACACACACTCCCTCGCTCAAAGTCATCAGATACAAAATGAGCATCCAGGCTAAAATGAGCAACGAATAATCACCAAATTCCCAATAGCCAAATATAAAATGTGAAATGACTGCCTTGATCAACTGCAGCCCAGTAATCTTGAGCGCCAGCCACAGCTGTACCACCACTACTGTCACTTGAAATAAAAACCTAAACCTTTCAGGGCTTTCGATTGAGTCTTTAATTCAGCCTGATGTGACATTAAAACCCTTTGGTTGACTTCCACTGGCTGTGACAAATGTACCAGCGCTTAATAGAGGTGTGCAGACAGGCCGGCATTTCAGTGACTTTTATCAAACCGAATTTATCAACGCAGGCTCCCAGGATCTGTGGCAGCAGCTTGTTGAGAAGGAAGCCTACAGATAGCGTTAAGTACATCATCCCTCCTCTCTGTCTCTCTGTCTCGCTGCTTCTCCCCTTCTGCTCACTGCGTTTCTCTCTAAGTGTTTTCCCCGTTCCGTCCTGTCATCACTCTGCCTACTGTGTATTCGTCTCTTTTCTCCCTGGATCTACCGCTCCGTGTACCGGGTACTTTGTAGGCTAATAGGGATGTTTTCTCACTGCCAATTGGCCTTTTTAAATATGACCAATTAGGAGCTAAAAACCCCCTACAGTAGGCTGAGGTCTAGGAGTATTTTTCAAACAGAACATAGTGGGACAGTACGACTCTTAACTGAGACAGAAGCTATAGAAATGGTTTTGCACGGGTCAACAGTCAGGCCAGAGAAACGACAGGATTGTAGGATTTTGTTATAAAAGGTCAACATATGGGAAACTGATGCATCGGCCTCACCAGCTTGTGTCTGTATCTTGCCGTATTCAGTACGATTGTAAGAACCAGTAGTACTGCTAATTGGATTTAAATGTGACTGACCGAACTGACTTGGAAACAGTTGTCCGGAAGCAAAAGAACTGATCTGACCGCCAGAGGGTCAGGAGAGAAGAAGAAGAAGAAATGTTGCAAATGTGATCTGTTTTTTTTGTCAGTTGATCCAAGAAAAGTTATCTTTCTTATATCTAATTGTATCCAGTTAAAGGACACGTGTTGTGGTTCACTTAAAAAAGAGGCTATTAAGATGTTACGGTTTTTACGAAGCAAATGTTTACAGTGCTACAACTATACCACATGTAGTCAACCGATTTCACATAACTATACATGGTTAGTTGAAATCAATAATATTAAATGTAACCTAAACCTTTTTATTGAATCTTAATATTATTCCTTTCAACTAAATGTGAAATGTGTTAATAATACATTTAATTAAAGCCAACGTTTCAGGTCTTTCTGTTTAATAGTCATTTTTTGCCACAAGTCCAGATAAATGAGAAGTGAGGAAAGAAAAAGAGATGATCAGATACATGCGAGATAGGAGTGAGGATGGAGAGATGACAGGGACTGTGGCGGAGAGACAGAAGAGAAAAGAGTGAACCGCTGGAGAGAGGAGTGCGATAAGGAGGCTTCTGAAGGGTCCTCTCAGTGCAGCCCTTGCTCAGTTCAGCGCCGTCAGAGCCTCTGAGGTACTTGAACCCTGCCTGCCTTTCCTCCACCTCTCTGTAGAGCGGCTGCCCCGCAGCCACCTGTAAACCGCTTTGACACATGATCCACTCCCACGGATGTGGAGTGGAAACACACACACACACTCTCACACACACTCAGAAAACCACCGCTTGCAGGCAAAGCGCGTAAACGCTTTAACGCACCATCAACGTCCGCTTGTTTTTTTAACATTAGTGGCAGATTAACAACTGGCTGTCCCACGTTTGAAGGTAGGGGATCTCACGGCACCTCATAGTCTCAACATGTTGATTACAAAATAAGCTCCCCCCCCTCTCTCTCTCACTGTCACTTATAAGCAATAGATTCCTCAGACAAGACAAATAGCCTGCTATTATCCATTGCCCTCACGTTGGCGTGAAAGTGGCACTCGGAGGATTTTAACCTTCACCTCCTGAAGGCCGAGGGAAACAGGACATGCTGGAATTTAATTAAGCAATTAGACGGACGCCTCGCCGAAAACAAGAGGCGGACAAAGAGAACGGAAACTTTTAGTCCAACATGCAAAACATTTGAGAATCAGACGGATTCAGAGTTCCTCATTCGCATGTTAAGAGTCAGTACACTCCAAGCAGCACATCCCCCCCTGACAAAACATTGGATTCTAAAAAAACGACAGCTCCTGATTAGACATTGTCAAAATATTTGTGACTGAGCATTCCAGCAGGCGAGCGCGGAATCGGCTCCTCTACAAAAGAGCCATCTTCCCTGAGTAACAAGTAGGTGCAATGAGTGTCGACAGACGAGGAGCTGAAATCCCCCCAGGGCAAGAGAATATCCCGCTATTGTAGTCTTAACCCGCGAGACCTGGCGGGGAATGTACAGCTTTCACAGTCACTTCTCATCCTATTTGTAGCACTGCCGCTGATGTGCGAGCGCCTGGGCCAGAGCAGGTCACTTTTTCTTTTTTTAAAACAAATCGTCTTTTATATCTACTTTTCACACCTCTTTTAAAACTCTGTTAGGAAACGAGTCCGGCAGATATGTGAGGGGGGCATTCGTCTGAATCGTGTTATGTTCTCCCCACAACCTCACGCCAAACCACTTTTTTCATCTCTCTTTTTGTATTTTTTTGTTCCACGAGGCAAGTTTCATTAAAGATCCAATTATGCAAATCAGGTGCTGGAGAGGCAGTTGAATATGCAGTATAATGGTGTACAGTAATCGTTCAACACAATATACGGCATCCGGGGCCAGATTTACGAGCGCAACAGAACTGCAACGCCTCCGTCCTTTGGTGAAAACCTCTTGATCATAATTAAAGGTGCAGGAGTTCTCTCCAGCATCCTCACGCCCTCCCCTTTTCTCCCTTTTCTCCCTCTTTTTTCCTTTCCCTCCATCTTGCATGCTCATTAGCGGAGGTCCGGGAAGTTTACAGAGGTCACATCCGAGAGGTGGAGCGGCTAAAGAGCAGACATGACATGTGCGATTGCGGTCGGAGATTCTATGGTAGTGGGTAATAGACATAACCCGCCACACACACACACACACACACACATACACATAACCTTCCATCTCATCAACACTGGAGGTATTTACCACTGTCTTAGCTGAGAGCGCCGGAATGCTAAGCAGTAACAATTCTCTGCTTCAGAACCTTTGATTGATGTGTGCTTGCCTGTTTGTGTTAAGCTGTTGTCTACGGAAACGGCAAAGCGCCCGCCGTTCGACACATCAAAAGGGGAACGGTCCCGACATGGCATGACGCATCCTTCAATCCAAAATACTAACAAACTGGAATGGAGAAAAAAAAGTTAAAGCCACACTGCCTTAATGCCACAGGGAGCTCAGCAGGGGCAAACAAAGGAGCAATGTCACGGGTTGTGAGGATAAGGTGTTTTACTTTTGTTCAGGAAACATTCCTTGTTGGTGTTATACTGATTACACGTGCAGAAAGAGAGAGAGAACAACGGCTTTATCAGAGCATCAGCTGGACTTTCTCATGGATGTAAAGCACACACACAGTAAGCAGGTTTGTATGCACAGATTATATAAAGTTGCAAATGCAAACTTCCACCGGTCCGTTCGGGTGTTTTTACTGTCTCCTTGATAATGATATATTTTACGAAGAGTTATGTCAATTGTTGGTGGACATGCAAACTGTCTTTTCAATATATACTCCTGTTTTAACAGGAAACAAATGATTAAGGTTTAGGGAAACGACTTAAATCTAGATTCCAGTTAAAAAGATTACTACGGGAGAAGTGAAGCAAGGTGACAAATACGTCAACGTCTTTGTAACATTACTACCGAAGTAACGTAACAGGCAAATCAAAGCTGGTTTAACACGGGACACCAACGTCCGACGTCTGGGTGAAAATCCAACATGTTCAGACCCTATCCTCGTGGATAAGATTCAAATTCCTTTTGTGAGATAAATACGAATCTTGTGAGATTCTGAAGGAGTCAGATTTTGAGAGAATACATCCTCCTTGTACCCACTGCCGTGCCCACCTCTCCATCTGAGAGACCACTTCGATCTCACTTATACCATCCACATTTCACCCCCCCCCCCCGGCTGCCCAGACAGGCAGACGCTCCTTGTGATGGCACCCCGGCAGGAGAGGACTGAGTCGAGCTTGTCTGTCAGCGCCTCATCTGCCCCACACTATTTATTCTTAGATCAGACTGACGTCCGTGATTACCCCTCCAACTCATCCTCCACCCCACTGCTCCTCCATCCCTACAACCCCACAAGCCCTTATCAAACCCTCAGGAGGAAGAATGTACCGGAGGAAATATGCTCTCCAACCACAACATGAGACATTAACATAGCACACACAAAGCTGTACCGAAACTCTCATTTAAACAATGATTCTGGATCATGGAGTTTTCCATATTTCTCATTGCTTTTGATATTATTCGTGGACAGTGAGTTTTGCTTGTTCCCACAAAAGCAACCTTCAACCGCAAAGTTGATTACATTTTTTTTGAAAACGACAGATCCTTAAATAATGAGCAAAGGTCAGTGGCACTGACTTTCGTGATTCATCATCAACGGGTTAATCATAATTGGTGTTCCTGATAAAACCTGTGGGCTGGTGGAGACAAAATATGTCACGTTTCAAACTATTGTCAGAAATCTGAAATCTGCGGCTTCTGTCTGATGTGTGTAATCTGGTGTGTGGTGTGTTGTGGTCAGGAGGACACTCTCAACCTGGCTTTGCATCCCATTTGACTCAATGCTCTGGCTTGTGAGGGTGCGCACTCATCGCATTAGCCTCGCATGGGAACTGCAGAGCACCGACATCGTTGCCTGTCTGGACTTGAACTCTGCAGATCAAGGTCAAGGAGCTACAAGGCTCGAACCCAGTCTAACGCCTCAGTGTTACACCCCGACCCCCCCCCCCCTGCTCCCTGCGGGACACTCACACACATGCTTAGACACACTGCAATACATGTACTGCCTGTTGGAAGAGAGAGCGGATCAGAACCAGAGTGGGAATGAAAAAGGATCCACAGCTTTCACTCGGTAGGTAACGGAGTGAGAGAGAGAAAGGGTAGGTGGTGGTGGGGGGGGGGGGGTGCTTTCACAATGACTGCACATATCAATTAATGGCTGGCTGATGAGCAGAGCTGGCCTGATCTGGCCTGCCCACCACCGCCCTGATCCCAGCGGACCGGGAGCCCTGGCCCTGCTGCCTGTACAGCTGGAGCCCTCGCTTCCATAATTACATGAGGAGGGGATGAACTGCCCTCAGTGAGAACGCCTGCATGCACTGTGTTGCACATGCACACATCACCCACCATGGCACAGGATAACTTAAACGTGTACGATACGATATTGTCAGATCAAGTCTGAAATTCTTCTTTCATTACAGCAGCTCCGTTTGCAACATCGAACAGGGACAGATATCAAGACAGGATACAATGAAACAGACGTTTAACAATGACTGAAAAACAACTTGTTTAAGACCCTCTCACGTATGACTTGGGATTTAACTCTGTATTTAATTTTAGGATTGATCGGTGCACAAACCGGTCAATCCGTATCTAACGTTATTCAATCGTGGTACCGTAGTACAATTCCCATGTTCAGTACGTGGTTGGGGTCAGACGCAATGTTGTTGGCCAGCTTCTCTCTGTTGTTATAGCAGGCTGACTCCGACTGATTATACACACACATTTCCCCCACTGCTCGATTATGTAATTTATGCAACCACTTCACTTTGTGTTTCCGAGATGCTCGCATCGGTTAATTTTTTTTCGTCTCCTTTTAAAAGAAAATAAATTCTAATTGCGTCAACACGGGGAATAATTCACCGGGCGTCCGGCTGACATCGCAGGCGGCTCCAGACAAGTGGGTCTGCTCCACGGTGAGCTGACTGACTGACAGCCCGGTGAGAAAGAGGACTGATTTGATGCCATCCTTTGCCGTGGCATGCTCTCCATCTCCATCTCTCTCCCCCCTTGTCTCCCTCATCACTCCCTCCACCCTGGTTTTCAGCTGTATCGCCGCAGTCAGTCACGGCCCGCGGCCCCCTTTAGCAACACTGACATAGGTGGGAAAGCAACTAAGACACGATGAAGCATTAACACCGCCACACACCGTTTCTCCGGGAACACATTTAGAGCTCTGTCGATCAGAAAGTTGCAGCTGGAGAAAATGTCAAAATCCTGCATGGCTTCTTTTTTTTTCTTCATAAATCTCACAAAATAAAAAAACAGCCCATCCATAAACATTGTGAATTCATCTATCTGCCCTGCCATGAAGTGAGGATAAATAATACATGCATATTTTATAAGAATAATTATTTTTAATGACAACAATGCTGACAATTAATTGGATAATTCAACAGTGGGAAGTATGTGGTGTTAAAATGTAACCTGACAAATGGGGGAAATAATAATGAATATTAATTAAATTGCAAACCACTGAGGCCTTGACACCTAATTCTCGACACAAATTCAGACAAAAAAAGGCCGGTCTGCAAAGCAAGGCCTTTCCTTAAAAACACACACTCTTCCCCAATTGTTTTCACCCGACAAGAAAGACAATATTTCAACTTGCAGTCGCGCAGAGAGGTCCAGGGAAGGGCCTGAACTGTCAGAGGGAGAAGGGACACTCATCCATTCGCAATTGCATCTCCAATAAGGGAATGAAAGGAGCTGACAAAAAGGGTTTACGCCCAGACACTATTTCAGACATAATATCCGCCCTGTGCATACCATTAAACAATGACAGCATCTCAACTCGCACAGTACATCTATTTATCCCCTTTCCTTTGCACAATGAATATGAGGAAGAGGCAACATTTTTATTTTGTTTGGCTCAAGACAACTTCAGGGAAGGTTAGAGAAACAGCGGGAACAAACACGATAGACATTGTTAGGTATTTTAAGAAGTGTCTTCACAGCCATTGTGCAGCTGTTGGAAGTGGGGTCAGATCACTCAGGGGTCAAGTCCAAGTAAAAGGTCCCCCGCCCCCCCACGACGCACGGTGAGACAGAGGCTTTAAATGGGATTACAAGCCTTCATCCCCGGTGCCACATATTACTGATAATTCAATACTGCCCCATCATTTTAAGGACACATTTTAAGCCTTGGTTTGTTAATTCTGCAACCGGTTAGATTGGTTTTTTTTTGCGCACGAAACGCTCTGGATCTTGAATTTCTGGTAAATTAAAAGATTACTCCTAAAAACCGCGCGTGCACTGTTATATTAATGGCTTATGGGCTCCGTCATTTTATATTTCAAGAGTAACGGAGATACACTGCAGCCTTTGACTCGCTCGAACTTTTCCCCCTTCTCTTGAAATATAAAATAAAGCCACAACATGCCAAAGTGACACCGCTTCCCCCACGACAAATGTCACTTTCCCCCCCTCGTCTGAATGCCATCGTAACGTCTCCTCAAAGCATAATGCAGGGGCTGCTTATTCATAAGAGAGGTCGATCACTGCACAAAATGGCAGGTCTCACCGGCTCTTCTTCTTCTTCTTCTTCTTCCATCTCACAAGTTTTTGACACATGGTGGCAAACGCGCCGGTAAAACTTGAATCTCCCTGCCCGCACTCTCACAGCACAAGTGCGGCTGTCGGGAGAAAGTTTTCCGCGGACACTCTTACCGGGGAACACGGCTGCACTTTGTTAAAAAAAGTCAGATATCGCTGATCTGTGTTGGGAAATATTGCAAAGCCATGCGTCCGGACGTGTTTTTACGCATTGTGTTCCAAAATAAAACATGCATTTGTAAACAAAACTTATAATAATTACATTTCTGATTGAATATAAAAATTAAGCGATGAGTTGAAATGGTGTCGCAGACCATGCCTCCCAGCTGCTGTTTTGTCGCAGTTTGTTACGATCGTCACTTGCTCCGGATAATTGCACTGTTATTTTCTAATCATGATTGGGGAGACATCAGGCGCCCCCGTTGCGATGCACCCGCACTAACAAGCCCCCAAAAGCTGACGAGTAAAACACTCAAAGCCCCCAGTAAAAACCCACTATAACCTCCACACTTCTTCTTACCTTTAAAATTTGGCGAAGCGCCGGCTAACTCCTGCGCGTAAACGTTGCGTTGTGAGAGATCATTGAATAATGAGGCATGTCCATATGATTTGACCGGATCATATTCTTGTTGGCTGACGGGGGGGGTGTTGAAAAGTGCGCTTCGGACCTGTAACAGACTGTCCACTGCTCAATCCTGTCCCTACAGCTGCTCCCCGCCGCGCATCCTGACTTTCAGATGTAAAATATTGGCTTCTCTGTGCCGCTGCCAGCTCAAGGTAAACGTTTGCATTGATGCCGATCGCCAGGCATCAGCATATTCCCTTCATCTTTCAGCTTGGACTCCCCCTATCTGGTAGGTGAAATGCATTGTACCGTTAAAAAAGCCACTCCATTGTAGAAAGCACCGCCGCCTGGCTGGATGAATACAGCCCGGGTCTTGCGGTATTCGCCGTGGACAGGGGGTGATACAAAAGCAGCTGATGCACAGAGAAGCTCGTTTTTAAAGAAATAAGCCCCTCATCATTACATGTGCTGAGAGAAAAAGCCTATTCTCCACCACCTTAGTTTGTTTCTGACCTTGAAGTGCCCACAAACACTCTTTTATTTCCAAATCTGCCCCCTGTATTCACACGCAGCCAGCCTCGCCGCTTCGCGTTTAGAAAACCTCCTTGGATAACACAACAACAATAAAGACAGCCAGGTCACGAAATGAGTCCAAAAAGTATAATTCCTTACCTTTCAAAGTAAACTGTTTCGAGTGTTTTTCTCCTCTTCTCCTCGCCTTAAAAGAACTCCAGGATAAATGAGTGTTGCCTCCTGCGCGTCCTGAGCGTCAGTCACCGCTTAAGAGAAGTAATGAGTGATAAAAATGACGCTCATCTATCTGCACTGTAACCTTGTGGCGTATTTAATGTAAATAAGCCCCGTCGTGTTGCCAATCCCCATGCATACAAACGCGAACCGCTCCTCGGGGACTCGCTTTTTTCTCTCTCAATGTATTGACGAGTTATTCTTACTGCCTGGGAGCGCAATAGGGAATTATTATCTGAAAATGTAATATACCAATAATGCGACCAGTGCAATTCTCCGCACCTCTCTCTGAAGATTGTTCAAGGCACCCACTTTGCCTGCGAAATAAATACTGTTTTTGTTGTTTTGGGATATATTTCCAATCCTAAACTTGAAGTTGGCTTAACTTTTTGGGTAAAAAAAAAAACCCACAGAAGAAGATGTCCCGCAAAGGCAGGACACTTACTTGCGACTCCAACCTTCCTCTCGGAGTGGGGTTTGATATATTACGGTTCTATAGGGGGGTGGAAGAGACCCGAATAATGCAATTATAGATTCAGTGTCCCAGCATTGACAAAAGACAGGACTTCAATAGAGGCTTTGTTACGGGATTATATAATGATTATGGGGTAATTATGGGAACGGTTTGGTAATAATATTTTTTTTTTTTTAAAGTATCAAGTGCTCTTTTGCAGGGACAGCTTGTTTTCTATAATGTAAGTGTGGTAAAACAGACTGCTGACAGCTAGTGGCGGGATGACGGCAGACAGCCCCGATTATTCAAAATGTCGAACCGAGAGACACATTAATGACTGAGACGCGATCAGATGTCCTCGAAACCGGACATGGATGGGCCCACAATGGAATAGATTGGGGTCATATTCATAACCGCTCTGTGCGTAACGACCCCCCCTCCACCCATACACACCCTCATCATCCTCTCACGCCGCTGTGCCATGCTGTATGTGTCAGAGGGAGACACATGTAAATGGTCACTCAGACACATGACACTCCATCTGTGGGTGAACGTAATCCGCACATTATATTATTATTTCTAATCATATTAATGAGTGTATTGACCTTTATATACTTTTTGCCCATATGAAGATATTATTATTATCAGGAATGTTTAAGTGGAAATCTGTACGATTTCAGTCCTGGTTGATTTTGAGTGAATGTGTTAAGAGTATATAATTTGGAGTGTTTTTGTTGATTAATGAGCTGTAGGTTTTAATAATGTTGTGAATAGTTTAGTTTTGTGTGTATGGAAGCATGTAATACAGCATTTATTTTTCCCAGTGTCGACACAGACACCCAGTTTGTAAACTCCAAAAATATAAATATTGCAATATTTTCAACCATGGGTCAATAATTTGTGTGTTACCTAATTTGAAGATATAAAGTGACTTAACGGACATGTATTGCCACTTTAAGATAAAAACTGCTTGGATAGCTTCTCTCACTCTCTTTTCATTTTGGACTCTTGATACTTTAAAGAAAAGATTTAAAGATATGTGTGTGTGTGTGTGTGTGTGTGTGTGTGTGTGTGTGTGTGTGTGTGTGTGTGTGTGTGTGTGTGTGTGTGTGTGTGTGTGTGTGTGTGTGTGTGTGTGTGTGTGTGTGTGTGTGTGTGTGTGTGTGTGTGTGTGTGTGTGTGTGTGTGTGTGTGTGTGGGACATTAACAGATAGCCTAATATCTGCTTTCTTCCCGTTCCCAGACAAAACACGTCTTCCTCTTTAAAAGACATTCCACATTCATTATGCACTATGAAAATCAGATTCTCATGCTTGCTCCTTTAAATGCTTATATGGAATTCAGTTTGATGCGTATTAAATTCTTTTTTTTCCCTTTCCTTCTTTTTCTTCTTAGGAGCATTGATCCCAAATAAAATAAAAGTTTCCCTCCCCTTAAAGAAATTAGCATAACCATTTCCCATCAATAATATGGCTATCTCTATGGGAGTGATAGCAGCGAGCAGTAGGGGTGTTCCTTTTGCCGATTCTCCATGGATCAACAGCGCGTCATCAGCTCCTTTTGAACTTGTTATAGCAAGTCAAGTGATTCTTTATCGGCTGACAGCCCTGACAATGCATCAGGGATGGGAAAGCAGGTCAAAAGGAAGTTGCCATATGGACTTAAGCATGCAAATTTCGAACAATACGTAGCAGCGAGGGCTGTACTCTCACCATATATGTGCAAGTAGCCATGCAGAAAGTGTTATTGTAAAGGCTGACATGGATCTCAGTGGCTTAAATGAATTATGTGAAGAGTACGGAACTAATTTAAGCTACAAAAGGATAAGGAGATACAAAAATATAAGTGCATTTTATGAAAATATAATTGATTTTTAGAATATAAGTGGTTCCTGTTGCCTTGTAATGATCACTGACACGAGACTTAGCAACTACATGATTCCAGCATCAGTTTTATACAAAATAATATGTATTTCTGCTTACACGCAAAGCATGCAGCTTTATCTGCCATTTAAAATGTTATAAAACATAATCCTCTGGGCTGAAGCCTGACTGTGAGAGATTTAATTGCATTCTACAGTATGTGAGTGATGGACTTTGTAAAAATCGGATATGACAAAGTGTTGTTCTTCAATTTGCAACAGGTGTATAACCTTCTTCTCTGTTAGCCCTGTTTTACTTCCCTATTTGCATTCAGGCTTATAGATTAATGGCGTCACACTTTTGTGTTTCTCCCATTGATTATACTTCAGTGAGTCAATTAATGCCACGCATTTTAATGTTGCAGTACCCGCATGTTGACTTCTTGCTGGGCTGGATTCAAAATGAATGGGGTTTGGTGAGCAGGCAGGGAAGTTAATATATCAGAGGGAGAGAGAGATTTGGGGCCGAACTGCGTATCTGTTCAAGTGCACGGCCTGTGTGTGTGTGTGTTAGTGCTGAAGGCATGGGAGGCAGAGGGACTGTTGGCCGCCAGTCCTGGGAGGGTCATCACTGCCTTATTACTGCCATGTTAGTGACTAGCAGCTGAAGATGGCTCTGCTCCCTGCCCCTCTGCTTGGGAGTCATCCAAGACAGCGTCCTCCAAAAACAGACCGGCCACTGTTCACTTCTCAGATAGATTAAGATGTTATTCCACTGCTCTGGCCATGTCTATCCCACTCTCTCTATTCCCACTTTACCAGACCCACATTTACAACATGTTCCTCTTTGTCTCCCAGAGGCCTTGTTGCTCATTTCAACTAGCAAGGAGATGCAACAACATACAACTACAACATGATTGGTTTTATACTCCATTATTACATTGAATCTGGTTTATGCTAAACAGCAAGTTACAACAAATGCTTTGAAACATGAAGAAAAACAAACAAAAACAAGATTCCTTGGAGGACATTAGCTTTCAATAAACTAATCCATTGTAAGTATTGGATTCAAATTACGTTTTTTAAAGTTTAGGTGCTGAAGTGAGAAAATTACCTTTTTTTTTAACAGTCAAAACAGATTTTCACAGGAGATGCAGACTTTCTACTTTTGTGGCATCAAGCAAGCCCCCAGCAAGTGAGCCTGGCATTGAAGCAAATGTTCGAGGTGGCTAAACGGTGGTACTACACTTCCGTGTGAGTCCGTATTGTCATTATGGCCCAAAACTACGTTCTCAAATAGCCTTAGTTTAAGTTATTAGGTCTTACAAGTTGTGATATGCACTAAATATCCAAATCTATCTTTATTTTCCCTATCCATTCCTTTGACTAAGCCGAGACCAACAGTAACAGAGCGGATCTGAGGCAGAGTCCTGCATCGGGCAAAAAAGGTGATTCGCGGGTGGTATTTTTTCAAACGCTTTTTTCCGGGTTCGGTTCTGGGTAAAACAAAGATGATGCGGGTCGGGTCGCGGGTATTGCATAATAAATATATTAAAATAATAATAATTTAGTTTAATGTTTAAAATCCTCAGACCTCTCCCCCGCGGGACCGCGGATAATCATAACCTCTGCAGCGCATCAATCTGCTGCTGAGCGCGCCACATTCGAAATGGCTGAGCTGAGGTGAAAGCTAGTGGAGAATACAGCATTTTCAATAACACTTCCTCAAGAGCGAAATCCAACGTCTGGGAGGCTTTTGGTGTCATCCTAGATGGAGGAAATAACCAACATCCCACGCTTTTTGAGACAAATATGCAACTGCGTGTGTTAATAATTGCACGTTTTCACTGCTCATATGCGGGTTCGGGTCGGGTTGCGGATCTTGTGCCGACGGGTCGGGTCGGGTTGGGTTGGGTTGCAGAACTAATTGGCAATATGTGCGGGTAGCGGGGTGTGTTCGGTATTGCACGTCACGGGTGCGGGGCGGGAGCGGGTCTTGAAAATCAGACCCGTGCAGGACTCTGATCTGAGGCAGGGCTTAAGGAAAATGCAAGCGCATATGGAATGGATGTATAATAAGAACTGGATACAGCGTGGGAGGCGGGGCCTCATTCATATGAGAGCTGCACATTGGCCCATGAGGACAAAATGGCCCAACTTTTGAGAGAGCGAAACGTCTCAGATGACCCGTCATGCCTGGCTGTTAGAGCAGAAGAACCAAGCCCCCAGGAAGTGATCCGGACTCTGTTCCCACAATTCGTTGTGTCCAAACGGCGGTACTGCAACTTCCGTATCAGTCCGTGATGTCCCTGGGCCTGGAAATACTTTTTCCCATTGACTAACATTGGGAAAGAGTGGTCTGTAAATCGTTGGATAATTTTTTTTTAACCAAATAAACTACCCAGTATGAACATTTGCATAGCCCTTATTAACAACATTAGGTCCTCAAGTTGTAAAATGTGTTAATAACGTTATTCTGAGAGTTATTTTCCTTACGGCATTATGAACGCGCATCTAACCCACGGGACGGCTTGACGTGAACGAGCCTTTTGGGGGGCGTGGTTAAAGTTGCGCATGCTCTATGAGCGCACATACGGGTACTTCTCAGGCATGCTGGGTAATCTGTGACGTTTCGCTCTCTCAAAAGTTGGTTCATTTTGACTTCATGCACTAATGAGCAACTCTCATATGAATGAACGAGGCCCCGCATCCCACGCTGTATCCAGTTCTTATTATACATCCATGAGAAGAACCCGTATGTGCGCTCACAGAGCATGCGCCCCTTAAGCCCCGCCCCCCGAGATCCCACTCTCGGTTCACTAGAATAAATGGAGAGAAAATAAATCTAGATTCGGCTTTTAGTGCATTTTGCAACTTTAAGGACCGAATGATTCTAATAAGGGCTATACAATAGTTCATACTGGGTAGTTTATTTAGATTAAAAAAAATTATCCGCTGATTTACAGACGTCTCTTTCCCCATGTTAGTCATTGGGAAAAAGTATTTCTGGGCCCAGTGACGTCACGGACTGATACGGAAATTGTAGTACTGCCGTTTGGATACAACACATTTTTACCTCAGGTCTCGTTCTTTCCTATGAGAGCTGCTCATTGGCGCATGAGGACAAAATGGCCTAAGATTTTCGAGAGCAAAACATCACAGATTATCAATCATGCTGTCAGAGCAGAAGTACCCGTATGTGCGCTCATAGAGCATGCGCAGTTGAGTTGTCCCTTAATTTATTAACCTGCTAAGCCCCAAGGTCCCCGCCGGCGGGTACTTTTTTTTTTTTTCACGACACTGTGTCTCAGGGGATCTTATTATTTAAGAACCTATTAATGTGTTGTACCAGATTAACGGGAATAATCTCAGCTAATTGACGATACAAACCATGTTTACCAAAACAAAACACAAGTCGCATAAGAAGCATCTAAATGACCCCTGAGCGAAAAATGCTAACGCACTTTGGCACAGAAATCAAGATAAAAGATACCCTTATTACTTATCGTAGCTGCACATACAAGATATCCGATTAAAGCTGAGGTCCCACAGATTATTTAGGTATATCACCACTGAGTGATCCGAACAACACGTACCTTTACGGAGCTTTTACGGGAGATTGTCTCACCGTAGCTGTCAAAAGACGTGTTCAATGGCATTAAAACTAGAAAAAACGCAGCTGAATCGGTTAATCCACAGGTTGATAATGTTTCTGGGTAATAATTATTTTTATTTATAATCCATAATTCAATTTTTATGTAAAAATCGGAGAGTAAAAGTTAGCTGCTAATGGTAGCCACCAGAGTTATCGCAGCTTCCGGTCTTGGCTATGCGGCAGTCTCACACACACACATTACCAAGTAAGGAGTATGTGCGAGTTCCCCTCGATTCCATTGGCTCTGACGGTTAGAAAGAGATGTCAATCAGCATAATCGACCAAGGGGGGCCAGAGATAGGTCAAATCCACCCAAATGACCCCAGAAGTGTTTTTGTTGTGCTAAATCTCTCTAAAAAGGTCAAATATCACTTGTTTCGCATCAATCTTGATACAGGGTACTTATATGTTGTAGTTTGGATTCCTAAAGCTTTTGGTCTACCATCCCATCATTCGAGGGTGGTTTTCACTATAAGTAATTTACATTTAATTTAATAATTTACATTTTTTTACTTAAGCCCCGCCCCCGATCTCCCGCTCTCGGAGTCTACATTGGCAGCTACGAGGAGAACATCTGAATCTCGAATAAAACTGTTGGCCAACTAGTTGCATTGTGGTTAATGATTTATGAACAAGAATGAACGAAGACCCTCCTCCAACGCTGTATCCAGTTCTCTTTATAGTTTCAAGTTTCAAGGCTTTATTGTCATTTGTATATTTGCTACAGTGTAGATATGTTGCAACAGTGCAACATATATATATATATATATATATATGACATAGAACAAATAGAACAGATAAAATAGTGCAATATAATGTTTTGAGATGTGCAAGTAAAAACAAATAAAATAGAAATAGTGCAAGAATAGTCTATATACAAGTAAATGGCATGATATATTAATCCATGACATCAATAGTTTTGCCATTTTGGAGCCATGATAGCAAAAAGGTGTGTGTTTTTGTTGAGGGGAACCTGGGTCCCGTCCCACTCCCATAAAGGTAGTAACCAGCCTATTGGTTGATGAAGAGCAAAAAGCTGGAGAGCATGGTTTTAACCATGTCCTGGATTCATGATGTTGTTTGTAACAGTTTACAGGGAACTACCAAACGATGCAGTTTGTGGTGAGTATGTGCAGTGTGTGTTTGTGTCTGCATGCGTCTTTAAAGCCAGATATTATGCCCAGTTTATATTTAAATGCAAACACAGCGTAGACTCTGGCTTTCCCCAAGAGGGGAAAAAAAATATTTTCTTTACTTCAAATTGAGTTTCTCAAAGTCTAATTTGAAGCAGCCCTTTGATGAACAAATGTTTTCAGACTATCCTGCTATAATGAAAAGGGAGTGAGTGCAATTTTAAACAATCCCGAGCTCTGAACCCTCTGTGACTGTAAACTTTAAAAATGAAACTTTAGAATTTGTATCAATTACACTTTCAAGTTCTGACGGGGCCTTAAATAAGAGCCAGGAGCGCCGGCTATGGAAAACGTTTACCACACAAGATTCATTTCCACTACAGTCGTCTCCGCCATTGGTGACATCAATCCCTCATGTGAGGCATTTACGTTTTCAACAAATACACACTGAACACACACTACTGTCTCAGGCTCTCCCTTGATGACTGGGGTCAATGAGTGTGCGTGTTTGTCAGCTCGGATCGTTAATGAAACGCTCACACAAATACAGCACAGGCAAATATTTACAGCCCAGTCTGGAGATTTCATCACGGACAAATCTGTGATTCTTCAGGAAGCACTGTATTTCTTTATTTGCCAAGCAAGAGCGTATAGTCAAGATCAAACTTGTTCTTGGCTTGATTAATGTGGAGGAGCAGGAAGTATACTGCCTTTGACTTATAACCAGTGTAATTTTAATTTAAATCATATGAATCAACGTCTGCCCAGAGCAGAAATTAAATATTTCTAAAATGGAAACATCTGACTCTAATTGATTAAGAACAATGATCTGCATGGTAGGTCCTGCATATCCTTGTTTTGATACTGATTTGATTTATTTGTATCAATAACTAAAGGAAAAGGAACTGCTGAGTGTTTCCCGTGTTCATAAATCTTTACTTAGATAAACCTTCAGAACTAAAGTTTTGTTATACAAGATTTTATCTAATTATCGTTCATCAAAGAATGCTGGGAATTAGTTTTAGTTTTTCTGCAACTCCAATGTAATAGTTAAACATTAGGCTAGTGATATCTGTTGTAAACCAAAACTCTATATGTGTCCATGCCTCAAAATATGGTATATTTGCATTTCTTCTAGCATAACCACATTGTTTTATTTAACCAAAGCGTGATTGTAAACTAATTGGAACATTGTCAGGTGTACTGTTTCTGTTAATGGATTCTATATTATTAAGTTTGAATAATAATGGAAACTATTGAAATAAAAGCTTGTTTCCAAACACAGTTTGGAGGCTGTCCACATTTTTTTTGTATTTTCAATCGATTTAGTTCACCGAAAGGTTGCTTTTATTTTTGCAGTTCTCACAAGTTCTTACCGTAATGCACGGTATACACACATTCCACAAAGTGGGTGGGGGGTCTCCCATTACCGTTTCGGAACTCAATACGTATAATCTTATCTCGGCGTCCAAGAATGTGTCAATATGAAACTAAGGGAAACGCCAAAGCAAGTGTCAGGGTGGCAAATACAAATAAATGATGGGACATACTGTATTTGTTGTCGATTTTTATAATACACAAAGGTACTACATCCTATGTAGCACAAGTCACTATGTACACTATGTACATGTTATCGAAAATATTGGATTTATCGACCGCCCCTACAATGACCGAATCGGTACCTACAAACATACTATATATATATATATATATTAACATGTGTGTTAATATTTGTTGATTCTATGTATACTTGAAAAGTAAAACCAATCAAAAGTGTGTAATACCTAATTCTCATCAGTCCCAGACTTGACTCAACTTTACCAGTCAGTGGTTGCCCTTAGATGTTCCCCTCTGGCGCTCTCATGCACTACCACTCGCTCTCTCTGTCTCCTCACCTTTCCACCAGAGTCCATATTTTCTGGATAGTGAGCTATCATATTTTACTATTACCTATCAATTGGTTTCTAATCGCAGTAACGAGGCAGCTAGCTGGCTGGTGACAGAGCGCTAACGGCCTCGCAGGGAACATTAAGGAGGCTGGGTTATGCTGTGGGCCGTTAACTACCTACAGGCACTGGCTAATGGCTGCAAATGACCTCCTCAGTGGCTATTAGCACATAATTAGAACCTGCAGACCAGTGGTGACCTCCGCCGGACACACGTGATTACTCCTCTCCCCGTGTGTTCCCCCATACTCCCCTGCTCTCTCCTTCCCTTCCTAGCGTAGTCTCTCCACTCCTTTCCTCCTTCTTGTTTCCTTTTCTCTAATGCTCTGTAGGATTACATTGAATCCCTGGTGGGAAGACTACCACTAAAATTAATCTCTTTATAGCGCCCCAGTACAGAAATACTCCACCATACTGTAGGTCCTGGGAAATTACATTAGGATAGAATATTCATTGCTACATTCATACGAGGTCTGATCATGGCATAAAGTGGTTTCAGTGTCAGGGTAAATGTAATTATTTTAAAAAGCTTACGGCCCTTTTTTTAACTTGCTGACAATTGCCAGCACCTCCTTGACCTGATTCAGCAGCACTTCCTTAAATCAGCAGCTCTGCAGTGAAAAGAGAAGATAAAGTACAAGGTGCTGCCACGCCACAAAAGGGCTCAGTCACACTAACATCCGTGTACACTTCAGCAACTTGGGATTCGTTTTGTGTGATAAAGCAGCACTTTCTCAGAATCAAGCAAAACTAAGAGTTTAAAAGAAAAATAAATCGAGTCAAGCAAAATACATTTAACTTAAAAAATAAAATATAAATTGAAAACAAATCATTTGTGTAATAATGTAAACTACAAGTATTTGTTCTTCCTTTTACATATATTTTTGTTTGCAGTTCTCTTTGCTTCTTTTTCAATGATCAGGCTGCAGCTCTCTCGTTTGCGCTCCTTAATTTTTTGTTTTTGATTCTGACCTGACACAAACGTCCCAGGTGGGCGGGACTTTCAGGGGTGCGTCCCCATTGGCTACTCAGCTTTTGAGTGACAGCCCAGTCCTCCAGCGATTGTACGGTGCAACTGCGCCTGCGGTAGCTGAGCACGGACAGAAGACCCCAGAAGAACCAGCATTTCAATTATTATAATACTACAAGTGCAAATATATGTAAGTATTGATCATTTGTGTTGTTTGTGCTATACGGTCTGTTTCTTTATTGTGTTAAGTGAGAAGTAAAGAAAAGCTGTGCTATGAAATCCATAACAATGCTATCTAAGTAGCCTAACAGCAGGGACAGTTAGCTACATAGCTAGCAGTGAGTGAGCGTTCAGACACCGGCACACACTCAAACGGACTTGTGTGCCTGACTCTACCAACAGGCTTTCATGATTCTGTTTAGATATGCAAGTATAAGCCATGATAGATTATTTTATTAACACGCTAATTTGATATGAAAATCAATGGTGGCTGAGTTAACTTTGTAGGAAAACCTACCGTCCATGACTGCCTCTGAGCTGAGTTGTATTTGTCAAACAAATGTTGAGCTTTGGCTTCTCTTCTATGCATTGCAAAATGCTACGCATAGGCTACTCGTATTAAGTATCAGATTTGAGCTCTCTTCCTATTAATTTTCCAATTCGATTTAAAAGAAAAAAGATGAATTAATGACACAATTAATTTGTTTTTTTCTATATGGAGACTTGTTGATAGTTAACTTCATATTTTTCATTTCCTAAAACATTTATTTTCCTCTCATATTAACAGTGTGGATCATTGAGACAGCGTGGCGTCCAGAGGTCTTCTCCCGTTTGCCACTTCCTCTGAGGGGACGGCATCAGATCCACGGAGGGGGGGCATGAAGAAAGGCCTGCACCCGCTTCATCCACGCGTTGTTGTTATCACTGGCTCAGTGTCATTTCATTTGACCAAATGTCATTACATACTGTATACAGATTTTTTTATTATTATCAACCTTTTAGTTGTATGTCCTTTTATTTAAAACATTCTTTGAGACTTCATCTTCTGGTTCAAATTTCAATAAATGTAATTTGTATAATCACTTTTTTGTCTTTATTCTACATGAAAATGTTAGAGATTCCATTCAAATATGTTGATTATTCAGATCTTCCTCAGGCTAGGAATAGTATGTTGAGTTTTTAATGCTAAATGTATATCATTTTCTCACAGGATATAGAATGAGACAACACCGGTTTTATCCATTGTGTATGAATGCTTCAGCTCTTTAGACCAACATAGTGAGATGTGAGCATGGTCCTAATTGTGTTGGTATGCAGCCTAGGTCTGGTCTGTTTCATAAAGCAAATCTGCCACTTTTATATTGCAGAATTTGTTAAATTAAAGCAGTCTTTAATTGTTTGTCCTAAACATAGCCATATATGCTTTTGAAATGTAACATGTCTTTGAAAAAATAACAGTATACAGTTTATATTGTGCATCACCTTTAGCTTGAAAATACATAAATGTGTTTTTTGTCTATAAAATAAATAGACACTTTATCAATCCCAAATTGGGAAATTATTTAACAGCAGCAGTGTGTTCAGGTATTAACATATTTAAAGTTGGAATAAAGTATAAACTACACAACACAAGTGTAATGCACAGCAATCCATAAGATGAGTCCGATATGTTCATGAAACTCCCCAGGAGACACCGACACTAATGTGGCCGAGTGGACTCCGGAGTTTGCTGCATGAGTTGCACTGTATGATCTGTGGTGTAGTGGGCTGTCACTCAAAAACTGAGTAGCCAATGGGGACGCACCCCTGAAAGTCCCGCCCACCTGGGACGTTTGTGTCAGAATCAGAAACAAAAAATGAGGGAGCGGAAACGAGAAGAGCTGCAGCGAGAGCAAAAGTCTGATCATTGAGAAAGAAGCAAAGAGAACTGCAAACAAAAAGACTTATCGTTTACATGATTACACAAATGATTTGTTTCCAACTTATAGTTTTATTTTTGAAATTAATTTAATTTTGCTTGACTCAGTTTTTTTTTCTCTCTTAAACTCTTAGTTTTGCTTTTATCTTTATGACACAAAACTAATCCCATACGGCAACAGTCTCCCGTTACCCAGAACAAAAGAGGCGCTTTACTAGGTTAGTGTCAGCTCAGGAACAGCAGGGAAACAATGAGAGAACAACAAAGGAATGTGCAGATTCTTTTCGTGTGTGTGTTCGAGGAAAATGCTACACAGTACCAGTGCCTTAAATTATCAGTGAATTATCTCTGAGCCTGTGGGAATTATGTGGGTTATTTGTAACAAGCAGTCAAGGACAAGTGGGCCTTGTGTTACAACTATGAGATGAATACTAAACACAACAAAAGCCAAGTATATATCTTTCCAGGCCATCTTCTAGCCTTGGAAATAAGAAACAGGTAGCTGAGCTGATAATGAGTGGAGCTGGTGAGGACATATAGCAGGGAGTAAACACTGCTCGACAAATGCAACTGGCACTACCACCGACACAATAAATACAGCTGTTGTACCCTTGACCATGTCACTGGCTTGGCACAGTAGCGCAGTATTCTAATGCTGAAAAAAGAGCGATGGTGCTCAGTCAGTCTGTTGTTAAAGCGGTACAGTCAAGGTCTGCAGGAAAAAGCCCAGAGGACCCGACTGGACCCAAGGCAGGTCAAGGATCTGTACCCTGTTTCAAGGTTATGTTCGTCAAAAAAAACGGTTGCCGGTTTCTGCTTATTAGACACACTTTGACTGGACCTGATAAGGCCAAGGCATGTATGAGAAACAGTGACAGACACTATTTTATTCAGGTAAAATAACTGTTACTTTATTGAAATTGTACTCAAGTACAATTATGCTTAGATAAAAGTAAAAACATAGGTCAGTTCGAATGTACTCTTGAGTTTTTTTTAAATAGAGAAAGACAACATTTATTATTTTTGATAATACAAAAAAGATAGAAACCTATTATAGTGGAACATTATGTCACCAAGCCCTAACGTCTAATGCAACAATAAACTCCTTTTTAGTCACATTGTAGACTGTACAAACTTATAATTGACAATTATATCAATTCTTAATATGCAACCGCCTTCTCAGTAATACTTTACAGCAGTTAACCAGAAAAGAGGTCAAAACTATAAGTGTCGTCAAAGGCCTCTAAATAACATCAAATTAGTTACGTTTTTTATTTTTTTTAAAAACTGGATACTTGTGAAACAATTGGTCGGACGACGTGTCGCATGTCCTTCTCCATTCTCATCTCTAGTTGCTAATCCGACTTAATGAGCAGTGCATGGAAAAGCTTAATAATACTGAAATCATAGGCAGTTCAAAATGTAGATGCTGTATCTGCGATGTCATACATTTCCATCGTGAAGCTGAAAATGGATGACTCTGTATGTCGCCAATTTGGCAGATTCGCTAGTATCTATCTCCCGGCTAACCCTTAAATGGATCTGTCAGTGCATTCGAGGCATGGTAAAGCAGACGCGCAGGATGCTAGCAGCTAGCGACCTGAGACTCCCCGATGTGTCACTCCCATGAGCACGTACCATATAATGCATAACGATAGGCCTTTAAATAATTAAAGCAGTCGTTGATACAAAAATGCACTACACGTACAGTTATCTTTATAGGGAAGTTAGCTATAGGAACTAAACGTTTTTCGATACATGTACTTTTCTGCTGTTATACATTTGAAGATATTCTATTGAGCTTTGACTCCCTCTCGGAGCCAGCCTCTTGTGGCAATATGGTGAACTGCAGTTTTTGATACTTTCACAAACGTGTCACTGCTCATTCATGGAGTGTGTCGATTGGCTGAGAGCTACCAATGGACTGGACCATTCATATTAACACAAACCAATTATTTGAGACATACTAAAACCAATTGCAATCCTAAAACCAGCTCTCACAGATTCATATTGTGAATTGTTTGCGTGACTTTGCGTAACATGCATCCTCCTCATTCTAAAGGAGATTCATGAAAGAGCCCCTTCACCAAGACTACAACAGTGTGACCAGTGTGAGACCTGTGCTGTGTACACTGCCCACCAGAGGCTGAAGCCCACTACTGCAGTTGGGTGGAGTGGGAGGTGTGGAGATGTGGGGGGGGGGGGGGAGGAGAGAATATCCGGGGCATGTGTGAGGCCGGGCCAAGAGGTCTCCTGAGTATTCAGATATCCCAATTTCCTGTCCTGTGTCACCAGGTCCTAAAAAAAAGTGTTAGACTGTGTCATGGGTTCAACACACACACACACACACACACACACACACACACACACACACACACACACACACACACACACACACACACACACACACACACACACACACACACACACACACACACACACACACACACACACACACACACACACACACACACACACACACACACACACACACACACACACACACACTGTATAACCACTGTCCTCACTGAATTCATTTAATTTCATTTGCCTTAGAACTGTGGTCTGTGTGGAAACATCTCTTAACCAGGTCCCTCTCTCTGCTCATGGGATTTCCAAATCAGCGCCCTGTTGCTGGCTCTCTTGCTCTTCATACAGATACAGGGTCAAACTGCCAAAAGCCACAGTTTACTGAGGATCACACAGTGGAAATATTCCTTCTCTTTGGCACAATGTTCCACATACGAACAGTGGTGAATCATGCTGTAGTATGAAGGGGAATGTAGCAGTGTGGTTGATGGTGGGGATCATGGCCCCAGTGTGGGCCAATTACCGTGGTGAAGGCATTGTGTCCAAAAATAGCCTCTGATTTGGATGCTGTTTTTTCGGGGGAGAGTCCAGCAGAGTGTGGCACAGCAGCTGTGCAGTGTGTCAGTTAAATGTTAGGGATAAACACAGAAATAAGCATGCACAGGCAGAGATCACAGACACACAATCAAATGCACCTAATATTCGAAACATGCAAACACATGTGGACGCTTAAACACAGGAATATGAAAAAGGTTATCCTCGTGCAATGAAGGAATGCATGGGAAAGAAAGAAAGCTTCAGTCAGTAAGAGAATAGAGACATGTGAAATTGCACTTCCATGTCATCCATTTCCTGGAGATGGCTGCAAACCCCTGGACACACTTAATCAGGAAAAGGGCACACCTCCGAGTATCCATTCTTTTGTAATGGCATTACAGCGCACAAGTAAGATTTAGAGATCCCTTAATGTGCCAGAGTCTTCTGCATAAAAGTATATACAAAGGTTAATATTGCAATAATATGTTCCTGGAGGGCATTGTAATCATTATCTCTCTGGTGGTATCAATTAGAAGCACTTTACTGCAGGTAATGACTAAGATTCCGGTGCAAAATGACATTATTATTATTATCCCCATCTATAATTTCAGAGTGGATACACAAGACATGGGGAAAAAAAGAGAAAAGCATAAGTTCAACCAAAGGTAGGCTTTAAAAGTGAGAGGACTTTTACTGTTGGACTCGAGGAAGGAAGCGGCTGATTCCAGTGTGCGGGCCGTGTATGTGCATACGCATGTGAACTTGTGGATGTGCTGGAAGTTTCAAAGGGCCAAATAATACACAACGTGCATCCTCTTATTCATGCCTTGACTGTCTGTCCCAGTTTCCTCAAAGCAGCGTGTGTGTGCGGCGGGAACGAGAGGAAGATACAACAACAAAAAAAGAAAGAAAGCTTCGACAAACCTGGCGACAAATATTTGCATTCATCAAAGCATCAGAGTACTGTTCTTTGCTTTGCTCTCTTTATCCACAGAAGGAGTGGGGGGGGGAGTTGGAGATGTGTATTTGTGTGTGTGTGTGTGTGTGTGTGTGTGTTGTGACCTTTGCGCTTAGCTCCAAACATTCATAACGAGTGCTCTTTCCCTTATTGACCCCCTCATCAAAAACATGAATAATTGAGGAATAAAAAATGCTCTTGGTTGTGCTAGTCGGCATTAAGCACAGAGGCAGGCCCTCAGACTTTTGATTTAGCTGCTTTATATTTAATAAGCACACACAAGAGCCTCAGAGGCGCCTTTTTTAGAAGGATTTAATTGGACGTCAGTGACATCCATCACAGGGTTGTCATGGCATTGACCTTTCCACAGAGGCTATTCATAACCAGGAAGTTACATGAGCCGGGTTGCTGCCTACTCCGTCACACCCACCACCATGACGCTCTATCAGTCACACCGTCTCTACGGCTGATGCACCTCACATTTGTTCGCCGACAAACAAATGTGCTCATCATCGCTAATGCTAAGATAATATCTAACATGGCTTCCTATTGTTTCACGGCGGCTTCCTATTCCAGATGATCTCTGAACTGTATTGTTAATGGTGCTGTTGCTGGAAGCCCATGTCTTATGTACAATACAAGTGGATAAAGCCTTTATATGGAGCATGGACCCCAGAGACTTGAATTCACTGGAGGTAATGGGAAATGCCCTGCAAGTTAAACAATGACTGATGGAGGAGAAGATACAGTGTTTGATTAGTGTACACATCTTCAAGGTGCTTAAAGTTAGCTTAAATAGAGAATAGATAAGGGCCTAACGTAATTAAAATTACAAGAACAATTAAAGAGGATATATTATGTAAAAGTTCAGGTTAATATTTGTATTGTATGCTTCTACTGTGACATGTTTACACGCTTTAAGGTTCAAAAAGGTTTTTTCCTGTGCTCCAGTTGGCTGGCCAGCTCTGTTGTGACTGGTCAACCGCTTTGAGATGTAAGATAAGATAATATAAGATAAGATGGACCTTTATTAATCCCTGTGGGGAAATTCAGTTGTTTAAACAGCAACAGGGTGAGAGTGAAAAACAGGATAGCACAGATTCACACAGATGTCGTATAATGTGTTGGAGCAAAGCCCACAGGAAGTGCGCCGGAGGTTGAAGCACTTTTTTGTAGTGGCCAAACGTAGGTACTAGAACTTTCGTGTCAGTCCGTGACACCATTAGGCCATTAGTTTATCAGGGGATGATTTATTTAACTTAATCAGCTATGTATACTTTTATAGCCCTTCTTTTTTCGTGTCAGTCCGTGACACCATTAGGCTCAAAAATAAGTTTTCCCCATTGATTTACTTTGGGAAAGAGTCTTCAGTTAATCAAGGGATGATTTATTTAACTGAAAGTGGACCTATTATGCTATATTGGAAACATATATTGTAGGGCCATACAAAACATGTCTGTGAAGTTTTGTTTGAAATATCAAATAGATCACCCAATGTAGCCATGCCTCATACTGCTCATACCCCTCTTTATTTAGTTTAGGATCCCCATTAGCTGGTGCATAACAACAGCTAATCTTCCTGTCGTCCACAAATAACATAAAACATGACATTCGGCAGTACATTACAAGTCAATGATACAAATCGTGTACGGCGTCAATTTTCCTTCAAACAGTGACTTTCATATCAACCATCACATACAGCTTATTTTCTGATTCCCCATTTCCTTGGAGAGAAAAATTAAAAAAGAAGAAAAGAATAATAATAATAGTGATTTTACAAATGTCTCCCTTCGCTTCTTTTAGAGTCAAAACTAACTAAACAAATACAATCCTCATCATATCTGTGAAAGGCTGTGTGTGTGTCTATGTTAGCGAAAGTACCATATTCCTGCATGTGTTTAAAAAACCTATATGAATCGGTGTGCTGCTGTATGTTTACCATAACCTGTCTGCTGCTTGTGTAACTTACAGTCTTTGGGCTTCTAGATGCCTCTTCAATCGTCTTTTGAAGCTTGCTTTAGTTGTTTCTTTAGACATCTGATCTGGCAGTGTGTTCCATGCAGCCATGGCTCTATACAGCACTGTGCTCTTCATAGACTCTGTTTTGGCTTTAGGGATTTGATAGCAACCTCTTGTGGCATGTCTCGTTGTATATGTATGGATGTTAGAGCTAGGTGTAAGTTGCTTATATAGACAGGTTGGATGTTTCAGCTCATTTATCTTTCTCAAAAAGTCAAGGAGTGATACCATCAGCCTCTCCGTGACTAATGTCCAGGAGAGCTTGACATGCATTTTGTTTACATTATGTCTTGGTGTCCACCTAAGGGCAAGCCGAGCTGCTCTGTCTGAACTAGTTGCAGCTTTCCCAGGTCCCTCTTGTTTGCCCCTGACCAATCATTGAGCAGTAGTCCAGTTGTGAAAGGACTAGAGTCTCAATGACTTGTTTTGTCAGTTGCTGTGGTAAAAACACTGAGCACCTCTTGATGACAGATATATTCCTCCCCATCTTTGCCACCACTGACTCTATGTGTTTCGTCCATGACAAATTGTTCACTAGGATGAGTCCCAGGAGCTTTGTTTCCTCCACCTGCTCAACCTCCACATTATTCAGCATCAGATTCAACTGTGGTTTAGAACTTAGTACGTAATTTGTGCCAAATACAATACTTGTTGCTGGTTACCCATTCCATTACTGTTTTCAGTTCTTTGTTCAGAATATCCGTTATCTCACCAATTGTGAGATATATTGTCGTGTCATCCGAGTACATAGAGACTTGTGCTTTTTCAAGAGCTAATGGAAAATCATTTGTAAAGATTGAGAAGAGTAAAGGACCGATTGAACTTCCTTGTGGAATTTCACTTGCAACACATCTAGCACTAGAGATACTGCCATTAAAGTATACACTTTGAGTTCTGTTATATAGATAGCTTTCTAGCCATGATATCGCCTTTGGGGCAAAACCATAGCACTCCAATTTGTCAAGTAAAATTCTATGGTCTATCAAATCAAAGGCAGCGCTATAATCTAATAGTACTGCTCCCACCATTTTCTTCACATCAATCTCTTTCATCCATTTGTGTTAATGCTGTGGCTGTTGAGTGACCCTCTCTATACGCATGTTGATACTCACTCATCAGACTGTTAACAGAAAAATAGCATTGTATTTGATTGAATACAATTTTTTCTAGTAGTTTGTTTAGAACAGGTGACAGGTTTATTGGTCTGCTGTTAGAGCCAGTGAAGGCATTCTTTGCATTTTTAGGGAGTGGATTAACTTTAGCTACTTTCCAGATTTGCGGGCATGTACCTTCCAGACTCATGTTAAAAATATGACAGATGGGTGCAGCAATGAACTTGGCTACATTCTTTAATAACTGACCGTCTAAGTTATCAATACCTGGTGGTTTATCATTATTGATTGCCAACAATAACTTTTCCATCTCTTCTGTCCTAACTTTACCCAGCTCAAAGGTGCAATTTTTATTTTTGATAATACGTTCTCTAATATTAACATAGGACGACACGCAGCTAGATTTTGGCATTCCCTGCCTTAGCTTCTCCACTTTATCAATGAAATAGTTATTAAAATAATTGGCAATATATAGTGGTCTAGTGATGTATGCCCCCTCTGATTCTATAAAGGATGGTGTTGAGTTGTTTTTCCTACCCATGATGGTGCTTCTTTTGAAGCCCTGTTAGAGAAACGCGGATTGTGGGACCTTAGCTTGAAAAAAAAAAAAAGAGGAGGCGGAGCTAATGCCTGATCAGAATTCTACGGAGATAAAGTTCAATTTTGCTGTGATAAAACGCCATCCTGTTCTAAACCACAAATGCTTTTTCTCTTGCGGGTTTATCACAAGGTGAGTTCCTTTTTTATTTCCTGCTTTTTAAAACACATGTGCTCTCCAGTACAGGTTAGCTCTGAGTGTTAGCGAGGCTTGCTAATGTAAACAAAGACGAGATTAGGTCCAAAACACGTCAGTCATCAAAAAGTGCATTTTGCATGATAGGTCCCCTCTAATCAGCTGCCAGTACATACACTTTTATAGCCCTTATTTTAATTGTTATGGAGTAAAAAATAATAAAAGCATAAAAGGGCCTCTTTAAAATTACAAGAATTATACTGACCATGCGGCTCGTGATTCTTGGCGAAGCTAGACAGTTAGCTAACATGCAAAAGTCCTCCAACAAAGAAACAATGCTTGTCTTCTCTTGTTTTAACTGAAGCTGACTCTTTTTTGCAAAACTGTTACAATACAGAAATGAAAATACAAATTAGTATGCAGGCATACATACATAAATGGCAGGCAAACACAAATAAACTATTAACCTGTTAAGCCCGAAGGGACCCTGTTTTATTTCTTTCACAACACTGTCTCAGGGCATCTTAATATTTAAAAACCTATTAATGTGTTATACCAGATTAACGAGAAGAATCTCAGCTAACTGACAATATGAACCATTTTTACAGAAACAAAACACAAGTCTCACAAGAAGCGTTAGCATTAGCCCTTAGCTAAAACGGGCAGATACTACTTCCGGTGCTAACTAGCAAAAACGATCTTTAAAACTTAATATTTTCTGCACAAACTACATATCATCTGAAAGCTGATACTCCACAGATTATTTTTGTTATAAGTAGCAGCCAGAACAGAGAAGAAAAAAACAACAGTTTTCAAAACCATAACAATAATTATGTTTTACCGTTGCTGTTTTGTGATCAAAGCTCTTGTTCAAGGGAATAAAAACGCTGTTTAAGGTTAATCCAATGTCTCTTAGTCACTTTAGAATTGTTCCTGAAAATCTATCATTACATTCATGGCAGCAGAGTAGGTATAAAGTTTTGCAGTCCCGAGCTAATGCTGTCTCACGTGCTGTTTACGCAAACCTCTCTCTACTTGACGTAAGTGTTTAGCGGGACTTACTAACTGTCACTCGATTCTATTGGCTCTAACGGTTCCGAAAATGTGTCAATCATCAAAATCGACCAATGGGTTCCAAAGATATCCTGCGTAGTATAAACTATGCCCGCTCCGGCTCCATTACGCATTACGCAGCCAGAAGGGAGAGCTTCACCACAGAGCAGGTGCTAGAGATGCTAGCTGACGATAGCTATGATCATACCAGATGACCAGAGGCGCAGGAAGGTATTTTGAGTGGGGGTGCTGAGGTGCTGGACTCCAGTGAACACTATTACGGGCACTATAGAGCATGCACAAAAGCACTCCCCACATGCAAACACACAGTACACCCGCGACTGTTACAATGAAGGCTCGATAATCAGCTCACGGCATATAGGCAGTGGTAAAGTGCTATTTTTTACGAGTGGGGAGCGGACCTCACCTCCTCCAGGGGGGTCCGGGGGGATGAGATTTTTTTTAAATATTGAAGTTGAAAGGATCAATCCGGTGCACTTTGAGAGCAACATGAAGAGATCTATGGATACATAACACCCAGATGAAACACAACTGTAAGCAGATGTTCTTTTTCTTTATGGATATTTTACAAATCACTCCCCTTTCAAACTGTATTTTTGTTTTACTGCCATATAGTATTTCATAACTGTTTTTCCTTTATTCTCTTATTTTTTTTATAATGATCATATGAAGGTATGCCGTGGAAATAATCTTTTGAATAATTTGTGACCAAACTTTTTGAGACTCACTGAGATAACTTAGACTAAAGTTAACTATCTAAACACTCAGAGAGTCCTTTAGCTCACCTGAGCCTCTCAGTCTGACAGGAGAGGACCCTCCTCCAGCTTGTTGTGGAACCAACAACAGCTCCGTATTTCCGTTAGTGCAGCTAGCTAACCAGATGCTAACAACACGGTCCCTGCTGCTGGCATCGGTCCCTCTCTCTCTCTCCCTCTCTCTCACACACTAAATGCGCTATTTCCGCGCACACACACACACACACACACACACACACACACACACACACACACACACACACACACACACACACACACACACACACACACACACACACACACACACAGAGCTGAGTTTGAATGACGCAACTCTCTGTCCGGTGTCTTGCCTCTGTTGCATTCAGTGAACACAGGAAATTACAGTCCTGCCGTCCTCTCGAGTGTCATGATGAGGTTCACGTAAAGCACGGTTAATGTATTATATTATTGAGGTAGAATTGTCCGGTGCTACAGAAAAAACATTCGGGGCAGGCCAAAATATTATTTTACCAACAATGTGGAATTTATTGGCTACATATTACACAGATTATGCACAGCGGGAGCAGCAATAACCGTCAAATAATAATTCAGACAGGGGAGCTCTGCACCCCCTGCCTGCCACTAGGGGGTGCTGCAGCGCCCTCAGCACCCCCCTTCCCGCGCCCATGCAGATGACTCTTCGTCGGATGATGAAGATCTCCTCCAGCCAGACCTGGATCCGGAATGTAGTGACTCGGATGTTGAACTTCCACCACGGGAAAGGTATGTAATCTCTCTGTTTTTATATATTACTTATGTGTTTGGTGGAACTGCGTCACAGTGCTAGCTTAGCCAAGAAGCTACAGGAATGATTAGGCAAAATGCTAAATAGTGTTACTTGTCTTTTTGGAGTTACATTTTCTAAATGAATGGCCAGTGAATGAATATATGTGTTTACTTATTTATTTGGTGTAATATTATTCATTTATTGTCCAATATTATCCTTTTTATATATTACTTTTGTGTTTGGTGGAACTGCATCACAGTGTTAGCTTAGCCAACAGGAATGATTAGCCACAATGCTAAATAGTGTTACTTGTCTTTTTGGAGTTACATTTTCTAAATGAATGGCCAGTGAATGAATATATATATATGTGTTTACTTATTTATTTGGTGTAATATTATTCATTTATAGTCCAATATTATCCTTTTTATATATTACTTATGTGTTTGGTGGAACTGCATCACAGTGTTAGCTTAGCCAAGAAGCTACAGGAATGATTAGGCAAATTGCTAAATGGTCTTACTTGTCTTTTTGGAGTTACATTTTCTAAATGAATGGCCAGTGAATGAATATACATGTGTTTACTTATTTATTTGGTGTAATATTATTCATTTATAGTCCAATATTATCCTATAAGTATAAGCCAGTGAATTAATCTAATCTCTTTGTTTTTCCACATTTGTTGGTATCATGGGGAAGATGCCACCAAGGTCAGGAAGAACTGCAGGAGGTGCCTATATGCTGGACTCAAAAGGGTGAAGACACCGGTGTACTGCAGGAAGTGCCAGGTCCCTCTGTGCTTCACTGTCAAAAATAACTGTTTCAGGGAGTGGCACGACCTAAATACTGGAACATTCAGGTAGGTATAAACTTCAAGTAGGTATAACATTTTGCGAGTGTTTATTTAAGAAAATAAATACTTGTTTTTATATACCTAGTGTGATTTTATTGTATAGTGTGTTGGTAAAATATGTGTTGTTTTTACAAACCTACAGTGTGGTTTTATTGTATAGTACAATAGACAAATCTATATTGATTCTGACACTTCTACATCCAACTCACAGATGTAACCTTGCTTTGATAACAACAATTATTCATATAAACCTTTTAGAAGTGAAGTTATAGTCATTTGTTCTGGGAATGTCATTTTCGAGCCTGAAACCTGAAAAACAGGCTCGGGGTTTAACAGGTTAAGTAGCACTGTACTAATGTCAAAGCGACTAAGACATTTCACAAACAGAGCTAGCTCACATACTACTAGCTAGGATAGCACATGCTAACTTAGCTTAAATTAACACAGAAAAGCTACAAACACGAAACCATCTGTAAATAACAAGTGAACCGTACATTAAATACCTACAGACAAATAGTATCCAAGGCCGAAGCGTTATAGACACGAATAAAGAATAAAAAACACTTACACTCACAAAAAACGGACATGCCCCAAGAGCACTCACTCTGTCTGAGCTAAGAAAAATGTCCCAACTATTTAGATCCACCCCATAGGCTTCAATTTAGGCACACGTAAGCAGTGTGCTGTCGCTCATGATATAACCTTTCTGTCTAATTTAAAGTATAATATAACAAATCTCAGTTCAGTTGATCTGGTGATACCTGTGTTCACTAATGGTAACTGCAATTGCATTTGTATGTACATTCCCCAGTTTAATTAGAACAAATATGACCATTTGTGCCAGCAAACCTTTATTTTGCAATAATCCTCAGAAATGGAACAAAGGTAGAGCAACAGGTGAATTTGTTTACCGTTACCATATAGAAGACACATTTTACAGCTTCCTTCTAAAAATATTATTTGAATTATATAAATAGATGACATATAATTGTATTATTGCCTCTCACTGCCTTTTCAGATGTGTTGTTTAGTGTAGATGGAGATATTTTTGTATTTTGTAGATTATAAAAAATATCCTTCTACGTGATGATAGCAGGGTCTCGGGTTATGAACGAAAAGAACATTCCCTCCCCTTTTAACCCTTCTTTGGTCTCCACCAATTCCGGAGGGAAAATTAAGTGTTGTATGACACGAGCCAGTTGGTATTCTTGTTTACTCATTTGTATTGTTCAGTTAGCATTGAGCCTGCTCATTGAAAGGTAGCAAAGCAGGAAAACCAGAACATGAGCTGAAAGACACCAAATCACGCTCCATATAGATATGGGGGATTCTTACAGGGTTTTGCGCCGCTTTAAGAACATTAAAAGTATTGCAAACTGCCTTTTTCAATTTTCAAATAACAGCTGGATTTACTCCTGCATCAGGGTAGTTTGAAGCTTTTGATGTATAAAGTCTCCAGTCAGCAAGTGTTTCCTTTCAATTACTGTAGATGAGCTGGTGACATCAGCCAATTGGAGTGCAGTATCGTGGCTCATCAGTCTGTGAGATATTCATATGCATTCAATAAATAGAATGTGATCTTAACCACAGGGCGTAGACACATTAATGTAAACACTTCACAAAAATACTTTGAAGTAAGCAAATCATCATCACAAACAAAGGTGGGTTATAGAAGGTTTCAAACGTTTTCTTTTTCATGTCTTCATCGTTTCCCTGTCCATTGTATATATAGTGTACATCTGTCATACCCCTTTTGGTTAGTTTCAACTTCCTCTTTATCTAAGCAGTTTCCCTGTGTTTTGTATATGCTGTCATTACCAAGACTGCTGCCCAATGACATATGAAATACTTGCCGTTTTGTTGACCAGTGCACCTGCAGTTTCGGAACAGATGATTTAATCAAAACTCTGTGAGTCGTCACATAAACTCACACACGGACGCACATCAAAGCTCTGTTGGCCAGACTTTGATTATAGCACATGTGTTTACCTTATTGTCCAACCAGTGTATATGTATTTACGGAACATCACCAAGAACATTATTCTTGTGCCGAGCCACATTGAAAAACTACATTGTGAAATCTGATAAGTTTTGGATCTTTTAAGCGTCATGCTGGAGTTAAACAGAAGAACAAATAGTGTGGTGAAAGGCAGTGAAATGTAGATGTACTGCACGCTATAGTACATGTGAACAGTGAGGTCAACAATAATAACATGTCTCTGTGTGGTTGCAATGCTGTTCTCCAGATTTAAATGCAACAAGGAGAACAAATATAATAGGCTCTTAGTTGCCTTTCACAGACTGTTCTGATTCTTCGAAGTCGATACATTTCTACGAACAATTTTTGTGGAAATGGACACTTATAATATCTCTTTTATAAATAATGTATATTCCGAGCATTAGTCAACAACTGCAATTGTAGATGGACAGAATTAAACCAAATTTAAAAATCAATTGATCTTTAATAAATTGATTTACACATAAATGGCAAAAAAGCCATTTCAGTCTCTCAAACATGGAGATGTCTATGTGTTTTGTTCTGACAAAACAAGATGTTGAAAGATACCACCTTGGAAAACATTTGACTCTTTTATTACATTTTATAGACGATCAATTGACTCATGGGAGCCTGCCTGCAGGCGCCAATCTCAGGACACCTCCAATCTGAGGACACCGCCACTCTCAGGACAGGAATTGCACGCTAAGAATTACAAAATAAAATCGCTACTCTCAGTACAGCGCCACTTTCCGAACAGGAAATGCCCGCAAATACAATCTTTTATATAATTAAGGTACAGCGCCACTTTCCGAACCATTCATTAATGATTGTGTAAATAAGACGGAAGGCAAAACCGTTTTAAATGTGTGTTTTTTGTATGGCGAATACAGTCACTGCTTTATTTATGTCCGTATGAAGTTAATGTGATTGTGGACGGAGCATACAGGTTAGCTTAGCCTGATCGATTAGTGCCTGTACGACGAAGGAAGTTCAACAGACCCTGGATATCTGTGAGTTATCTGGCTTAACTAACCCTAATAAACGAGATCTTGCTAAATTGTCTTACGACGCTAGTTATATCTCACACAGGCTCCGCCCTCTACTGGACTCTATGGGTACTACCTCTCAACCATACTATGCGAGCATTCACTTACTGAGATATGTATGACCGTAGCCAGCCCCCGGGACGGGCCTACCCGAATGCGTGCACAAGCCCACCCTATATAAGGCGGCCACGCCTCCCGTTCCCGTCATCCGTTTCTCTTCAGCAAGCGAGCAACAACTGAAGCAGAGAAAGTAAAAAACGTTTGAAAGAAGAAGAAAGAGTTATCATACTTCCATGGAGTCGCCATGGAGGTATGATAACTCAGCTGACAGCCGTGGTGAAACTCGAGCGATTATTCGCATCGCGTCCGGTGTGAACGCACCATTATTACAATAATTATATATTAAAAAATAAAATCGCCACTCTCACTACAGCACCACTTTCTGAACAAAAAATGCACGCAAATAAAATATTTTATATTATTATTATATACATATATATAAATAAATAAAGACATCTTGTATTTTAGTTTCACCCGCTATTGATTCATTTTGTCAACATTGGACCTTGACACCGTCCACATAGCTAGAGTGAAATAATATAATCGAAAACATTAAGCCTCATTGATTTAATCATCGGAGCTAAAACCTCTCTGCCATCTCATATAACACACACTTCCTTATTTATCTTTGAATAATAATAACGTAAAAATAAAGACGACTATACTACGGTCCTTCGGGGGGCAGAAAAAAAAACTTGTTTGTCACTTCCTGTACTGAGAGTGGAGGTCATAGATATATATAAACACTATATGACTCACCCGCGCTGCTGGCCAATGGAGACCGACTTGGCCGCCATCCTGCTACAGGCAGTGCTCTCATTCATAACATTATGGTTTACTATTTAAATAACCATAGCTTGCTCAATTTTCAACCAATTTTCAAACGGTTTGGTTTTTTATAAACATCAAAGATGTAGTTATGATACTGCATACTTATAATCATAGACTTTCATATGAAAATAACATTAATCAGATAAAGCAATAGCTATACACACACAAGGTATTTATATTAATATTTGCCGGTGTATATATTTCCATTTATTTTTATTATATTGTTAATATTTAAAATAAATTATAAAATTAAAATACATTTATATTTTATATATAAAAATCGGTCTCATGTTACCACTCTGTAAGCCAAGAGTTGTTAATTTAGCAATGCCTTAGCTTGAAGAACAGGGACACAACTAATGACAATAGCATATGTTGGTATATTATTTAGATATTCACACCTTTATCAGAAGAACCAAACCAACATAAAATGTGTTCACAGACAGGCCAATTCTGTCTAATTTATCACAATTATTTTTGACATGAGATCTTCATATCATCCTAGTTTTGTATTTAGTTTCTAGATTTGTAAACAAATCCAGAACCTTTGAAATATGTTATTGAAAAAAGACCAAGAATAATATAAACTGTACCATGTGTCCTTTTGTGTCCTTCTGTAGTCCATGTGTGGTTTGTCTTGTCTCACCCCGGCTGATATATCACACAATCCACTGTTTAAATGGTTCCCTATATTGCCCCTATGCCCCTGTAAGGTGTCCCTGGGTGTTATGAAAGGCGGCCCCCCAACATAAATGTATTATTATTATTAAGAAGAACAACTTGGTGTGGTGTGGAGGGGATGTAGGAAGCAGGAGCAGGTGGGGAGAGATGGGGCTTCAAGGTTCAAGGTTATTTGTTTTAAATGTGTCTTGGAGATAAGGACCAGCTGCACACAATAAAATACAGTATAACACAAAACCAATAAGACACACGGTGACACATGGCACACCAACAATCAATCATCGTCCAGCCTCAGCTTTGGTATTCTTTCACAACCATGTTATGGGTTTATTAGACTGAGCAAACAAACATATGTGGTGATCCCACGGGTTCTTGTTTGCAGACAGCGGCGATTGGAGCATTCGTAGGCTGCACAAAAGTCTGGCATAGTCAGGTACTTCTGTAAACACAAAGCCAGCAAATTCCTGTATCATAATGCAAGATGTTTTTAACAAGCCAAACCACTTGGAAGAAATCATGTGTAACTTAAGTTATGTTGAAAAGAAAGAGCAGTTCTGCTTCTCCCACTGGTGTAAAGTTGCTGGGTGAACTTTGTAATACTAGGTGTCACTCACAGCCTCTTGTTATTAGCCAGCTAATAAATACAACCACATACACAAAGAAAAGCTGCAATTTCATGTCCAAGCATCCTGTATCATAGCCATGCTAATAATGTTTATAATAAACCAAACCGTTTGTAAATCTGTCAAGATTTCAGCGAGTTAAGAGTATTTTTGTGCAGATCACTCACCTTACAACAGCTACCATAACGCGAATCAGAGTAACTGTTGACTGTAGCAAGATGGCGGCCGGTCAGCTACGCTGGAAAATCTCCCATGAGCCATCTAGTGTTTATATATATCTATGGTGGAGGTGTCCTGAGATTGGCGCCTGCACCGGAACTATCCTGACAGTGGAGGCCTGCAGGCAGACCCCTCTCAATTGACTAGAAGTCTAGAAAAGATACATTGATCTTTAAATAAATGTTTAACGCAAAAATGGCACAAAAAGAAGCAGTTTCAGCCTCTCACATGGACATCTTCTGGTTTTCACTGTTATATATTATACAATTGAATATGTATGTGTTTTGGACTGACAGAACAAGATGTTTAAAGAGATCACGGACGTTGAGAAACGTTCTACAATTTTCGGATTTATAAACAGATTCATAGACGATTGGCTAGAAATCTACAAAACAATTTGCAAATACAGCCGATAGTGAAAATACCCTTTAGTTGCAGCTTTGCTCAAGTACAACCAAAGGAATCCACAGTGAGTTGAGTGGTTAGCTTTGTGGCAACAGAGCAATAGGCTGCGAGTCTGTAATGTCTAACCGAGCAATAACAACAGAAAAGAGGGAGTTGTAATCTTAAGTGTCTTCTATATTAGCGCAGATGAATCTAAAGTTAATACGAACAGGGGCGAGGTTATAGCACCTTCCTGAACGGCGCCGCAGCGCACCACGGCACAGCGGAGCCCGGAGGCAATCGGCAGAAACATAAGAGAAATGGAAAAGGCTGAGCAATTCACCCAAAGGGATTATATTTTAAATAGATACCAGCCCATATATGATTCCCTCTTTCTTCCTCTCGTCTGTAAGTGGGTGTAATTTGGAGTGCGTAATGAAGGAAAAAAGGAGCTATAGGTTAATCTCATTGACCTCCACACTCTGGGGACGACGGGTTATATCTAGGAGATATACACCCATCTCCCCTGCCAGCTAGCTCAGCCTGCCCTCAGAGAGGTAATGAAAGTTGTGAAAGTGACTCGGTGCATGGGAGGGGGTGGGGTGCATACTCGAGAGAAAGGACAAAATAAAAGTGTGGGCAACCTGGGGAAAGTGGCTCTGCTTTGTTAGCCTTATTAGAGTGAAACAGAGACAATGGTTTAAGTGTTATTGCATGATGAACATCCACCCTTAGCCTGAATTTACATAATGATCCAGGATAAGATATGTGACTGTTGGCAACAGCGTGAATCTGCTCCATACACCACAAATACAGTATGATTGTCGCTTTACGGCAAATGTATTTCTACATCGGATGCCTCAGTAAGCATTTTATGCAACCCCCTTTGGAGGGCCTCAAAGAAGCGGAGAACTACACTTTGAATCTTAAAATATAAAATAAAAAACCTTTATTCATGCTTGTAGGGAAATGAAGGTGTCACAATAGGACTGTAAGAGTTTACAAGGATAATAAGAAACATTAATGTAAATAAAAGTATGAACAAAAGGAAAAATAATGAGCAGAACACGCTCATTACAGTACATACCTTTTTTATTGCAGTTGTTTCCCAGTTAAAATTCGAAAACACATATCTAGGTATCATTTGTTTGGGGGTTTGACTGAGTTGTGTTCCTTTTAAAAGCCAGTGAAAAGAACACAGAGAAAGACAAACATATAATTGTGACGAATGAACCAACACTGTTATTTTTGTGTTTGTGTCATCAGATAGGAGACTGCTAAATGTCAGTGCTTCATTATCACCAGAATCATCATTAGCCTTGATTATAGTGGCTACATTATTAAGAATAAGGCGTACAGTGTCCAGTCTTGAGTTATCTCAGGTCAACATTTGTATTCTTCAGATCTCATGGTTTATAAATCAAGCTAATACCATTCCCAGCCTTTGTGTTTACGGGGTCATTGCCATGTTACCAGGACTCTATGTTCCCAGATTGATATTGCACATAATGGGAACATGACAAAGGGTCCTATGTTGCCCACTTCTACATGTGTTTTCTCCCAGGGTCATGTATGTTCCCATGGCCCTACGTTCCGCTGCTCTTCATAAAACCTTTTCAAAAGTGTACCTAACACTTTGTTCTCATTGTGCCATACACATGCATACTGATATGTTGTGTTAGCAGCTCATTTTATTTTTATTATTCACAGAAAACAATCATTTATGTTCTCAAATTCTGTTTAAACCACTAGCAAACTGGTTGTATATTAATGAATGTAATAAATAATTAATTATTATGGGTAGTTTTTTGGATTAAACCCAATTTTACAATACTTACCACAAACCTGATATAACACCATTCATCTCAAATTGACCAGAACTGAAGTTGGGAGTGTAAACGTGACAGCAAAGTAGAAGAAGAAGTAGTCAAGGTAAAAAAGCAAAGATATGCAATCTAAGGACTGCATGTAATACAATTGACATGTGCCAAAGCGAACAAATAGGACATCCTGACACATTGAAGCAAAGACAATGCGTGGGCTTACATTGACAATAATAGAAGCAGATCTTTTGTCGTACATGTTTGACTGTGTTGCCTTTTAAACATATTGTTATCGGTCCCAAAAGAGGAACGATGCGCATTTTTGTTGGATACATTGACATGTTGGGAATGATTTAGTCAAAGAGGACATTTTGTAACATCCACATCATGCCAAAGTCAGACCAAAATGTGCCCTCAAAATGGAAACATTACCCGATTCTTAATCTTATACCTTTGGTTGAGTGCTCCAGTGTGATAACATCACACGTTTAAAGACTCGGTTCTCACGTTTCTACACCCTGCAGAGTCCCATTGAAAGAATATGACATTAACTGGGGAAGATTTGGTGTATATTACAAATGTCCTTAAGACAATAAATGTGACTCCTTGTCCTTAGAGGCGCCCTCCCTTTTGCGAGATACCCATCTGATGACGATTATTCATGTGTATGCCAAGCACGGCTTATAATTGCATGCAGTAATGTTTTCCTAACATGCAATCTGTACGGTCTGTTTACGACAAGTGGACATGTATAAATGTGTGCATGTGTAGGGGTGTGTGTGGGGGGGGTCTGGCTGCTTTGGCTTGTCCCCTCAGTTCAGCAGATAACCAGCTCTGCTCCTCCACTCTGTCTGACTTTGTAACTATATCTGTCCTTAGCCTCCCACGGAAATAAATAAAAGCTCTCCTTCTCCTCGCGCTACATAAAGGGGGAGGCATGCCTCACATAATCGCTTGAGACCGGGACAAACTTGGCCCATTGATATCTGTGTATTTATTACGCCTATGGCAATATAAGGCAGGGCAGAGTGAGATATCAGCTTTCCCAGAGAGCTGTGAGAGAGAGAGCATTTAAGATAAAGGATATTTAATATCCAGTGCACATCGGCAGGGGCCTAAGCCTCTAATAGCACTTGGGGTTTCTGAGCAGGTAATGCCTTCATCTTTGTCTAAACACACTTTTATGGACTTTAACTGTAATGATATAAAGAGAGAGGGGGTCACAGATAAATGTAGCGTAATGGCTCAAAGCCGAAGATTAGCCATGTATCCTGTCTGGGGGATAATGCTTCAAGGCAGTTCTTCCAAAAGGTGTTATCTCCTCCCGAAGAAAGACGAGAGAGAGGAAGACACACACACACACACACACACACACACACACACACACACACACACACACACACACACACACACACACACACACACACACACACACACACACACACACACACACACACACACACACACACACACACACACACACACACACACACACACACACACACACACACACACACACACACACACACACACACACACACACACACACACACACATTAAATAATAACTTCCTCTTCTTTCCTGTCGTTTCTTTCCCCGGCCTTTCTTTTAACAGGCTTTGCATTTTGTCACATTGCGTTAGAGTCGATGGCGGCAGCGCTAGGTGCCGTAATGAATCTGCGGAGCCAATGTACATGTACATCACCGACGACAAACATTACCAGGGCGCCTCCTGTGTTCTAGGACACATTACCTTCGCTTATTTGGTGTCTAAATGATAATGAGCATTCACATGATAACCTATATCATTTAGATCTGAACATGAATTTAAAAAGGGAAAAAAAAGAAGCGTTCTCAGCAACCGTGCAAGAACAACAGAAGCACTTAAAAGCCATTTAGTGAGCCTTTTTCGTAGATCAATCAGGTGGCCTCTATGTCCATTAAAGAGGAGGAGGCATCACACAACAGCTACATAGTTATCTGGAAGGGTGAGTGGAGGGAAAAGAATAGCGTTGTTGTCCTAATTATGCGCCGGAGTGATGCATTATTTACCAATCCAACATACATCAGCAGGGCTGAATATGAGTAAAATAATTTATGACAACATCCTTCTCTCCTGCCTTTTATTCCATTCTCTGTCCTCCATTTTTACCCCACCCCCTCTTTAAATCAAACTTCAATAAAAACTGCCACCCCTATTCATTTTGCATGAGGCATCCCTGAAAAACATCCAGGACGGCGAGATCTGTTATTCAAAAATTATTCAGATGCTGCAGGGTCAAAACAACAAAACAGTAGCAAGGAAGAAGCAGCGGGGCCTGTAACTCTATAACTCACCTTGGGCTTAAAGAGAGAGAGACAGACAGACGGGGGGGGGGGGGGGGGGGGGGGGGAGAAGAGGTTGGCTGGGGTGAGACAAACCGCCACCAGAAAGACACCAACCCTGTCCAGATAGAAGCATTCCATCACAGCAGAGCAACAACTAGATGGCCAACACTGTGACCTCTACATGGACCTCTGAATGGATGTGAAGTAAGTCTAAGGGCTTGATTAGATTTATAAAAGTCGATAGCCAAAGCTGCACCTGCAAAGTTGTATTTACTCTGGGCCTGTAATGACATAACTCGAGGCGGAAATGTTGAACAGTCCCGTCTCTGTTATCTTTGACCCAATCGAAGCGGGGTCAAGGATGTGTTAAGACGACTGGCTACCAAGTTTTAAAGTCTGAGCAAGCACAAAGACAAAAATATCTTCAAACTTCCACGTGTTTGTGCATTCAAATCCATTTCTGGCTGCTCGGAAATATGTATGAATACAGCGCAGTTATACTTGTGTATAGGAGACATGGGACTTGAAGTCGAAATTCTGAGCATGGTGGTACAGGAAATAACTGTGTTTGAGTGTGTGATAGAGAAACATGTTAGGGGGTGCTGACATGTCAAAGAGCACCTTTACCAAAGGCCCTGCGTGAGGCAGCAACAACAACAAAAAGTATTAAAGGGGTCCACCAACATTTTAGTGTTGCAGTTCAATAGATTGATGTCATAGATTAAACAATGAATTGAATTCAATATTTAATCCCCAGCATGGCTCAAGCTCCAAAAACCCTAGATCCTACATTTCTGATACTGGGACAAATTAGCATATTTTTGACTGTGCCTCCTAGCCTCATGCCTGTCAAATTCCACACACACAATGGTCTACAATAAGACAGCCCAAAAATACTTTATTAAATGGGTTTATCAACGATTTAGTATTGCAATTTCATAAGTCGTTAGCTTGCAAAAACACTGAAGAATGCTCAAAATTGATGCAACAGAGGCTAATATTTAAACCTCTGGATCCTCAACCCAGTATCATGGCATTTCGTGTTCACCAACACGATTTGTAATCTATTGATTCGTGTTCACCAACACGATGTTCCCCTTTTTTCGTGTTGCACAGCACGATTTTAAAAGCAATGTATTTCTACTGGTATGTGTTTCGTGCCTGCAGCACGTCTTTTTCTCCGGTCGGGTCGTGGAAGACCGGAAGCTGTGGGGTTCATAAAAACATGTTCTTACTCAATATCAAGCCACAGTTATTACTTTTATTTTAAATCGTATAATTTCAGACTTTTGTTGCCGTCTGTGAGGAAAATAAATGGGGCTCAGAGCCTCAGGATACTGAAATCTGTATTTTTAAATCTTATTTTCCTTCTAATTTGTTATTCTTTTCAAAATAACACACTGTTATTTACTCACCAATAACACACAATTATCCTTGCTTTTATTTATTGGTTTAATTCCATAATCTCTGGCTTTTTTGGCGTCCGTCAGGAACTGAATATAACCGGAAACAGACGTAGGCATTTCGAGCGATTACCCAAGATCCTCAGCTATGGTTTAAGCTCGCTGATTGGATGTTTTAGCCGCAATGCATGCTGGGATTTGGTGTTTATATGATATGAAATCTGGAAAATATTAAAAAAATAATACTTAATTCCGAGTGCTCTTGCTTTTCTCTTTGAAAGTCATCACATAACGGCATTGTAATACACGGTTCGGCTGCATTACATATTACAGATCTGCCGTAGTTCTTTATTTATAGAGCCCTGATGAGAAGACCTTTGTAAAAACTGGAAGAAATGCCGCAGAAACTGAAAACTTGACGTGGATCATAAATATATCAGCAATTAAACATCTTCAATTTCTCTTCACACAATACATCTCCTTGCAGTATCAACACTAATTCGGCTGACTTTTACATTTGATCTAATTCATAGATAAGTTATATATACACCATAATGGTGCACAGCTGATATAAAAGGACTTGTAGTTTTTAAAGATATTACTGATTTTCTTTGAATGTAAGAATGTAAATACTGAGTCTGAAATAATATAGCAATATGCTGTAAAATGATGTGAAAGCATGAATAAAACTACACATCTTCAGATGTTGTACATACATAAGTGTCCTACACTAATAATACAAAGTTATTATGGCTGTGTGTACCTTGTGTGCATCGCCTAGTGGTTAAAGCACGTTATTGAATTATTATTATTGTTATTACTTTATTACTCATTTCCATTCATATCAATTAAAGATCAATGTTTAGTCTTCTCAAGCACCAACTATCAAATATCTCTCCTGATTGTTGTTGTTTATATTTCACATCATTAATCAGAATCTGCAAAGTAACTAAAATAAATGTAGTGGAGTAAAAATACCAGGTTAACCTCTGAATTGTCGTGGAGTAGAATTACAAAGTAGCAATGAGCTGTCATGTGGGTATATATTAATGCTGCGCATTATGGACACAAGCGATTTTCACCCATGTATTAATTATATGTTTTACATTTGATAACACCAATGTGTTTAATACTGGCAACTTCTAATTGTGGGAAAAACGAAAACGTTCAGTAGAGACGTCCCATAGAACATTTTGCGAAACACAATAGCCAGCATGTGTAGTTCTGGGAGGGTGTTCGATTCCGGTTTTGGATAGTCTGGCGTGGTTTCGTTCCATTTCAAACAGCTGTTTGACGCTCGGCGTAACCTTGGCGCACTGCCACTCCAACATCCAATCCCAGAGCTTGAAGATTAATCACAGGGACTGTAGTCCTAAACGATTGCTGGGGATTATGGGTAGTGTAGTGTCTTCGGCCATCCTACACTCAGAAATGTTGAAAATCGCAATGATGCTCGAAATGTCCCTTATAGGCCTACGTCTGTTTCCGGTTATTTTTATTTTGAAATTCAGTTCCTGACGGACGCCAAAAAAGCCAGAGATTATGGAATTAAACCAATAAATAAAAGCAAGGATAATTGTGTGTTATTGGTGAGTAAATAACAGTGTGTTATTTAGAAAAGAATAACAAATTAGAAGGAAAAAAAGATTAAAAAAATACAGATTTCAGTATCCTGAGGCTCTGAGCCCCATTTATTTTCCTCACAGACGGCAACAAAAGTCAGAAATTATACGATTTAAAATAAAAGCAATAATTGTGGCTTGATATTGAGTAAGAACATGTTTTTATGAACCACACAGCTTCCGGTCTTCCACGACCCGACCGGAGAAAAAGACGTGCTGCAGGCACGAAACACATACCAGTAGAAATACATTGCTTTTAAAATCGTGCTGTGCGACACGAAAAAAAGGGGCAAATCGTGTTAGTGAACACGAATCAATAGATTAAAAATCGTGTTGGTGAACACGAAATGCCGTGAGACTGGGTTGGGATCCTACATGTCCCATAATGCAACTGAATAGCATTTTAGTGAATAAACTTTCCAAACCTCATGTCTATCAAATTCCAAACTCTGAGTTGGTAATGCAATATTTCTGTTTCTTCGAAATTTGAAGCGTTCAAACTTAAATTAAGATATTACAAACAATTGCTGATGACATCCTCAAACTCCATGGAGGAGGGGAAATTATATTGTTACATTTTTCACTGTGACTGTGTAGATCTCCCATGACTAGTGAACTGGACGTCATGTGTAAAATCAGCGGAGTTCCCCTCGAAGAGCAGTCAAGACAGTCAATCGCATGCAGGAAGAAGGATGAGAATATATGTGTGCATCTAGGTCAAATAAAGCATACTTTTCTATAATGCACATTCTTAACGGAGCCCCACCTTATCACTTCTTTGGTGTACTGCATAGATTCAAGGTAAAGGTTTAGGTTTCTGCACAAAAGGCTGCATACCTGAAGTGGTGCAAGGGAGAGAACAACAGACAAGAGGACATTCAATTGTGTGTGTGTGTGTGTGTGTGTGTGTGTGTGTGTGTGTGTGTGTGTGTGTGTGTGTGTGTGTGTGTGTGTGTGTGTGTGTGTGTGTGTGTGTGTGTGTGTGTGTGTGTGTGTGTGTGTGTGTGTGATATCATGCAGTGTGGTGGGTTCACACACATGCATATTCTTACAGTATGCCTGCGCCACCTTTGGCTAATGACAGATGCAATAAAACATTTGTAAAGGATGGGACCATCCATCATGTCGCAGGGAAGCGGGCTAGCTTAAAAGCACAAACAAGAGTCCCACGCACAGGGCAGGGACAGACGGGAGAGGAGGGCTGGGGTAACTACATTTATATCATATTACACACTGAAATGTGACCTCGTAATGACATCAGTGAAATTCAATCAAGTCCTTGACTCTGTATTACTTAAGGTAAACCAGTGTCCTTCCTGATGTGAAATGAGAAAATTGAATACGGTGTTGTTTCTTCTACTTTCTGCTTTAACTGTGAATGCCGTTTGTGTGATTGTAGGAAGGGTTTTGCCAAAGAAAACACAAAGTATGTGGACTTGCTATGATACCAGCAGGGACAGAAGTAATGTTGGCTCTAGTTTTAGGATTGGCAGTGGTCCTGGTTGAATAAATGATATATATTGCAGCTCTTGTACTGGCAGTGACATTAGTAGTCAGTGTTGGGAAGGTTACTGAAAAAATTCAAATGATAAAAATAAATAATGTGTGCAACAACTACCACTTTTAGCACCGAAGCAAAACAATTACACAATTCAACAATTTGACACAGTTCTTTTTAACTTGGTTTTATATTCCTAAATCCCTCGTTTGTACATGCGCTCTCCTTTTGGGTAGCTACGCCCCATTGAACCGTGTTGTCCTGCTGCTTTAGGCTCATCCTCTCCGAAAGATGCCTGAGATCCTTAAAGTTGTTTTCTGACCAAGACCCATCCCCAGCTGAACAATATGTACAATATGTATGAATTCTGACTACATAAGGGAAAGACTACAACAATTAAAATGTTGGCAAACAGCCAAATAAATTACAGTGGGGCACCAGAAAATCACCCCACTTGGCATCAAGTTGGTGCCATCTGCTTTCATTGCCAAAGGCTTTGAGCATGCGTATTGTAGTTTTCCCACACTCTGGGCACTTGACATTGGGGCTATCGGCACATAGTGCCACTCCAGCAAAGCATAATTAGAATACTATTTCAGTTTTTTTCCAGCTTCTAACCTTACATTTTACATAAATATATAAAATAGCCTCATCTGAGATTTTGTATGCCATTAATCCAGGGTTTAAAAAGTATAAATTACTCAGGACCGCAGGCTATACTTCCTGTTTCCTGTAGTCATCAATACGTTACATTATTTACATTTTAAATGGCTCTTTACGGTGCTTCCCAGTTGTGGCAAAAAAACTTCTATTTACAAATGAGCAGAAAAACAAAAACAATAGTTGATTTTGGTATGTTATTTTATGTTTTGGTTTGAGCAACAAAATACCTGGCTAAGTTTATGGAAAGATCATCGTTTGTGATACGTTTTATATGTATTTTATATGTATTTCAAGTACGTAAATTAACTGAAATGCGTAATTTGAAATAAGTCAATGTGGACTCTTGGACATTACATTTTTCACCTGACTTAATTATTTTCTAACGTCATTATTACTATTGGCCCTCGAGGCAGTCCTGCATGTACAAAGCTGCTGTGTGAGGCCTTCTCGGAGCATCATAGTGTGACGTTTAAAGCACCGGCCAAGCTGCCGTTCTCAATGAGTTGCGACAAATGGAAGTCCGAGCTAGATGCTAACTGTGTTTGTCGGCTGCCGTATTGCTCAACCGGTAGAGCTGGCGGCCCATGTACATGTTGTCGCCCATGTGGAGAACCAAGGTTTGAATGTGGCTCGGGACCATTTGTGGTATGTCATTCCCTCAGCCTGTCCTCCGACAAAAAACGACCATATAGGCCGATTGTCCATGCCCTTATTACGACCCAGAGACACGTTTTAAAGTGTATATAAACATGCTCCCGACTCGTTGATTGCAAACGCTCCGGAGGGACGTTTATTCACAAATAACCCTCTCTGTAAAATCCTAAATTGTGGAATAGTTTGGCCATTAAAATGCTTTTTGATTCGATTTCTGGCGAGAAGTGTATATTGTACTCTTAGAATCTACGTCCAGTCGATGTGTAGGATCTATAGTTTGATAGATATTACGAAGATTTGAGGTTTTGCCAGGATAACGTGTATGCAGCTTCCATGTAAAGTTAGCGTGGGTGAAAACAGTTTTTCCGGTCTCGAAGTTTTCATAATAAAACCGGATATATTCCCCTCACTGTCAAATGATTACACAGTGATATCTGCATTACTCATCCACTAAAGACATCAGTTTATCCTTGTTAATTACACAATATTGATTGGTTTAAATTGTGTACAATGCTTTTGTGTTTTTAACCTTCGATTCAGAGAAACAAATAGTTTTTTCGGAGTTAAGACACTACAGTTTCCGAAGACACTACACTACCCAGAATCCCCAGCTATCGTTTAGGACTACAACATCCGCCTTGCTTTACAAACCCCGTGAATAGTCATCAAGCCCTGTGATTGGATGTTGGAGTGGCAGTGCGACAAGGTTACGCTGAGCGTGACAGCTCTATGAAATGGAATGGAACCATGGCAGACGATCCTAAACTGGAATTGGATGCTGGCTATTGTGTGTTTCGCAACATGTTCTATGGCACGTCTCTTTATAAGACGTTTTCGTATTTCCCACAATTAGAAGTTGCCAGTATTAAACTGTGTACACCCTGGAGGTTTAGGGGATATGAAACACAGTGTCAAATTTAAAACATATAATTAATAAATGGGTGAATTAATATACCCACATGACACCTAAAGTCAGAAGAGCTTTATTTAACAGCTGGTCGTATGTCTGTGACCCCGCCTGTTGTTCATTGATAAGCCTGAAACATGCACTTTTCAAGGTTCAGAGGCACATTTTGCAAATATGGCAGTAGCCATCGATCATCTTAAGATAAGATAAGATTTACTTTATTGATCCCAAGTTGGGAAATGTTTTTGTTACAGCAGCATACTACTTTGTTCTACTCCACTACAATTCAGAGGTTAACCTGGTATTTTTACTCCACTAACTACATTTATTTTAGTTACTTTGCAGATTCTGATTAATGATGTGAAATATAAACAACCCTTAAAGCAGACTTTAGTTACACCTGAGTCAAATTCAGGGAAGGTGATTGTCAAGTGCCAAAATAAACTATTGTGGTGCCACGTGATGGGACATAATTCACCGTGTGTTTGGTGTGTGTTGCAATCCGGACCCGTTAGTGAGGGGACCGGGTTTGTTGTTCATTCATGCTAGCTTTACATACAGCAACAAGCTAATGTCTTACTGTACCTGTCTGAATGTTTCCTGTTAATAAAGTGTGGAGTTCCATACTGAACACACCGCCTCCGACTCCCATTCATCAGCTCTACACTATGCAATATATTAGACGTTAAGTACTTTGTCAGACTTCATATTTATCTGTAGATAACCCCAACTTATTCAAAAGAAGACCTTAACTTAAAGTATTATTTAATGTTTAAATAAAGCCTTATTAGTTTGTCTGTTTTGCATCCATCCTCCTCCCTTTGGACGTCCTGCACTAAACTGTTTTATTGTAAAGATCACTACAGTATCGTCTTGATATTTTCTATTCTATATTTCTATCATGAATTCTACTTTCCCCCAATTTTGTATGTAGGCTACTCTTAATATTTAAATGTTTTCATCAATTAAAACGTATTCAACAACAACATTCAATAACGTGCTTTAACCACTAGGCGGTGCGGGTTAAAAAACCAGTGGTGTAGTTAATAAAACATAATAATATCAAACTTAATATGACTATTAACTTTATTGTGAAATTAAAACAGAACGGTAAAGAGTCTCTCGATTTGAAGCTTATGCATTGTACCATGAACCTGTATAGACCTGTAACAGTCATCTATATGAGGAGTTGGAAAGGTAGTAAATAATATCTTTAAAAACTACAAAAAATCCCTTTCTATCAGCTGTGCACCGTTATGGTGTAAATATAGCCTATCTACCGATTGGATCAAATATAAAAGTCAGCCGAATTAGTGTTGATACTGCAAGGAGACGTATTGTGTGAAAGAAATGTAAGATGTTGTTTAATTGCTAATATATTTATGGTCCACGTTAGGGCTGCACGATTTTGGGAAAAAATCTAATTGCGATTTTTCGGACAAATATTGCGATTGCGATTTGCGATATTTGTTTTTAAGCGACCCAACGGAAGTTTATTGTAAAACGCGGCCATAACTCCGGCTAGGAAGGTCGTATCAACGTACTCCCGCCTCTAGCACCGCCGCAGCCCGAGCTATGAGTGAAATAACTTCCGTTGGGTTGCTTTAAAGTCAAGCTTCAGTTTAAGATTCACCCTGTGATAGATGTAAAACATGTGATGGAGCATTACTAACCTGACTCAGATGGTTCACCAAACCATCTAGGAAAGCTCCATTGGAAGCCATTTGGAAAATGCTGTTCATTTGTGTGTATGAATTATACGTTTTTGTATGATTTTAGTAGAATAAAAAAGAAAAGAAAAAAAGGGCAGGCACTTTCAAAAATACTTTGCAGGTGATTGGATCAATCTGTCTATCACCTTCTATCATGGGCCAATTCTGATTGATTAACAATGGCTGGTACATGTGGAGCACAGCACTCCTTATTGGTGTGGATGACTGACACACAAGAAGAACAAAACAATTGTAAATAAAATAAAAAAATTGCAGGCTTTGCGATTTGATAATCGCATCATTTAAAATCGCGATTTCCATTTAAAATCGATTAATCGTTCAGCCCTAGTCCACGTCACGTTTTCAGTTTTGGCGGAATTTCTTACAGTTTGTCAAAAGGTCTTCTGATCAGGGCTCTATAAATAAATATCTATGGCAGATATGTAATATTTAATGCAGCCGAACCGTGTATTGCAATGCCGTTATGTGATGACTTCCAAAGAGAAAAGCAAGAACACTCGGAATAAAGTATTATTTAAAAAAAAAAAAATTCTGATTTCATATCATATAAACACCATATCCCGAAATGCATTGCGGCTAAAACAATCGATGTTTTAGCCTATCAAAACCTCTGAAAAAAGAAATACCTATGGGAAAAACACAAAAGCATTGTACACAATTTAAACCAATAAATGTCGTATACTTAACAAGGATAAACTGATGTTTTTTAGTGGATGAGTACTACAGATATCACCGTTTGATCATTGGTTTTATTATGAAAATTTCGAGACCGGAAATACTGTTTTCAACCCGTAACTTTACATGGAAGCTTCCGCACACCTCAAATAATCTTCGTAATATCTATCAAACGATAGATCCTACGTATCGACTGGACGTGGATTCTAAAAGCACAATATATACTTCTCGCTAGAAATCTAATCAAAAAGCGTTTTAATGGCCAAACTATCCTACAATTTAGGATTTTCCAGAGAGGGTTATTTGTGAATATACGACCCTCTGTAACGTTAGCATTCAACGGGAGCACTAGAGGGCGAACATTTCAAAACGTAATTATAGGACGTATTAAAGGTGGGGTAGGTCATTTTGGAGAAACCAGCTTGAGTGCGCTAGAATTTGAAAATACACAACCGGAAAAAATCTGCCACTTCCTTACAGAGCCCATCCTCCAACACACACGAACGCGCACATGACCAACGAGGGCACGAGATAAGTTTGTGCATAGTGCTGCGTACCTGGACTCACATTCAGGTTCAGGTCCGGACTCAAGTCCAGAGGTTCAGGTTCAGGTCCGGACTTATAAGTCCGGACCTGAACCCATGTCTTGTGTCAAGTTGTGTGAGTAACTAAAGTGAACTTATTGTGAGCTAATTATCAATTTAAAATTAACAATAATCAACTCAAATTCAAACTCATCAGGTTTATTGTGCTCCCATCTAACTTGTGTCCACATTTCTCTACAAAGTACAAATGTAGAAAAAACACTTTTTGCCACTTAGTCTACAAATGACTTATGACAGCAACTACAGTGAACTACTACAAAGTTCAAACATTTATTTCATAGACCAAACTAAAGTAACCAAACAGTCCCTGAGCTGACTGAGCCTAAATCCCTAAAACGTTGCTGAAAGGTAGAGTGTAGAGTAGACTATACGCATTACACTGTTACACACCTACTATACAGTATAGGCTAAACTGTAGTGACTGTACAGTCAGAGTGTACTGTACTGTCTGTACATGTATTTTCTACAACTCTACATGTGTACATTATACAGTACATACTACATACATAGTGATGTACATACATACTGTTATGTAATTAAAATCAATGTTGATATGGCGTAATTTTGAATTAAATACACTATTTAATTTAAATCAGTTTTATTCTGAAAAAACCGGAAGTTCACACTATTAACTTAACTAATACTTTTATTCTGAAAATTCTTCACTTCCGGTTAGCATTAGCATGTGGCGAAAGGCTACGTTTTCAAACCGTGAATCGAAGGTGAAATGACATGTGATGTTGTACACTGAGCACACTGGGATTAGCACTCATTTATTGACGCTGAATAACGTTTATCAGGGAATGTTTAAATAACAACAGACACCAGAATATACGTAAGTGCTAGTTTTTTTGCGAGTCCAAGTACCGGTTCCCGACGTTCCGGTTTTAACCGGAATTGAACCGAAACTTTTTACAAGTCCAGTACCGGTTCGGCTTGCCGGTACGCAGCACTATTTGTGCACAGATGGAAGGCTGACAGGCAGGTAGGCCATCCAGTTACTTTAGCCGGGCCGGCTCAGATGATTGGTCGTTCTTTTTACAGTACTACGGCTTCCACGGATGACATTTTTTTATGGATTTGTTGTTAAAGCACTTAAGATATTCATTGCTATCGGATGTTAAGAGCATTCCATGGAATATAACAAAAAGTTTATCTCGAGCCGGTTTCTCAAACTTACCCACCCCACCTTTAAGCGCTTGAACAAACGACATATTTGATCGTAATAAGGGCCTGAACAATCGGCCCATTTGGTCGTATGAGTTGGAGGACTTGTTGCATTCCCTCTGTCTCCCAATTTCTAATCTATCACTGCAATAAAGGTACTGGTTTCCCAAAAAAAGTCTTCCATGTTGGTGGTCTTCCATTAGATTTCAATTAACATTTTAAAATCATGTGATCATTGTTATTATAAAAACCCAGGAAACGATGAGATACAGAAGGTTAAATGATTGGCCTACAGTTACTGATTATCAACAGCTAGCTTAGCCATCTAGTCACAAGCAGGGCTCATGACTTCCTCTTTGGCGTCCTACCCCGACATCCACCCCAAATTCTCCCTGACCAGACGGGACTGATTTAAAAATATAACTTAATTACTCTGTTAGTAAAAACAGAAATTAAAACAGTACAGTTTTCCAGCTAGAACTCAACCCTACTGCTACTAGCTTTAGTGAACATAATAATATTATTACGTTAAGCATAAGAAAAGTAACGTTATTTTTCATAATGTGGTGCTATTAACATACAAGGTACAATTATTCCCAACACGGAGCGAAAAAACATTCCTACCCGTCATCCGGTATCCCCTGCAACACACTGGGCTGATGGAGAGTAACACGGATTTAATTTAATTCACAGCAGTGGCTGTCAATAAGCAATACTGCTGTCACTGCATTCATATTTACAATGACGAACAACTACACAATAAGAAGAAAAGAGAAAGATGCGCTCTGATCAAAGCGACTGTAGCTACAGGAGACATGGATTAACAGCCATTTAATGATGAAGTAAAGTTTGTGTTGTGTAGCACTTGTTTGGTGTTTGTTTGTCTTTCCCATCCAGCTCTGAACAAGACAAGCCGGCAGGGAGTTTTTTTTTTCCGGTTACTAACTCGTGGGTGTGTGCATGCAGGCACGGTGTTGCCTGTTGAATCACATCATCAGCATCAACAATGAAAAAAAGAGAAAAACGGCAGGCTGATATAAATGAATATTCCTCACCTGTCTGCTCATGTTGACTCCTCTTGTTTGGATTTCACAGTGGGGGAAAAAAAATAAAGGCGCATATTTACTTTTAATTGAAAGGAAATTAAAGACGCATCCACATCCGCATGTGACAAAGGAAGATCACAAGGCTCGGGAGTGATGATAGCTTTTGTTTAAGATGGATTTCATAAAGAAAACCCCCCACTGATAATGATGAAAAAAAATCTTGGACATTTCTCCAAATACAATTACCTCTGCATCACCTGATTCAATCAAATGCATTTGCATTCTGTTTGCATGCAGTGTTCCGTGAACCGGTAAACAAGGCAGGCAGAATAAATCTGATGTGTTTTCATGCTTATGGTTGCTCTTCTGTTTGCTACATTTTATTCAGAGTATTTTAATTTTTATGAATTGGTAAATAACTGCACAAATGTACGCATAGCTCTGCGGATTGATGTTCTGAAGTTGGAGGGGCATATTCTTGTGAGCCAAGAAAGAAAAACTGGGAATGTTAGTTCGTGTTTTGAGACAGATGTTGTTTGGCCAGCGAGCATGGCGGATTAATATTTGACTGTGTCTGATGTGTACTTAAGAATGTATCAAAGAAGATGCATCATTTTAGGGCCTACCAGGGGATGTTGCTGCTGGCACAGTGACAAAAAGCATAAGGCCAGACTTGGCAGCAGTCGATCATACGCTTACTGCCTGAATAGTTGGACAGAAATGTAGTGATGAGACCAAGGTCTTGTTCAGCTCTAATCCCTGACCTTCTTTCTTCCCTGGACTCTTGGAACGCCGTGTTAAAATGCGTTGCCTCATCTTTTCACACACTGTACTGTAGGTAATGAAATGGGCTAATTTGCTTGGAAAATGTTCAAGAAACTCATTAGTCTACAAACCAAAATGAAAAATGTCATACATCAAATGTAAATGATAAAGTACACGACTAAAAGGAGACCTATCATGCAAAATGCACTTTTTGATGTCTTTTATACATAAATATGTGTCCTCAGTTTGTCAGGGCACTCACAAAGTGTCAGAAAATAAAACCCTCTCTCTTTCCCTCCATGTAGAAATCTCTAAAACGGGGGTGCAACGGAGATGATCCAGATTTGCCCAACGTGTTTTGGACGTAATATGGTCTTTGTTTACATTAGCAAGCATCACTATGAGCTCCATACTGTTTCAGAAATAATCCATGATGTGGTTTTGAACATGATGTGGCATTTAATCACGGCAGTGTTTAGCTGACAATCTTCTTTTGTTTCCTTTTTTTTTTTCTAAAGCTTAATACCCCGATTCAGCACTTTAGTAACAAGGTTGAAATAGAGGGGTATGATGAGGCATGGCTAGAATGGGTGATCTGTTTGGTATTTTGAGCAAAACACTTCATAGACATGTTTTTTATATATTTTTATATATCTGAGACCTATGATAGGTGACCTTTAAGCAAGAACTGTTTGTGCTTCTTATAAAAGTCACAAGATGATACGGTACCAGGACCTACACTACAAAAAACATAGAAAAAAACACAGAACAAAAACAGATAAAAAAAATAAAATGTTCAAGTTATTTCAAGTCTGTTTCTTTCAGTTGTCCTCGGATTACATTGATCACAGGTGCACGTTTGTACCATCCGAGACAAATGGACTCACATTTACACATATCCTTTCTCCTGTCTTGTAAATGTCAACTGCTGCCTTTAGGGAAGGTCTGGGGAAGGTTTGAAGAATGACATCACTTTATCCAGAACCTTCTGTATTTTCACAGCGGTGATCCAGCTATGATATCTTCACAGTATTTCCCCTCTGAAATATGGAGTAGTACATTCCTTTGTTTCCAGAGTCCTATGTTTTCATGTTCTACACTGAACAAAAATATAAATGCAACACTTTTGTTTTTGCTTCCATTTTTCATGAGATGAACTCAAAGATCTAAAACATTTTCTAAATACACAAAATAACCATTTCTCTCAAATATTGTTCACAAATCTGAAACAATCTGTGATAGTGAGCACTTCTCCTTTGCCGAGATAATCCATCCCACCTCACAGGTGTGGCATATCAAGATGCTGATTAGACAGCATGATTATTGCACAGGTGTGCCTTAGGCTGGCCACAATAAAAGGCCACTCTGAAATGTTCAGTTTTATCACACAGCACAATGCCACAGATGTCGCAAGTTTTGAGGGAGCGTGCAATTGGCCTGCTGACAGCAGGAATGTCCACCAGAGCTGTTGCCCGTGAATTGAATGTTCATTTCTCTACCATAAGCCGTATCCAAAGGCGTTTCAGAGAATTTGGCAGTACATCCAACCGGCCTCACAACCGCAGACCACGTGTAACCACACCAGCCCAGGACCTCCACATCCAGCATGTTCACCTCCAAGATCGTCTGAGAACAGCCACTCGGACAGCTGCTGCAACAATGGGTTTGCACAACCAAAGAATTTCTGCACAAACTGTCAGAAACCGTCTCAGGGAAGCTCATCTGCATGCTCGTCGTCCTCATCGGGGTCTCGACCTGACTCCGGTTCGTCGTCGTCACCGACTTGAGTGGGCAAATGCTCACATTCGATGGCGTCTGGCACGTTGGAGAGGTGTTCTCTTCACGGATGAATCCCGGTTTTCACTGTTCAGGGCAGATGGCAGACAGCGTGTGTGGTGTTGTGTGGGTGAGCGGTTTTCTGATGTCAATGTTGTGAATCGAGTGGCCCATGGTGGTGGGGTTATGGTATGGGCAGGCGTATGTTATGGACGACGAACACAGGTGCATTTTATTGATGGCATTGTGAATGCACAGAGATACCGTGACGAGATCCTGAGGCCCATTGTTGTGCCATTCATCCACGACCATCACCTCATGTTGCAGCATGATAATGCACGGCCCCATGTTGCAAGGATCTGTACACAATTCCTGGAGGCTGAAAACATCCCAGTTCTTGCATGGCCAGCATACTCACCGGACATGTCACCCATTGAGCATGTTTGGGATGCTCTGGATCTGCGTATACGACAGCGTGTTCCAGTTCCTGCCAATATCCAGCAACTTGGCACAGCCATTGAAGAGGAGTGGCCCAACATTCCACAGGCCACAATCAACAACCTGATCAACTCTATGTGAAAGAGATGTGTTGCACTGCATGAGGCAAATGGTGGTCACACCAGATACTGACTGGTTTTCGGACCCCCCCAATAAAGCACGTTTCAGAGTGGCCTTTTATTGTGGCCAGCCTAAGGCACACCTGTGCAATAATCATGCTGTCTAATCAGCATCTTGATATGCCACACCTGTGAGGTGGGATGGATTATCTCGGCAAAGGAGAAGTGCTCACTATCACAGATTGTTTCAGATTTGTGAACAATATTTGAGATAAATGGTTATTTTGTGTCTATAGAAAATGTTTTAGATCTTTGAGTTCATCTCATGAAGAATGGGAGCAAAAACAAAAGTGTTGCATTTATATTTTTGTTCAGTGTACATTTGTATTGTGCATTTTTCCCAGGGCCCAATTACAACCTGAAAAAGCGGTTACAAACTCGTATTCTCTTAAGATGACATGGGCTAAGGTTGAAACTTGCCAAAGGGGTTTTCTATTTCCCAGCAATGCCATATGGATCTCAATGTTATATGGCTACAATCGAGGGAACATACATAATTGGGAGTCATGAAACCACAAAGAAGTTCTTCCTTAAGTAAAAACTAGCTTAGTATACAGATTTTTTGCCTGACTCTCATAAAACATTCATACTTATTTTAATGTCCAAAAAAGTATATTTAAAACAAGACATCTTGGCGTCAAGTGTCTTATTTATATTTTGTGTATAAAACCAACCGTTAAATAGATTGAGTAACATCTTGACCTTAAAAATGTAATGAAATGATAACCATTGGTTTGCTTGGTTTAAATGTAACTGTTGTAGCCTTGTTCCAATAAAAAAAAAAAAGTAAAGTAAATAAATACTCTTACATTATCAAACTTACCTTGAACCTGAAAGGTGTGTAAATAGATGTTAACAGAATAATGAATTGGGGAACATAGGACCTTGGGAGCATTAACACTAAAATACACATTACACATCAATACTTCAAAGTATTGAGTATTGCAGTTAATTACAGAAATATGTGCCATGATTGCTTCCACTGTTACATTGGCACTTTTAATTAATGCACACCTGTGTACCATTTGCTTAACAGCAGCCATTGTGGTGGGGTATAATAACTGTAAGCAATGAGTAAGATTAGCATAAGTAAAGTCCTAATGCCATTGAACTCATTCTGGGTTAGAAACACATTGCTGTTAACACTAGTCAGTTCATGATAGCCACGTGGCTACTGCTGGTACCAGGCTGAAAGAGGCAGTAGCAGCAAATACCCCACAGTGTTTGGAATTCACAAGGGTGTGTTTTCTTGCCTTTCAATTCAACAGATGGAGAATGTTAGTGTGACATACAATAGTATAATACTAAAGCAATCATCAGACCTTCCACGACTACCAAATAGAAACTCATCAGCAATCATCATTGTTGCATGATTTGTAATTTGAAAATAAGACGGAAATTACATTTTCTACGACATAGCATTTAGGAACCACTCTTTTTATCTGCCCTCTAATTATCTTTTAGATTCTCCTCCTCCCACTCATGGCAGTCAAACCACTCATCTTGATCTAGCTCCATACTGGAACACACAAGTGGGGTCAAAGGCCATTACCATCATGTAGCACTATCACTCCTCTTCATCCATTAATACAGGTAGTAATGATCATCTTCCTGCTCCTGACTGATATATGACCCAACTCCAATAATTAGACGGGAGCTTATTCACCTTACGAGTTGTATGTTTTCCACTTGTTTAATGTTACATCTATTGAGACACAATTATACAGTGGAGTCTAGTTCAGGTGTCTGTTAGCTTGAAAACATACATTAAACATTGCAGAGTGTCAAACATGGCCCAGAGGAATGGTGTCGATGCATGTAAAAAAGGAAAAACATAGGACGAGTGTACAGTCAAATGTAACCTGATTACTTTCCGTTACTTTTGGATTACCTGCATATCAAATGCAAATCAATTAAGAGAAAATAAATACCAATAAGACGTTTTTTTACACATTATGTAAGACAAGATATTTAGGATCAACAATTATTTCATTAATAGGAAAAGCTGCCTTTCATGAGGCATATTCAGGCGGTAACCAACAATGCAACACATGAGCACAGACTACAGTTTGAAAAAGCAGAAATAAAATCTGAGCTGACAGAAAATGCTCAGTTTTAGTTTAATACACACAGTTAAGCTCACACACACTGTTTTATTAACATACAGGTTGACCTGCTGAATTAAAAAAAGACCACTGCAGCATTATCAGTTTCTCTGGTTTTTACGTGTATGTATAGATATGTTTGAGTGAAATAAAAGTTTTCATTTTATTCTATAAACTACTGACAACATTTCTCTGTGTTGGGACTGCGGATGGAAATGAGCTCAACGCTAAAATCCGGCATATTTACACTTTAAGCGGTATTTGTCTTAAGTGTTCATCAATGTGCATTGTCCCTGTTCAAATACACGATTACATGACATGGAAATGAAATGTTGGAATTCAACAGACACTGGAATGGAATGGCTGCCGTTCATGTACTGTAGAGGTTGAGATTTAAGAACAATTCGGAGTGGTCTCTTAATTGTTTCTAGAGTTGTAGATTCACACTTAAAGTATTATCCTACAGAACAGCACAGCTTACAAAAAAGAGATACAATCTGATCCTTTTACAACACACACTATATGCTCTTTTTTTGTTTTTTAGTAACATCGAAATCCTGCTAGTCATTCCCAAGGTTTTTTTTTTTTTTTTACTTACAGAATCCCGTAACATGAAATCCTGTACTCCCAAAGCTATTATGATAAAAAGTATTCTGCTGGGTGATAGTAAACGTAGATCTATTTTTGAAGCAAATATTTAGGAAACATCGCAATAGAGGAACGTACTTGTGGATATATCAAACATATCCCAGATGATTCTAATTGCTTATTTTCTATACAATATGGCTTCCTTTCAAGATGAAGTCTCCCAGGCGATGAGGAATAAAAGGTCTACAGTGTATACCCCTAAGCTTGAAGCAAAATGAAAAAGAAAGAGTTAACCCTCAATAGACAGACCGAGTGGTTAAAGCACGCTATTCACAAAGAAATGTTAAAAGGAGAGAATGAATAGATTCTTTGAGCACTTAAGAAAAAAAGATCATCTCCTCCTTTTTCATGCGCATCCATTAAACGATGACTCACAAATAAGCACATATTGTGAGTGTGCTTCATGTTAAATGCTGGTTACAACATCACACGGCTTAAATACAGTTTGTGCACAGACATTGGAAGAAAAAGAAAAAAACAGCGTACAATTGACGGCATACCACTGAGCTGTACTGTAACAACTAAGGAGACTATTTACTCTTAATTGATATGGCCTTTCTTACCATGAAAAGAACAATTATTTCTAGCGCCGCACGCTTCTTATGTGCACAGTAAGCTATCAACACAAAGTGCCCTGAGTGAAATGAACAGAACTCACCAACAGCCTACTCCAAAAAAAAGGGGGAAAAAAAGCTGGCTGTGCCTTTTTCATCTTTTCTCTCATTCCCTCTTGATATGAAAGCGCCAGAAACAAGCTCAGAGATGATACAAATACGGCAGTGTAATACCAATTTAATATATCAATGGTATTTATAAGGCATTAAAGTCAATGACACATGGCGAGCAACAGCATAAAACAAAGAGTCCTTGTTAAAGTGGATGCATACCACTTTCATGGCGCGCTGCATCATTTTGTTGGAAGGCATCCTTATGAAAGTCATCAGTGCTGGTTGGCACCGTGCAGAACAGTTGTGTTGATCACACAGATCCCACTCTGCTGAACCCGTACTGAGCGCACAACTATATTAAGTCGAGTAAGTAATAAGTAAGACGGTGGAAATGAACGATGCTGTTAGGAATTAGCGCGAAAAAATACTGAAGGTGATGGGGAATAAGGATTTAGTTTCAGCTCTGTTTAGGATTCTTAATTAAACTACATTTGAATATAAGGCTTTGGCATGTGACTCGCCAGCAACAGGCGGCCACGTTCACCCGTCTGCTGACGTCACGTGCGCGTTCGTGTGTGTTGGAGGAGGTGCTCTGTGAGGAAGTCTGAAGGAAGGGGCGGATTCTTTTCGGCTGTGTACTTTCAAATTTTAGTGCACTCGAGCCGGTTTCTGAAACTTACCTACCCCACCTTTAAGCGATTCCAAGTATAGGTATAGCTGCATTTAAAATACTTCTTACAATTACAACTTTACTGACTGAATGGAAACATAATGAAACATCATTACCTGAACATGCAAATGTGCATCATGTCTCAAAAGACAGCGGAATCTGACTGTTGCATTGTGTTAAAATCACGTACAATGAGTTGGAGCGCAAGCCAATAGCATCGCAAGTGTTGCATAGTGATGTCACTATGTTCCGGAAGTAAACAAAGGAGTCCAATAGAGGCATTTCAGGCAGGTGTGTGGGAGAGAAACTCCCTCTGGAGGGACCACAGGGTTTTTAGCAAACTTATAGACACACTACAGGAAAGAGAAACCCAAGAAAGCATAATAGGGCCCGTTTAATGGAAGCTTTTGCATTTTCTTTCTTAGAGAATCCCAACAAAAAATAGGGTTAGGTGATTAACGTTTGTTTCTTCGTGGCGGTTGTTGTCCTATTCTTTTGCCTATGGATTGGTCTGCCTACAAAAACAAGTCGCTAAAGTTAGGGATTGTTGGAACAGTGAAAAGACTACTCAGGATGGTTTTGGTGGCATTGATGCTTTTTTCTGTTTAATTGATGTGCTTTATTTGGTTTTTACGATGAGTTAACAAGGCCATTAAGCTATTCTTAGTTCATTGAAAGAGGGAATCTTGAATGCAGGAAACCACGGTTTTTGTATTTTTTATAGGAACATAGCTTTTAAGTTTACTTTGGTCATACACACGCATGAACAAGTCAACAATTGGCAGTCATTTGGCTGATGATTAACAGTTGAACAATTTAACATATTGCCCAGGCCTACACCAGAACTCCAAATGCTGAGGTGTGTTCAGGTTATGACGCCAATGTTTGTCTTGAGTACATTTTGACAAAGGAACTTTGAAACAGTGGCTTTTATTAAACTCATGAGGTCAAACTCAAACAGATACAACTGCCAAACAGATGTCCACTTAAGACCAAAAGGTTAACACTATGATACTGGATTCAACCATAATGACGAACCAGCAAACAGACATGAATTAAACGATTTAATAAAGATGCTACTACTTTAAAACCTTTTCTTGTGTTCATTCATTATACATGTTGAATGAACTGGGTTAGAAGTAAAGGCAGAAACCTTGAGCATCCCGAGTAAAACATAATCCCTTTCATTAATCCCCGTTTCCTCACTCATCAAATATATTGGTTTGGGGTTTGAGGATATGTTGCCATCATCAAATATACATGTGATTCCTTTTGTTCTTCTCACAAAGTTAGATTTTATAATTGTCCGTATTCTACACCCAGGCCCAATCCTCGCTGTATTTAAACATTTTGTTTATTTGTAGTGAAATAGAAAAGTCAGTGCGATTCAACAAGAACCTGAGCCCATTAAATGAACTCCAGAAGTGTTGGAAGAAAAACGATCCACAGCACATCAGCAGTTTCCCCCCGCCGGCCCCCAGACAGCTGAAGACGGCCCCGCTCTCAGAATGGCACTTGTGCTGGAGAGAAGAGAGGAGCAGGAATAATGTACAGTGAGTTATCTTTGTACAACATCTCCAATGGAAAAAAACAATTAAATGAGATTGATGGAGAGATGAAGACAACAGGGTTGGGAGGGAGGAGTGTGCTGCGGGGGGCTGAGTTGGATCTGACTGCATGTCTATCCCTGTTTGCGTACCTCCTGGAGGCACAAATGTCAGCTTTGAGCAGTTTGTGGACTCCCCACTAAGCTCTTGGCCCGCTCCGATCCAGACTGGTTCTATCTTCTGGACTCTTGGCATGCCACGTACCAGCCGCGGCCATCAATGTGCCATTCAGATGCCATGGCTTCACAGCCACCACTTGCTTCTGTGCTCATGGATATCAGGGTTAGTGTTTTGCACTCACGCTTATCTGTAGTGCTAACAGCTCCTGCTTTCACTGGTTTCTAGATGAGTTGCTCCTAAATGATATTTTCAATGTATTTCAGGTTGCATTGTGGGTATTAGATGCGTATATCTTATCTTGGATCAAAAGATTCAAACCCTAGATCACCAACAGTGCAACTGACAGTTAACAACACAAAGGTCACAGTAAGGATGTGATCATACAGAGTAATTACTACATTATCATAAATACACAGGCTTGACGAGTAACAGATTACATGTAACGGGATTATGGATTATCAGGATACAAAAAAAAGGTGACTGTATTCCCGTACAGTTACATACAGAATAGATGTAGTCGAATGACCGTTATTCCTAAAATGAGCACATGATTACAATGTTACAATAAGTTTAAAATAAAGATCGATATTGGTATAGACACTGCCTGAATGTTCTCTTTGGTTTCATTTAAGCTTCTTTTTATAAAGATTTATTACACAAAAACACTGTTTGTTTGAATTAATGTGTTAAACTAAAACAGCATCTGTGACTATACTATTCTGTCATAACATTTAGGATGACATATTTGTTATACTAAATATCTTGGTTTCTTCTGTTCTAAGGTTACGTTGATGTTTATTTTATCTTGTATTTATTTGCAATGTATTTGATCTTAAAGTAATCCCAAAGTAATCAGAGGCCTGTAATAGGAAGCCGGATTTTCTCTTAGCGAGCTAACTTCAGGATAAACTCTGGGTTTACGGTCCTGCGACGCTGGTTCACTTCTTACCGGGCTAGATCTCCATGGTAACTTATGCTGAGCGGCTAGCCTGGTCCGGAGCAGGGGCCTGTACTACGAATCAGGATTTTCGTTTAGCGAGCTAACTTCCTGGATTTCCGGTCCTACGACGCTAGTTAACTTTTTAGCGGGCTCGATAACTTATTGTGAACGGCTAACCTGGGGGGTGTACTACGAATCTAGTTCAACCTATCCTGGATATGTTTTGAGTTATCCGGTTGACTTAATCCAAAACGAAGCCGCTCTCGCTAAACGGTCCTACAACGCTGGCTATCAACTCGTTCGCTCAAGCCAGCCGTGTCCTATCTAGTTAGGTGCGCGTTCACATGCAAGGGGTGGTATTTGGAGCATTCGACCAATCACAAACATGGAGAAGCGTACTGACAGCGCAGCGTCATACTTCCTGAATGATAAGTCAACTATAATATTAGTCAAATATGAAGAAGTTAAACTTTAAACATCCATGACTTAAACACTTGATCCAGGATCAAAGCCACATAGCTGCACCTGCAAGGTGAATACAGCTGGAACAGAACAAGTGTTTGAATGCGTACATTAACAGGTTTATGATATCACTGCCCCGTCTAAGACACGAGTGGATCTGACTTTCATTACATTTGACTCGAGTGTTTCGTCAACTTAATGTGTTGCTTAAAATAATACTTATGCATACAGTAGCCTACAGTATGTGACACTGTGAGTGTTGCACGGCCAGATACGGCTCAGCTGACTCAGATAAGGAAATATATGATACATTATGATGTGATATGAATGATAATGGGACACATCGACGTCTGCACTCGCAGTGCCGTGGACTGTAGGCAACGTAATGTTACTTTGATCCGGTTACTTATGTTGTGGCAGATATTTAAGTAAGCTTTCTTAACATAATAGTATAATAGTCAGATTGCTATGAAGGTGGGAGGTGATGTTCTATTAATTTTCACGTTCACACAGTCGGTGATTTTGGCCGGCCGTCTTTCCTGCAACGGCAGTTTAAACTGTATTTCTTCCGCACACTGAGCTCTGATTGGTCAGCAGGCGTGGTGCTTTCGCTGAGTTGATCTCTTATCCTGGAACCTATCCGGCTTCGGAGCACAGGCTAGGTTCCAGGATAAGTTACCATGGAGATCTAGCCCGCTAAAAAGTGAACCAGCTTCGTAGTACCGGAAATCCCAGAAGTTATCTTGCTAAACGAAAATCCTGCTTCGTAGTATACCCCCTGCTCCAGAGCAGGATAGGTTCCAGGATAAGAGATCAACTCATTGAAAACACCGCCTGCTGACCAATCAGAGCTCAGTGTGCGGAGGAAATAGTTTAAACTCCCGTTGCAGGAAAGACGGCCAGCCAAAATCACAGACTGTGTGAACGTGAACATGAATAGAATCACCTCCCATCTTCAGAGCAATCTGACTATTATAACATTAGCGTTAAGAAAGCTTACTTAAATATCTGCCACAACATAAGTAACCGGATCAAAGTAACAGTACAGTCCGCGGCACTGCGAGTGCAGACGTCGATGTGTCCCATTATCATTCATATCACATCATATCACATCATAAATTAATGTATCATATATTTCCTTATCTGAGTCAGCTGAGCCGTATCTGGCCGTGCAACACTCACAGTGTCACATACTGTATGCAGAAGGATTATTTTAAGCAACACATTACGTTGACGAAACACTCTCGAGTCAAATGTAATTAAAGTCAGATCCACTCGTATCTTAGACGGGGCAGTGATATCATAAACCTGTTAATGTACGCATTCAAACACCTTTTCTTTTACCAGCTGTATTCACCTTGCAGGTGCAGCTCTGTGGCTTTGATCCTGGATAAAGTGTTTAAGTCATGGATGTTTAAAGTTTAACGTCTTCATATTTGTCTAATATTATAGTTCGCTTTTCATTCAGGAAGTATGCGCTGTCAGTACGCTTCTCCATGTTTGTGATTGGTCAAATGTTGCTAACCCCGCCCCTTTTATGTGAACGCGCACATAACTAGATAGGGAAAAACTGGCTTGAGTTACTGAGCTGATAACCAGCGTCGTAGGACCGCTTAGCGAGAGCGCGTTTGTTTTGGATTAGGTAAACCGGGTAACTCAAACATATCCAGGTTATGTTGAACCGGCTTCCTCGTACAGGCCTCTGGTCACAGTACTTTTATATTGGGATACATAAGAAAATAATGTACGGTTGATAAAAGGGACAGAAATGATTGGTGTGGCTATTGTCTTTCAAACAATACAAGACGGTGAGTCTTGTATTGAAAAAATTCAACAAAATAGCTAATTCCATCTGTAATATTAATAGTTGATCTTGGAATTCAGCAATCAGTTTGAATGTCGATATTGCCGAGTCATCGCATTATTTGATAATAACAATTAACGAGCTGCAAAGGACAATTCTGTTTATCATAGATGATTATGTGATCATGTTTTCTGACAAATCATTTGGCCTTAAAATGTCCCAAACATAAACATGTCCGAGACACCAAAATGTCCAAAAGTTTGGATTTTCTTCAAAGAACACAGAAAACCAGAACACATTAAAGTTAGGATAATATAAGGCAAAAAACATGTGTAAACTGGTGAATCTCAAACATTCAACTATTGTATTTGTATTAAGGGACCATGCACATGGATTAACATGAGCACTTGAGTCCATCATGTGTGCCATGATTATGCCAACATGTCCATCTGTAGTCTCTAGCAGGTGGTGACATTCAAAGAAAACATACAAGAGCACTAAAGCACAGAAAAAACCCTTGAGTCATTCTTTCATGATGGAACTTTTTATTTATTATTATTCATGGTGGATCCAGTGTATGCGTGATGATGCTTGTGTATGAGCACTAGTGGCAGATTGTGTCAGATTGGGAAGGAACTGAAATGACAAACTCATGTGATGATTATTTCAGACCACCTTCCCTTGTAAAACAAATCCTCAAAAGGCTTTAGGCCACAATCGCTCTTAGACGCATACATGCAGCTGTTAGCAGCAAGGGCGCCCGCATCATTGTCATGCCATGATAAATCTGTTTTATTTATGTTATTGTCGAGCTAATCTGAAGATGAAATGTACAAACGAGTGAGTGAGTCTAAGGAATTTGTTCTGAAATGCAGGAAGTCAGTTATCCTCACAGCAGGAGCAGAACAGTTTACTAAGCTGCACCAACAGATCCCTCAACATAGTTCTGATGTTCCATTCACATGACTGATGATTGAATATTATGGAAAAAAACATGTAACATGTGTCAATTGACATTACATCATAATGGTAAAAGGTTGGTTGTATAGTTTAACTGTAGCGCAAGTTATCCAGAAAATGTTAGTCAAACAGCTACACTTTGCTAACATTAGCTAGCATAACTATTATAAGCTACTGATCATTATAAACAAGATTGTATAGTTTTCACTCTGTCCTTAAAAATTATTTAATAACAAATAAAGGTTTTTCACCCAGGTCAGAATTTACCCAAGCACATCATGAACACAATTTTTTTTATTTAAAGTGGACCTATCATGCTATATTTGAACAATATATTGTAGGGCCATACCTATATAAAGTATATAAATATAGTTTTTTTTCAAAATACCAAACAGATCCTGCATTTTAGCCATGCCTCATTTCGCTCTATTTGCTCTTTCCAGGCCTGTTTTAGCAGGGGCTGAATCTGTGACGTAGCTTTAATGCAAATGAGCTGCAGCTGACCACGCCCCCCTCATGCTTTGAGATCAGCTGCCCGGCTGTCAGAAGAGGGGGAGAAAAAGAGATCTCCGTCCTCCGTGTTTTATTCTTATATGATTATAGAGTCGTTATTCATTTGTTTTAAAGCTCAATAAATAACAAAGAAGACCTTTGACCGGCACTTTTCTAACTTTGTCCGGAAGATTTCAACTTTACGGAAGTGGCTCAACCCCACATTCCCCTGATAGGTGGAGAGTTGGCCATATAGGCGGAGCTCCTCGTTCCTGACGTCAGAGAACTTTAAAATCTGGATCAGTCTGGATCAGATCTGTTGCAGCCCCGTTTTTAGAGATTTGGGTATAGAGGAAAAGAGAGAGGGTTGTGTTTTCTGACACTTGGTGAGTTCCCTGACACACCGGGGACCCGTATTCATGTATAAAAGACGTACAAAAGTGCATTTTGCATGATAGGTCCCCTTTAACTTAATTTAGACTTGGATTGCTGTTTAACATTACTATTGTATTTTAAAAGTCTTGAATTGAATGTTTGGAATTAAGGCCTAAAAAGGTTGACATGTCATGTATTCTGTTTGCCTATTTGTGTTCTAACTTTGCTATTATTTCAGACACGACATTTACCATTTTTTTCCTTGAGGTTTGATACTAAAACTGTCCTAAATGTGATTTCATACTGTAGGTCCTAAAATGAATGCTCTACGGTTGGGCAAATAATCAAAAAATGCTCTCCGAAGAACAAAACCACAACTTAAAATAAAGGTTTTCCATCCCAAGCCGAATTTACTCAAGCACATCATTAACAGCACCACTTTTTACACAACTAGATTCATACTGAGAGTGCTGTTTTATATAGCACGTTTTTTGTCAAAAATAAATGGAATAAAGTTATTCTAGGATACATATATATTTACAGGTGTCTACATGTAGACTTAAAAAGCCTTAAATGTAACAGTCCTTGGAAAGGATTGACATGAACATGATTACTTCATATACCCTGGCCTTTTAATGCCAAAGGGCATCTAGTAAAGGGTTAATGCTCATGGTGTAGAAAGAAAACCCACTTCCAAAATGTAACAAATAAAGCTCTTTTGCAACGGTTCGTTGTTTGTCACCCCTTTTCATTGAGGCATTAACTATTGAAGACAAGTGCCAACTAAAGTGATGATGCTAAAAAAATAAAGGTGGGAAAATAAAGACACAGCTAAAAAAGTGCTGCTCGTGTAAAACGCAGGTATTGTTTAAAGATAAAGAAAAAAAAGAGGAAGAAGAGGAGCCGGTGGCGAACAGAGGAGTGACAATGCTGCTGCTAAACAGCTTTGGCAAGAGATGACAGGAAGCAAGTGAAAGAAAGAAACAGTCAACACACTTTGTTTCTGCTACTTAAAAATATCCTGTCCCCTTTTAAATCCTGACACATTCTGTGATGGGGCTGTGCACGGATGAAGGGGGTGGGATAATATATTGGCGGAGGAGAGAGGGCTCGCTTTTCTCCGGAGCGGGAGGGTGTTTTTTCCCCGTAGCTATCACTACCATTACAATGTGTATCCCGGGGCCCCTATGGATTTGAACTGTATGTAGTGCCAGCACTTGCTAAAGAAAAACCCCACATGGAATAAGCTAATCCCTTTCAAAATGGGTCGCGGCCGGCACGGACATGACTTTGCAACGAGTGAGCAATGCGGTGGGAGGGAGGAGAAGGAGGGTGAAGTCATATGCTTCGAAGTTTGGATTCAAAACACTCACCCCTCTCTCGCCGCGTCTCCCTTTTGATCCCCTCCGCCAACTATAATAATCAGCTTCTCCTCCAAGTATTTATCAGATGGAACTCGGGCAAGATTACATCGAGAACAAATATGTGTCCCTTTTATCCTGCCAAAGAGAGACTGACAATAGCAGAGGTGACGGAGTGAGAGTTGGAGAGGAAGAGAGTAGTGTTGGAGCGAGGAGGAGGAGGAGGGGGGGGGGGGGGGGGGGGGGGGGGGGGGGGGAGGTTGTTGTTGAGCGGAGAAGAGCGGCAAAAAGACAACTCATTATCCCAACCCCAAAAGAAAACATCCCACAAACACACAGTGAGCACTCTGCGCTTTCAGACGGATTTTGTACACCACTTTTGTTTGCGTGCTCCGTCTGTGTCGTTTCACTTTACTTATTTATGAGACTTTACAAGTTCCTTGACGGAGATGCAGAGCGTTGCAGTTTATGTCTAATTTAGTAAATATCCTTTCGCCAGTCAGGCCTGTCAGCCGATGTTTTCCTCTCTTCCCTCCATCTACTCCAGGAATCCTCCCGTCTCCGGTCGTTGGGTGACAGAAAGTAAAATCCGGATCAGAACGATTTGTATTCTCTCTGATTCGTGCCCTATTGTTGTGAAACTTCTGAACTGCGCGCCACATTCGAGGCCAGGTAACAGGCTAGTTGTATGAAAGGTGTCGTGGCCTCATTGTCATTTAATGCAGCGGGATAATAGCCTGCCAAACGTTCCAATGTCTCCGCAAAAGTCTCCTTCGCAGTACCCTTCGTTAACGATCGCAGTGTGGCGGTGGCGGCATTCAAAAGGGAACGAGGGAGGGAGAAAAGCCAGGACAAGATGAAATATATTTTGAATGTTTTATGGAAAAACAATCTGACAATATTCATCTCCTGTGAATCCAATATTCTTTTTGGAATGATATTAGACGTATCTATTATATCTTCCATTGTGTTCCCATCTGCCCTTTTCAGGATCTAAATTATGTGCATTAGTACGTAAATGGGCTAATGCCTGTCTGTATTTAGCTGGCTACATGCCGTGAATATATTCTCTGCTTCAAGAAGTAATTGGTAATTACAGTGGTCATTTAGGCAATCACTGTCTGCCCGAGATTCATGTCATTCTTAAAAATAACTAGCTCTTAACCTTTGACAGAATTCTACAGAAACTGTTCATCATCGCCCCCGCTTTGATTAATTTTTACACACACACTTGCACACAATGGGCACAAACACACTCAGAAACAAAAATGGACACACACCTATGCTGTGTGTAAGAGAAACGGACACACACGCCATCAGGATGTCTTTATACGAATGGAAAAAAAGTGATTCCACCACACAGAGGAAACATTTCATACCACCTCCGACACCATTAGTTCCATTTCATAAACAGTAAGACTATATATAGGCCATTTAAAGTCATCCCTCCCTAAAATCATCCATTGATCTCTTTTTCCCCCGAATTCGTACGGATTGATCTCACCTCATTGACGGTAAACAGTCTTTCCCTCCGCGTAGCCTCTCTCAGTTTAAGCAAGCTCTCAGACTCCAGTCATTCCCATGCATAATGATCGTCTGTAGACAGCAGTGGTTGGGGGGGAGGTGTAAAGCTGGTATTGTATATGAGGGATCGTCAGGTTGGCGACATTAGCATCCAAATACTTATGCCCTTACTCTGATGGCCTCCATTACCGCGGGCTCCACGCAACTCTTTTGCATCTCCAGTGGCTCCTGTGAGCAGAAAAAGATATCCTTGTTTTCTTATACTGGCACCCACAGGCATTTCAGCAATTTTACAATAATAAGCGCCCACAAGGAGTGTTTCATACATTCCCCATATCCCTGGTACTGGTTTTATGAATCTTTAATGTAAGAGCCAATGACCTCAGCCTTGATATATAGAGTTAAAGCCACAAGGGAATAAAAGGCTTTTATAATGATGAGTAAAAGACAAGCTGCCCACTTGGAGTGGTCAGTCAGCTTATTGCCATTGGTGTTTCAATGATTTTGTCCGGGTTGAATCAAACGTGGGTTGTTTTTTTTCTCACAAATCTCTCTTCAGAAAAGGGGATCATTAAGATGAATACAATTCCAACTAAAACAGATGTTTTTTGCTGTCAAAAAATATTTGCAAAAACGCCTATTAATCTGTCGCATCCTCCAGTTTGTTTGATATTTAGACAACTTTTAGTGCCTGTTAGTGGTAATACTTATAAATCAAATGTATTTTTGCATTACATACTTATATGGTCTCTAGTGCATTTCATTCATACTGTCCTGTTACAACACGGAAGTGTATATATGTTCCCAGAATGCTTTGGTACCCAGTTCAATATGTCATGATCAATTTTAACCTCTTTCAAGTTAGCATATGTTATGCATATTATTATCTGTTTTAATGGCGCATTTATTGGAACAGGCCATCAAAACAGCTACATACTGTAGACACAACTAAGTGTAAAAGTAAAATCTGACTGAGAATGTTAAACAGTCGGTGGATAACAAACTATTCTTATTTGATGATTATGTTATTAAGATTTTCAACTGCAAAGTAAATGTGACCTTTGGACCACAAAACTGATCAAAAGTTAATGTATATTTTTTGGTTATAAATGGATTACAAGCTAGGTAAAGAGTAAACACACTAAATTGGGTAAACATAATTTTAATTAATCATTACATTACTGAAAGAATGAAAGGAAAATAAAGCACTTTGAATAAAAGAGCTATATGAATGCATCCATTTTCATTAGTGCTGGATGCTAATAGAAAACAAATTTAAATGTCTGTGTAGTAGTATTATATGTGTTCTAAAGGAGTGTTTTACTAGTGTTTTATACTGTAGATCTGTGGGATGTGACTACATTCAGTTCTGGTGCACTCCCGGCACGAGTGTATAATATGAAAAGTAATGCCATGAAAATAGAGGGGATGGTCATTAGAGAAATCAATATTTACCTGTAAACATCTCTGGAGGCGGCAGGAGAAGAACTAGAAAAGAAAAGGTTAAAACAATTCCACAGTTATTTTGTACACTGAACCCTAAAATGTGATTTGCACACGTTATAATTCCTCCCTCCTGCAACGTTTGTCCTCACTCAGACGGTGAAATTAAATGAAATGAAGTCAAAGAATAGTCCCTGTATTATTAATGACACACTGGAGTTTGCATGGTATAATTTAAGATGCCTTTTTTACATGCCTGAATTACCCACAGCTTTGAACTACGCATGGTGAATAATATGAAGTATTCTGACTTCAAGTGAGCAGATGTACCTGCAGAATGTGCTTTTGGCTCTCAGTGGGGCTACACTAATGGCTCACTTTCCAGAAACTGTCAGTACAATAAATGTGACCTAAAAAGCACCACATTTAGAAAGCAATCATGATCAAACCTATTTGCTTTCATGTCACTTTTTTAAATAAAAAATGAACGTTTTATTTGTTGCAGCCAAATGTTATGGGCTGTTAACAGCCTAACAGACGTGCTTGATTTCAGTGTTCTGCTTTGATTAAAAAGTAATCACTGAATAAGGCATAAGTCATGAAAGAAGAGACAATGGAAAACCCCATGAAAGTCTCAATCCACGTCTACTACGCATAATATGCTGATGAACGCCTGTTCAGCCTCTACAGTTGTCTGAGTTCTCACACTTTAGCAAAAAGCATTAAGTGGGAATGCACACAAGCAATCACAATATTCATTTGTATACATAAAAAACGTTAAAAAAACATTAAAAAAAGATATTTTGTCAACTAAAACCCAATAGTATACACAGGGATTGGGTTACAGTTTGTGGAGATCTTCTCAGATGCGTGTCATGAAAGACGGTGCACTGGTGTAAACGCACAATGAAACCAGCATTTAAAACCGTAAAATCTAAATATTCTCAATTAAATGAACCTATTGTCCCCAAAATGACTGGTGCCATGCAAATGACTAAAAGCCTATTAACCCGACAGCCGGAATGCACATAGCTAACACTTTTGCTAAATGACAGCAGTTCTGTACGTTCTGCATTGCAAAGGTATGACCCGCCATGCTTTATCTCTGATTGGCTAGCAGTCCGTGCCTTCTTTAGTTGGGTTAGTTATGTTCAAGCATAACAAGCATTGAGCCTTCACAACAGTGGGCACTGTATTTATGTAGAAAGGCAGTTGGACAAAGGGGCGTTCATGTCAAATTGGACTGTTTCTGACTATTGGGTCCCTTAAAGACTATGCTAACAAGCTTGCTAACTGTAAGTCATAAGGTATGAGGAGCTTTTACCCCATTCTTTGAAACTAATGTTATTACATTTGAAAAGAACAACATGCAAGGGCAGGATAGAAAAGCAACAAGGAAACTGAAAGAACTATGACCAACTCACACAAGCAGGTTGTTAGCCTACTAGCATGTTAGCCATCAGTTTACCAAATACCTCTAGTACGTCACAAAGCCTGTCACAATAACTTGTTTCTGGTGTGAGTGTGTTAAAAGAAAGCTGCCTCCATCTGACTGGATGTAACATACCACTATAGGGCATCTGCATGGCATTTTTCATCATGAACTACAATTCAATATTTACATATAAATAAAGCAATTACAGCAAGAGAAACTAAGTGTTTTTTTGTCATTACAATCTTAAGCTTAAGACAGCCTAGACATAATCACAATTGCATGTGGACAGTTCATATCAGTTTCATATTAAGAAGGGGTTAAAATGCATTTGTGTAGCACTCCGTTTGACTCCACACTCGAATGTGACTTGTGGCCCATTTAGCCATGCCCATTGGATGGCACACTGGTGATGGAGATGAGCAAAGTGGATTTGCCGTGACGGATGTGACAGAACGACTGAGCGATGGTGGGCCTTTTAAGCAGAAACATTTATACACGTCAATATTCATCCAAGCAGCCCTCTAAAAACACTATACATCCTCATCAAGGCTGATAGCGAGAAGGAATAACAGGGCGAGAGGCTGGGCATGGACGTTAAGTGATGTTAAGTAACGCACACGTTTGTCCCATGCAATAAGTGGCTGAGTGTAAAGAAACGGCAGGGTATTTGTGAGAAAGTGCAAGATAGGCATGGTTCACTCTCCACTTGGCAATTCCATTTTTTTGCATGAAAGGAAAGAGATACTTACTTGCCCGACCCTGAATCCCCTCTAGAGGGAAAAAAAATCATCATTGATGGATATAATTTAAGAGGAAAAATGAGTGAGAGAGGATATCAAAGCAGATTATATTTAAGCAGTAATCAGGACAGTGAAGAGCTTGGAAGATTTTAATATGTTTAAATGTTCTTAATTGGACTCAGAGTGAAGTGGGGCCCCCTGAAAGCATCCACCCAAAACAGTGCTCTAAAGGTAAAAGCAGATTGGCTTTTATTGAATTGTAATGAGAAGTGGGAAATTGGATGTTAATTCTGTCCCCGGAGTCGGTGAGCGCTCGGCGCGAGGTGTAGCTGTATCGGGGTCGTGTGATTGAAGTTGTGTTGCACTTCGTTCCGTTATTTAAGGTAAGGGGGAGGGTGTTGTTAAAATGTAATGAATTTTGTGCTTGGTGATATGTGTGCCAAAGACTGTGTGCCAGTATTTGTGTTTTCTGGCCCATTATTCGCTGGAATACACATTTACTGCCAAGCACTGATGTGTAACTTGTGATGTCTAAAGACGATGCGATCACGTTTAGCGCTGACACCGCTGTCACCTTATTGAGGCCTTGCAGGAATTACACCCCAGAAGATCTGCTCCGAGCACACGCCAAACACACCCTGAGCTGCTGTTCTCCCACAACTCCGGATATTATCAAGATTTCACACTGGGAAAGGAAATATTAGCGTGGTAAACATGTCTGCCAATACAAACTTGCATCTTACAAGGCGTAGCGACGATGCAGCTTGAAAAACAGCATTTCCATGCACTCTGTCCCTTTCAATTGTAAAATCAGCTTGGCAAAAGAAGCGGCACCATAAAATTCAGCTGTGGTTTTCTTTCAGCCAAAGCGCTTTTCTTTTGTAGGGGAGGGGGAGAAAGAAAAAAAAAAGGAGGGAGAAAAGCCTAGGTCTTAGCTGTGAGAGCAAGAGTGTGGGGAAAAGCATGGGTCCATCTGGCAGAGGGAGAGGCAGCTTTGTGGAGATTGGGTCCAAGACACACTGCTACAGAAGGGTCCTTCTCTGCGACACCTGCAGAATACCTCTGAGCTCACACTGCTGCAAGCCTGCATTGTTCTACACAAAGTACGGGCATACGCCGCCGCAGCCACCTCTGGTCGCCCTCGCTCAAACCTCAGAACGGAGGATAGGCCTCTCAGATTACAATATATCCCTGAACAGACATGCACAACCACACATGGAAGAAGTACTCGGATACTCCAGTGAATTTAGCAATACTAACTTGTAAAAAAACTCTGTTGCAAGAAGAACCCCTGCCTTAAAAACCTAGGGAAATTCAGTTGTTAGAGCAGCAACAGAATATGAAGGAAACGGAGGGTACACATGAGCAGGGGCGCCGCCAGGGATTTTGGGCCCCATGAAAAGATATCACATTGGTTACTTAAACATTTTTTTCTTAATGTTCTAAAATGTTTGGGTCCCTGTCAGTCACGGGCCCTTAGAATCGTCCTAACTTTTCACCCCCTTACGGCGCCCCTGCACATGAAGATATGCACAAGGATAATATGAATTTAAAAAAAAAACAAGAACAACATGTAGTAACAGTATGACATGTGACATTTACAGATATGTGCCCATGGTAGATATATATATATATATATTAGTGCTGTCAAAATTATCGCGTTAACGGCGGTAATTAATTTTTTGAATTAATTGCGTTAAAATATTTAACGCATTTAACGCATGTGCAGAATGGCCCTCCCCATACGTGCCACCAGTGGCAGCGCCAGGGTACGGCTGGGGTAGGCTACACCCATACCAAGAAATGGCTTAGCCCCACCATGAAAAATGATGTTAAAGTAAGCAAAATAAAGTCTGCCAATTCGCGCGGAGTAAATTGCACAGACAGCAGTTAGTAAGACTGATTTCAGTAGCCACGGTTTTGAAAACTTTTGTCACGTAGTGATCGTCTTCTCAATAGAACATCTTTGATAACGGCGTGGTGTTGTTGCAGGAAGTCCCGACATAACATAACTGGTACGCAGGTTATGTGCGTAATCTGAAATGCATACCGTCACTTGTGTCACAAAGCACATTTGCGTACCGACGTCCTTGTGAAGCTTTTCCAGAAGGCGGTTAGATCACTGGACGACAGAGTCGGTCTCCGTGTGCACAGACAGGGCTGCTGTTAACGTCGGTCTGTACAACGGACTTGTGCCAAAACTACGCCAACCGGCTGCGGAGGGAGACTCCCCCCTTCACTGGAGAACTGCGCTAAAACAGCTGATCACAACATTCACACTCTGTGGTCACGAAGTACTCCACTAGCCGCCGCCCCCGACTTTCCTGAAGTACTCCCCCGTTGATAGAAATCAACACGTAATGAATTAAGACCCCACGGTTTGATGATTGATAGGTGCGTGAGTTGTCTTTCATTTTGACATGCAGACATTTTTTATAATAAACATAGATACTGTATGTTAAATGGATATATCCGCCTTCTTTCATTTATCTTTCCATTCCCAACAATATACATAAATAAATGGCATATTTTGGACATAGTTCGAATGGTGATTAATCATGATTAATTAATTTTTAAGCTGTGATTAATCTGATTAAAAATTGTAATCCTTTGACAGCCCTAATATATATACATTGAAATGTGCAGGTACCAGAGTTATAATAAATGGTATGTGCATACAGTGCAAATTAATATTGCAGGTTATCTTCGATGGGTTACAACCCTTGGTTGTTTATCCTGATGGCTACTACATTACTGCATTAGGACTATTGAGTGTGGAGATTTGCAGCTAGTTTTAATTAGATTATATACTGCTGCTGGATATCTTAATTTATAAAATGTTATAATAGTTGATTCTTATAGCTAATTTTATTAAATGAAGTGGAGTACAAGTATAAAGTAGCATAACATGGAAAAACGCAAGTAAAGCAGCTCAAAATCGTACTTAAATACAGTATTTGAGTAAACGTGCTATGCTATATTTCACCACTGTGCACATGCAGCTGGAGTCACAGTGCTGTCAGCTCTTATTAACATGCATAAATGTATCGATACGGAGAGAGCACGAGATAGAAAAGAATCTAATGAAACAAACAGATAACGACATGAAGAGGCAGCAGCTAGAAGAATGACAGAGAGAACACGTAAGAAAGATGGAAGCAGAGAGATGTCTCTTTTATTTACCCTCATGCTTCAGTGCTCCTTGTTAAGAAGGGGAGGACACAGGGGCCTTATCACCCAATCTGCTGCCCGAGTCTATGTGTTTCTCAATTGATTTCTCTGACAAAGTCCGGAATCATTTTTCAACTCTGCTTCATCCCCTCGCCTGTCCGTGTCTTCCTTCATCTCTTACTCTCTCCGTCTTTTTCGTGCCCCCTCTCATCGATGTTTGGAAAGGGTGCTTGAGTCCCCTCGGCTGTGCTGACGGCACACATTCGGCACATGGAGATGTCCGTGAGACAAGCATTAAAAAGTGCATAAAATAGCCATCACATGCGTTAAATATAGACTATTTCACAGATGTTTTATGAAAATGAGAATTAGGACATGCTTGAAGCACACTGATGACAAATCCTCTCTAAGCTTTAATTAGGAACGTTGTTAAAAAAAACAAAAACCAGCCAGTCTACCGGCACGTACAACTTTTAAAGTGTATTAAATGCTGCAATCATATTTAAAAACGTTATAATCTCTCTATATAATTAGATTTTATGCGTAATTGAGAGTGCGAGTCACAGGTCAAGGTGAATGTTAATTCGCACATAAAACCTCATCTGCAGCACAATGACAACACTAGCACAGTTAGATTAATGAAAATTGCTTAAAAGTACTATTATTATTATTATTAGGCCTAAGATGTTCTCGTGCAAAAAAAGGATGGCTGAAACCGATGGTTTCTTTTTCAGGGCTTTATTCTCACACAGATAATAGCCTCAAACATCCATTTCTACACAGCTACTGTATTGATCAAAGCAGCTCTGAAGAAAAATGTGAAATAGAAATCCTTTATAATACCTTCTATAGAAAAAAAGAATACCACGGGTGAAAAGAGCAAGACATTCAGAGCACAGGAGGTGTGAGAAAGGGGCAACATTATATATGGATATAAAACCGAAACAAATGAAATACAAATGAGAATATGTTTTACTTTTTATGAAATTTGAATGAAATCCCTTTCAAATGAATAGGGGGTCCTTTGTGCACCATATTAAATCAAGGGTAAAACTCCCTTTCAGATTGTTGTCTTTTCTTGAATACTAGACGCCCCCTTTTTTTACACTATATGCACAAACCTGAAATGGCCCCCACTCTACCTCCACGTAGGCTCAGTAGGCCATTATCATCATTTAGTAAGGTGGATCACCTCGGGGGGTGGAGGTCAAAATCCTTAGGCACAGACCCCTAGAGGCAGATACGGTGGGGTAAAGGATGAAGTCAGATGATGTAGTATAAAGAGTGACATAGTTCCGGGGTTAGGGATATAACCTACTTAATTTAACCCAAACCACAGTTTTTCCTTAAAGGGGACCTATCATGCAAAATGCACTTTTGTACGTCTTTTATACATGAATACGTGTCCCCGGTGTGTCAGGGAACTCACCAAGTGTCAGAAAACACAACCCTCTCTCTTTTCCTCCATACCCAAATCTCTAAAAACGGGGCTGCAACAGATCTGATACAGACTGATACAGATTTGAAAGTTCTCTGACGTCAGGAACGAGGAGCTCCGCCTATATGGCCAACTCTCCACCTATCAGGGGAATGTGGGGTTGGGCCACGGCCGGCCATTGCCGCTTGAAAGCGCTGGAGACGCTGTAGTACATATGCCAGGCCTGTTAGTGGCACTGTAGTCTGCCACAAAAGCAGCGAAGAAGACTTCCCGCGCATTAGTTGCCCTTCTGTTTATTCTTCGCTGTGGCTCTTTTTCTCCCTCCCCGAGGCAAGCGTTTGCTCCTGCTGCTGTAATTCAATGCAATCCCTCCCTCGCTGTAAATCTCTCCGGTAGTGCACCAGCAGATGACAAACACCCAGCTCTCCGTCTCTTCCAAGGGACGAGGGGACCGTGCGGCAGAGTTTCAGTTCGCCGATCAACATGTCCGTTAAAGTTTAAATCTTCCGGACAAAATTAGAAAAGTGCCGGTCAAAGGTCTTCTTTGTTATTTATTGAGCTTTAAAACAAATTAATAATGACTCTATATAATCATATAAGAATAAAACACGGAGGACGGAGATCTCTTTTCCTCCCCCTCTTCTGACAGCCCAGCAGCTGATCAGAGCACGCTCCCCTCTCCTGCAGGGGGGCATGGTCAGCTGCAGCTCATTTGCATTAAAGCTACGTCACAGAATCAGCCCCTGCTAAAACAGGGCTGGAAAGAGCAAATAGAGCAAAATGAGGCATGGCTAAAATGCAGGATCTTTTTGGTATTTTGAAAAAAAGCTATATTTATATAGGTATGGGCCTACAATATATTGTTCAAATATAGCATGATTGGTCCACTTTAACCTAACCAAGTAGTGATGTGCTGTAAACAAGTTTAGTTTAAATTCCCATCTGATGCATTATAATGTTAGTGACAACAACTCATAACGGCCATTAACTGGGCTGATAACATTCGGAATGTATGCCAATTGGTTAAGATCTATATATATATATATATATATATATATATAGATGGGGAATTACAGGATCAGACAGGTAACTCCCACGAACAGTCCCATATTATATTATTATTAGGTAGTGCAATTAGTTCTAGAGCAAAAATGTGAACATTGGATATGTTAAAACCTCATGTTTTATTTTCCAGAGAGGGATTATTTTTACATTTGTTTGTTTCACTCCATACATTAGAAGATGCTGTCAACAGATAATAATACAAAATTAAAAAAGCTAATTTCCACATGTTTTTGAATAAAACTTTTCAAAATCTGATGATGAATGATACATCAAATTCCGAATACAGATAGGAATGAAATTGGAAAGTTGGGTGTATTTGACTGCTACTGAAGTGGAGATTTCTGGCTCAGAATGAGAAGGGAGAAAAAGTCAAATGAGTAAAAGAATATTTATAATAAAAATATGAATGTGAAACTTCCCCAGTTGAATAACTAAATTAAGACAATTTGGAATATATATATCTTCTGAATCTCCATTCAACTCATTCTAAATTTGTGAATTTTGGAGAAATCTACAGAAGCAAATAGACAACGTTATAATAATAAAAAACTAAATATTATTTAGGGTTGTTTTCCTTGCATGGTAACTGGCATTGTTACCATACTTATTCCCTCTGATTCTATATGAAAAACATGTTTTGAAATGATTAAACATTTTTTAAATACATGTACAGTATGATAAAAATTGGTAATGCATCTTTGGGCACCCTTGGCCTGTCCTTAAGGGAACCACTGCACTCTGAAACCAAGCTTTAGTACAATGCATAATGTCATTTTACATACAATTAGAGGAGTTACAGTATCTTAGTTAGGATCAAATTAAAATGATTTCCGCACACTGTCTGAAGTTCCTTCCGTGCTGAATATGAGGAGGCCTGAAACGGATGGCTGGCTATCAGGTGAACACTTGACACCGGTCAAGTTGTTGGGCTGATACCGTGAAGAGGCGAGGGGCCACCGCTAACAAGACCACTTACGTTGGTGACGGCTTTAAGTATAGCAAGCCATTAGAGGAACATTGTTCACATTGACTTGAGCGTGAAGTGATACATGTGGAGAGATAGCGAGTGGTAATATTACCATTATCACAGGGTCATCTCAGGAAGACATTGATCTAGAGCAGTGGTTTTCAAAGTGTGAGGCGCGCTTCTCCTGGGGGGTGCCAGAGAGCTTCAGGGGACGCGCAGCGTGAGAAAAAAATAACGAGAATTTCAGCTAGTTAACTTCAGCCAACTTTATGCGAGTGGCTTTGATCGATTTTTAGTGAAGTTAGCTAAAGTGAGAGAGGAGACAGCGTAACTTGCACACTTTTGGCTGTCTTTGGAGACCGAGTTCCCCCACCTCGCCAAAACGGCTGGAATAGTGCTCATTCCCTTCACCTCCGCCTACCTGAGTGAGTGCGGGTTTTCCGCATTGACTTTGATCAAAAGCAAGTACTGGTCAAGCAGGGGCGGATCTACCGGGGTGGCATGGGGTGGCAACTTTCACCCCAGCTGCCACCCCAGTTGGCAGCTTTGTTTTGAAATAAAAGTTGTGGCTCATCGGACATTTATGAGAGAAAGTCTCTAATGTCCGAGTGCAAGTGAATGCAGCACAAGACGCAAGCCTTGTAACCCCTCCCCCTGGCCCTGACGTGAGCGTAGAAATGTGATTGGCGGTGATTTCATTTCTGCACAAATTGTGCTGTTGTATTTACTGTATAGTGTCCTTACTGTAAGGTAATTATTATATGTACAGCACTTTGACTCGACCAAAAATCGTTTTAAAAATGTCCTATATAAATAAAACCTGATTTGATTTGATTCATTTGAACGGGACGGCGCAAATCCAGAAGCATTCTGACCGAAGTACACAGAAGGAATGAGGTATTTGCGGTCTACACTGACAGAGAAGAGACTGTGAAGTTTGGCTGCACTCAGCATTGAATCAAAACACACTAAAGCTGTTGATCTTAATAAGTTGATGAGGTGTTTTGCTGAACAAGATGGTAAACGCCGCATTCAGCTGTTATAGGCATGCCAACTTGATGCTCTGCTCACGGATGACTCGATGAGCATAACAAACTGTTAAGATACATTGCATGTGTAAATATATTTTTTTCTTTGTGGGGGTCTGCCCCCAAAAAACTGTTTTATGTCCTGAGAAAGTCAAATTAGACGGTGTGTAAAACTACACTGCCCAGCCAAAAAAAAGTAACCACTTTGATTTAACTAGGCCAGTAGGTAAGGGCATTCCACTCGATAATAATACCCCTGCATTATAGCAACAACAACAAAAATAATAACAACAAAAGCAATAATAATTGGGAGGGGGGGTTTGAAGACCCCTGATCTAGAGGAACACAAAGTAGGAAACTCTGACTTGTGATAATACTTGTGATTGTTAATGTGCCTATTGTCTGACTAAGTGAAGCCTGAGAGGCAAAATGACTGGATGTGAGAATCTGAGCAAACTAGCGCCTGTGCGATTTATCAATCAAGTCGACCCAAAGTGAAAGATGCTGCTTTCCGTGGAATGATGGGATTTACTTTTGAATCGTGACAATTTCAAGTGTCATATTATCGGCTAGTCAATGGCCCCGCGGAGCCTCCACCGCCACTCCACTGGCCTCTGTGTTAGATTTCCACTGATACTGATGGCCCCTATTGATCCGAGGACAGCTCATGCTCACCCCCACCTCATCCCCATCGGAGGACCCTGCCTCCCCCCTCACATCATGCACGGCGAGATAAAGGCTTCGCTAGACGTGAGAAGTTGCAGGCCAAAAGTTAGTGCTGAAGAAGAAAAGAGGCAAAATGGAGGAAGTTTAAGCTGTGGAGCCCTTCCCCTGAAGGCAAGCTGGCCTGCCATCTGTGCAGGCTCTCAAGCCATAGCCACCACCCCTGGAAGAGAGAGAGGAGAGAGGCAGCCAGAGAAGGAGGGAGGGAGAGATGGAGAGACAGACTGGGAACATGAGAGATGAAGGAGTGGATGCTGGAAGCAGATGGACAAAGAAAACGTAATAATCTAAGGTAGCATCAGTCCTGGCCGATGTATGAGGGCGACCTTTGGAACGACCAACTAACCCCAGCGCCTTCTTAAGACGCCAACACAACCTCTCCATCAGGGCCAGAAGAGACAACCCACAGCGGCCTTGACAAGTGGACATGAGCTTTGCTTGCCTGCCACTGACACTGAGTCCACTTTTTAACTAAAAAGGATCCCAGTTTTGTTGCCTTTTATTTTTTTCGTTACTCCCCTTTCCTGGGAAAATCTGCCAGAGCTTATCCATCGAAGCCAACACATGAACTTTCAATCAGGGATTAGCCGGATTTTCCAATGTGGATCTTCTTTTGTGAATTTGGCCAGCGTCGCCTGTGTCGTTGGCAAAGGGAACGTAAATAGAATATGATCCCTGGGCCAAGGGATTGCCTCGCTTATTTCAAAGAAAGACTTCAAAAACAGGGCCCACTTAGCCTGCTCCATGAGTGTGATGTTTCGGTGGTTTTGAAGTGCGTCCTCCACATTAGACCACCAAAAAAGTCCAAGAAGGCATGAACACATGCTGCTCTCATGCACTTTGTCCACAGGGACAACACGAGAGTAAGAAAAAGGAAAGCAACGTGGCTTAAAGGGCAGGAAAAGGGAAGAAAATGTTCACACTAGTAAGTGGGGGATGGCAGAAATGTGAATGGTGAGTATGACATCCGTCTATATGCTCTTACCCTCCCCTTCCATCCGCCCCCTCTATCTCCATCTTCTCATCCTGCGTCCTCCTCTCTTCTGTCACCATTGTCCCCTGTGCTGACGTCCAGTCTTCACAGATCTAGATGCTAATCCTAGCTTACCGTGCTGGCGGCTCCGATAAGAGAGGCCCCACCATACGACAGCAGTGTGTGTGACTCCCGTAGACTCCACTGCTCTATCAGACCACTCCATGTGGCCGCGGGCCACCGCCAAAGTTGGACCGAGGTCTATCTGAATGAGGGTTTATATGCAGGAACACACATGGGCACACACAGACATGTACTGTCATAAAGAACCATATAGAAACACAAACAGCGACACTGAGAGAGAAAACAGTCGGATACAAGCTACCCGAGGAGATTTAAACTTCCACATGGGCAGAAGTTTTATCTTTAAAAAGGAACAATGGGCAAATATGCCACCCAACTGAGCATTGTGTTTGTTCTTTAAATGTCAGAGTGAAAATCCCCCCCTACTTTGAAGAAGATAGGGCTTTAATCAGCTAGCTAACGCTGGTGCATCCGTCATTCGCGGCTTGGCTCGGCCCTGGCGACAGACTCAACAAACAGTGTGTGTTTACTCAACAGCGAAAAGATTATCTATAACTTCACTCCCGTCTTCTCCTCGCACTTCCTCTCTGTCCGTCTGCCGGGGACGCTTGATCTCGTCAGCTCGCCGTCCCTCCTGCCGCGGGGTCCTCCTCGTCAGGTAGATAGCCTCCCACTGGGCAGGTATGTGGACGGGCTTGTCACAGAAGTGATGTGTGTATAAGGGGCGGTCATCACGCGGGTCTGTCTGGGTGATCACACATGTGCAGGCGCCAACACTTTGAAGTGACACATTCTGTTTCCCCGTCTCCTCGTTCCTCTGTAAAGCAGAACAGATGCAGATGGGCAATCATTTCATAAGGTCACAAACGGAAGACATCTCTCCCGCTGAACGTCTAGCAGAGTGATTGACAGCAAGCACAGGGTTAAATACTTGCATGTTTCTTAGGGGCACACCGTCTCCCCCCCCCTCACCTATTATTGTGTTCCTTTCAACACATTTTCCCGCCGTGGAGATCCTTGTCAAACGAACAAACTCTTCTTTTGTTGGCGCTTTAAGTTGTGTCGCGGTTTGTCCACGGTGGTGTGTGGCAGTGTGTGTTTTCATGAGCACATCGAGGCACCTTTCAAATGCTGTTGTGGCGTGTGTGTGGGATTAGGGTACGGTATGTGTTGCTGAGGCCTTAGGGCCCTCCTCTTTGCCCACCTATCTCTCATTCAATGAACCCCCCCACACACACATACACACCCCGGGAAAATCGACAACCTCAAGCACATCGTGACAAGGGGTGGGGTTGGGGGATTAGGTGCCACGGCTGAAAACCACACTAAATGGAGCCCTCAATGTTTATTTTTACACTTTGCATTGTAAATTAAAAAGGCGAAGAATAAGAAGGATCAAATTTGAGGTATTGTCACAGCTACATCTTTTTTTCTAATTTGTTTCCCTGTAAATGAGATTGTTCTCCTTGACTAAGAAAGCAAATGTTACAGCCCACAGCTCAGGAAGACGATGCATGAGAAATCTGTGCAATGTGTGTTACAGGCTGTGTGAAATGGGAATGCTCACATGCACTTGATCTTTTATTTGGTAGCACTTTTCTCCAAGTGGTGCTCACATGCTATTATAAGGAACTATAAGCTCTTTTCTAAATGGATTATGAACTAATTGTAGTCATGATAATCTGTACATAATATAAAATGCTTTTACACGCCGAACAATGAAAAACGATTGGGCAATATTTGGTTGGGCGACAATAGAGCCGGTGAGTATCAGAAAACAGTGATCTGCTACAACACAGGGTTAGGGTTAGACACGTGATTCCAAACGTGAGGCACATTTGAAACAGGGTTTACAGACATTTGAAATAGGATCATTCATGCCATTGGGAAATCTGTTTTGTTAAATATACATATTTAAAATGGAAGTCGTCACACTTTTTGTAAATGTCTATAATGTTAGGATGAGGATTTCTGTGTTGACACAACTGAAAAATACATATAGTCTTTCATCGTAGACAATTATTTATACTACTATAATTCATGTTTGGAAGTTGAAATAGGTCTAGCAACAAGTTACAATATCTTTAATGATAACTTCATTTCACATACAACTGCATAATTAGTACTGACTAGTTTTAAAGGATTTTCGGTACTTGTGGGTTATCTGTCGCCACTTTTTTATGTATTTATCCGACTCTCTAAATACGCACTTTTTTTGTTTTTTTCCGCCTCTAAATAACCCCCTAGGATTAATGTTTGATATTTAGAGAAATGAAAAAGTTCATGTGGAGGAGCCAGCTACCCACTATTAAAAAGTGGCGACAGATATCCCTCAAGTACTGGATTTACTTTGACTTAAGGAGGGAGACAACAGGTGAACAGGGTACAAATATATCACTATCAAACCTCCCCAGTTAATACCTACAATTAAAACACTTGATATTTTTAGTTATACCTTTTTGTGAAACATGATGTTTGGATTTGAAAATGAGGCATTATGTTATTAAATATGCAGTAGTTTGCGTACATTCCCAGAACAGCCATTTGAAAAAACACAGGTCATGAATTTTTGTTTTTATTCTTGACAACTAAGAGTCAAAGATTTTTCCGAAGAGGATTTTGAATACCTCCAAACATTAGTCCTTTAAATCAGAAAATGCTGTCAACAAAATGAAATCAAATGTAGCAATGTTTTAAGGAATACAATGTTATATACCAGCTGTTTATTTTTTACAAAAAAATATCATCATAAAACTGGTCACTCACACTAAGACAATTATTTGTTATCTAACACATTTCCAGAAATGTTGTTTTAAATATGCAAAAAGGTCTACAGACATACAATGGGAAGTTAGTCAAATGAACACGTGTGGGTGGGTTTTGATTCCTTTCCTTTTACAAATCTTCAGAAGTTATGTAAGTAAAACGGTCAAAAATCTCAGACCTTTGCATCAAAACCATGTTTTCCTTAGTGACACTTATAATGCTGGACTTCATCTGTGTGTAATACCATTTCAATGGTTTGATATAGAGATTATAATGATGATGTGCATTTAATGAATCAATATATTTGCAATGTGAAAGCACCGAGTGCACTACATTATATCTTGTGAATGATTAATACTGATTCTTAGGAAAGTGTGTTGTCGACCATTACATGTGACATTGGGATGTTAATTCCAATGTGTTAAGCTATTAAAGGACGGATGAAGAAAAACGCAGAAACAAAACACGATGTAGTGATTGAACGCTGAATCTTAGCTTATGTACACGTCGAGCATGAAAAATCTCCATTACATCTCTTTCTGTCTGCCTCTGATTCGCTTTTGTGTAAGCAAGCGTATTTGCAAATATGGTGTGATCTCAAAGCCAGCTCTCAAGTATCCGAATGTTTCTTCTCGCTATTTAAATAACCAACAACCACTTAAATACAGTATATCCCCCAAAGACTTGATTAAGCGATTCATACACACAAAAGGCACCCTATCACACATTCTGGAGATATGGGGCAAGATGTCTCCACATTTCTTTCTTCTTTAGACACTAACTTGTTATGAGGCTTCTCAAAATATGATACTGCTTTTAATGTATTCTGCTATATGGCTCTAAATGCTTTCATCAGCCTCTGAATGGTGAGAAAATATGCAGTTTCATTATCTTTCAATCGCGGGTGATGAATCTATGCCAAAGGCCTTTAAACTGTACATGTGATTTAGATTTGTGTGTGTGTGTGCCCCCCCCCCCCACAGCTGTGATTCCTGATATGTGGTTCCATAAGTGAATTCTTTAAAAGTCTGCGTGGTTGTGTGTGTGAGGCACAATCTCTCCCCTCTGTCTCTCCACAGTTATTTGTATCAGTGCTGCGCATCACTACCTTAAAGTCTCCATTAATCAATCTCCCCTCCTTTTTATTGTATCACCATGCACTGTGCGGAGATTGCTAAATAAAAAGACATTTCTGTATGAGGAGGGGGGAAAGAAAGGGAGGGGGAGGCAAAAAAATAGAAATGCAACTGTATTCATTGGACCTTAAAATGTTTTGATGGCTTCTGGGAGCCACATTATATTTACATAGGAATGTGTCATTAACGTCAATGGTGCAGCAGAAACTATTAAACTAATACAATGCTAAAGCCAACAACCTTGAGAATTTGATTAAAAGGCCTTTGTTGAGTTTTAAAAACGCTTCATTCTCCGGTTAAAACAAAAGACTGATGGATTCGGCTGCGGTTATAATTCAGCTGTCAACTTCTATTGACGCTTCTGACTGTCGCAGCCAGACGACATTTACATACTTTATATATAGACCAAAACGAGGGGCCTGCAATCATAATAGGAGAGGGATTCTGGAAGCACACACGAGCACGCACACACAACCACTGTTTGTCCTTCATTTCAAATGAGCCCGCTGTAATTTTGAAAGAGGCTGCAGGCATTGTTTGCTTGGCAAAGTGTTGCTGTTCTAGTGCATCTTTAATTCTGCTTTAATTGTAAAAGCGCCTCGCGCTCTGCCAAGTGCTCTTTAGCTCTTTGCTAATCTCTGGCCTTAGCTCATCCTTGTGTGGATATTACGCCGCCAGTGACCTTCTCGGCCTGTTTATTAGCTCACGTGTACTCGGTGGTGGAAAGTACATTTACTCGAGTACTGTACCAAAGTACAATGTGGAGGTATTTTCCTTTTATGCTGTTTAATACTTCATGTTGGAAGCCAATATTGTACTTTTTATTTATCTGACTGCCTAAATTATTTCGGATTATTAGCATACAAAATATAAATCAACTAATAAATAAACACTGACATATATTTACAGGTTAAAACATCCAGCAGCAGCAGCAGTATATCAAAAGTAATAAGTCATTTAAACGTTTACTAGCTGCGATGAACACATTAATAATATAAATCCATTCATTTATTCTAAAATGGACATAACACACAATAAGTACTGTTACTTTGAATTATATTTGAATGCCTATACGTTTACTAAACTACAGTTTGGAATACAGGACCTCCACATGTAACAAGAGTATTTTTACATGTTGGTATTGGTAAACAGTCCAATGTGTGTGTGTGTGTGTGTGTGTGTGTGTGTGTGTGTGTGTGTGTGTGTGTGTGTGTGTGTGTGTGTGTGTGTGTGTGTGTGTGTGTGTGTGTGTGTGTGTGTGTGTGTGTGTGTGTGTGTGTGTGTGTGCGCGCGCGCGCATCTCCTCCAGTACCAGTAGTTTCCTTTCCCTGTCGACACTTGTAATTTACTCTGATATTAACAGGATGATAATGTATGCCTCTCAATGGTTGGGAGGGACAGGCAGCATGATATTTAGCACCTAGCTGCGTCAGCCCCTGATCATATCTTCAATATAATTATGAAATTTCAGAAAAATGCATGTGGGAATGTTTCGACAAATAGGAGCCGCGGCAAAGCGACACGCTATTTGTGTTTCATTATCTGTCGGAACATATTTTACAGTCATTGTGAGATATTTAACATTGTTTTATCATACCCCCGAGATATCTTACACACCCATCTAATTAAAGTCACCATTTTTCCCAGTATCCTATTTAAAAAATCTATATATTCTATATAATTATGAAATGATGCATTATTTAATATATAAACCCCAAAGCTCCTTGCAAGTGGCGATAATTGTAATCAAAAGAAAATGAATAGATCCCCCCTCTCTCGGTCCTGTTTAGAGGCCTAATTGGAGAATGGAGTCATTCGTGATTGTTCTCAGAGTTTTTCCGGCCAAAATGAAAAATACCAGTGAGTGAATTAGTATGAAAGCATGCATGAAATCTAGTTTTAAATCATTTACGAGCCGCATAACAAAGTGAGTGTGATTACATCGTCTTAGGCCACCGCTTAACAAACTGTATGTGTGTTTGTGTGCTTACCTCATGCTCATTGCTCTTTGTGAGTGTGTGTGTGTGTGTGTGTGTGTGTGTACATTCTATCCATAGGCACGTAGGAAGGCAGCCTGTGCTACGTGAAAGCGGCTGTATCATCAATTTCTACGGGAATATTACACAGAAACACATTGTTGTCTGCAGTATTGTTGTTAAAGTAGCCCATTAAAATGCAAGCATGTATATTAAAGAGCAGCGGCGCCTTTTGATGGATAGTCGTCCGCCTGTGAATACGTGTGCATATTGATTGGCGAAAAAGGTGAAAAGCAGTTTGACACAATTATTTCTGAAAGGCCCTGGTTATCCCGCATGATTTAAAAACCATTTTAAACGCCTGTCACTTACATTCCCTTCTATGAGACCCCAATGACTCCTGAAAATAATAATTATGTAAAATGTCCAGGCGATATTGGATGTGGCAGGCTCTATGCAGACGCCACGATATGTATTGATATGCATCTATAAGAGAAGATAGAGAGAATAAGAAAACCATTAACAGAGCCACAAGGACAGGCTCTGTCTCTTTTCACTCTGTCTCTCGAGTCCAATAGATCCAGATTTGTGAGGCGAATATATGGAGAGCCATATTCCCTATGAGGCAGCTATCATTAAACTATTTAAAAACATATAGAGTGGTGCAGTGATGTATTTTTGTAGAAAAAAAGCAATGGGATTTTTCCATGATATTATGGAATATTTAAAAAAATAAGATCTTTGTTTATAGTACTTACATGTTTTGTTCAGCAAGATAATTTCTGCATGTTAACTACATTTGTAATGATTTTTTAAGCTTCGATGCTATCTCAAGAAGTTAAAAGCTGACGTTAGGCTATAAAGGAACTACATCACTGTTGACTTCAGGCCAACACTGCTAAGCTAAAGGCGGCTAACGTTCGGGATCATGACGTTGCTAAGCGTAAGGTGACTAATGTTCAGCGTGAGGACGTTGCTAAGTTAAAGGCAGCTAACGTTCGCCGTGATGACATGGCTAAGCTAGAGACAGCTAATGTTCGGTGTGATGACATTTAGTAGTCTCATTTAGTCACTTGTTAGCTTCTTAAATTCATGAGTGGGGTATTTACTGACGTTTTTCTGACTGTGTTAACCACAGACCTTATTGTAGGCATCTAACTGTTCTGACAAAAGTTGACTTCAAGAAGAGGGAGCAGGAAGTGCTTAATGCTAACCAGATTTCCGATTTTAAGGAATCATTCCTGCATTCATCTATAGATCCAGATGTGTGGGACCAATATGTAAAGAGTCTCATTTCCTAATGAGGCGGCTACCATTAAACTATTAAAAAACTAAACGAGTCATGCAACCCTAAGCTAAAGGTGGCTAACGTTCGGTGTGGTGACATTTCAACCCAGTCTCACGGCATTTCGTGTAATAGTCACGAAATAAATGTAATCTATTGATTTGTGTTCACCAATACGATTTTCCCATTTTTTTCGTGTCACACAATAATTTTAAAAGCAATGTATTTCTATTGGTAGTATGTTTCGTGCCTGCAACACGTCTTTTTGTCCGGTCAGGTTTTGGAAGACCGGAAGCTGTGTGGTTCATAAAAACATCTTCTTACTCAATATGAAGTCACGGTTATTGTTTTTATTTTAAATTGTATAACGTCTGACTTTTTTTGCCGTCCGCGAGGAAAATAAATGGGGCTCAGAGCCTCAGAATACTGAAATCTGTATTTTTTAAATATTTGTTTCCTTCTAATTTGTTATTATTTACATTGCTTTTAAAATCGTTCTGTGTGATACTTTTTAGCATAAGACAATGACGCTTTGACCATACAACAGTGGGGTAATTACTGGTGTATTATATGTCATAGAATAACTACATACCCTATTTCAGGCATCTAACCATTATAAAAAGCTTTGAATTTGAGACAAGGGGCCCAGAAGTGGTAACATGAGTTGTAGGACTCATTCCTGCACCACTCTATAGATCCAGATTTGTGATGCCGATATGTAAAAGCCATGTTCCCTACCAAGGCAGCTACAATTAAAATATATTTAAAAACGCATAAATCTACGAATGTTTACATGCCAGAAAAAAGGATCTTGTAAGGGAATATTTCAGATTGACTGATTTAGTAGCTGGATTTATGATACACTGACACTATTGCGATGCAATTATCTTTACCTTTGCATCGCAGACTTAGAAATGACAGGTAAGGATTTGCTTCTCTGAAAGAAGTGAATCCATTGTCAACCATTCATCCCCTTTCTCTTCAGCCGCTCTTGTTTGCTGGATTAGAGTGTAGAAGTGGAGATTTTTCTTTAGGATTTCAATTTTAATCAGCATGAGACACGGAGAGGTGCTAAAACAAATCAATGGAGGAGAAAACCTGGATTCTACTTTCTCTTATATAACCCCTGAAAGGAAATAAGGTTTCCAACTAATAGCTACACCTTGCGATAAATGTGTTGGAAGAGTTGATATGCACACGCAGACGGAGTTCTGACAGCAGCGAACATGCATTCTAATAGACAATCATTCTGCATGCAGATGCATTTTTGTAAGTAATCATTGTCTCGTGTAATATAAACAACCTAGCATGTTCTGCTGTTGGCAAGTTCAAGAGGTGAATATAGTGCACATTTAGGTGTGTGATCACTGATTGGTATCCATGTGTTACCATTAGTTTCCTCATTGTCATCATCATCACTTTACTGCATTCCCTCATTCGGGATGTTACCATGACATCTTCACCAGAAGAACTCATCACCTTCTTCTTTTTCCGTCATAAAAGACTCAGCTGTTCTCCCTCTGCTTTTTCTCACGTGTAAAGTCAGATGTATTCGCACGTCTTGATACTCTTGTAAATCACAGGTCTGTCCCTGGGAATAGTCACGTTGAAAAGCAGCTGCACTCGGGGAATGTATGCAGTTGGACAACTGGACACATAAATGAAGAAATAGATCATATTAGGTATGTGACTTGTGACTTTACTTTTACAGAACAAAAGGTTGCATCTTGAATTGCTTGTTTTCGTTTCAACAGTCCAAAACTCCAACATAACATTTACAAAGATCTGAAAAAAGCTGAATATTTTCACATTTGAGAGATAAAAACCTGCAAATTAGATATTTTTGATTGGTAATTTACTTTAAATGTTATCAAAATCGTTGTCAATGAATTGTCGGTAGGTTCAGTAATCAATTAACCGATTCATAATTTCAGCAAAATGTCGTAAAATCTGAATTCACTAAAAAAGTAAAAAGCATTAATAACAAATGTATGATTTGTGTCTCTATTACTGAAACGTTCACTTTGTTATGTCCTTATTTTAATTTTCAATTGTCATTCTTCTCATCACTGATATTTTAGTAACTTGCATCTCGACATTAACTGTGTTAAAGGTCCCATGTCATGGCCATTTCTACTGAACATAATTCCATTGTTGAGGTCTACTAGAATAGATTTACATTGTTCAATGTTCCAAACTCACATTGTTTTCTCATACATCATCTCTGTATAGTATGTGTATTCACTCTCTGTCCTAAACGGCTTGTTGGAGCTCCTGCCCCCCCCCCCCCTCCCTGTGAGTCCAGTGGCCGTCTGCGAGACAGCGAAACCCAGCCCGAAACACGTACCCGCAGCCTGGCTGGGAGTTTGTGTCTGTGCTCACACACACCGACTCACAGCCTCTTCCCGTCCCGCCGTCTCAGGGAGGAGAAATCGGTGGAGCTGCAGCTGAGAAAAGATTGAGTGTGTGAGGAAGTTCGCGGATTGGTCCATTTGGACCAATGGGTCCATTTGGGTATGGGCACGTACCCAGGAAGAGAACAATGGAAAAAGAGAAATCCCCAACGAGGCATTCTGGGGCAGCACAGACAGGTCTTCTCTGTGTTAGAGTTGTACTCGCTACAGGGTGTACTTTGAGGGTGTGTGACTCTGCAGACCGTTCACATGCAGAACAACCTTCATAACACACAAGGGGACGGGTAATAACCAGAAAAGCATGACATGGAACCTTTAAAACAATGCATGGCCATTTGTCAAATCAAAAATATACATCATTGCTATCAATATCTGGTCTGCTGTAGAACCACCACTGTCTCTACTGTACGCCTGGAAACAGCTTATATGGGATGTGCGAGAAAGGGCTGTATACAGCAGACAGGACGTGTGTGTGTGTGTGTGTGTGTGTGTGTGTGTGTGTGTGTGTGTGTGTGTGTGTGTGTGTGTGTGTGTGTGTGTGTGTGTGTGTGTGTGTGTGTGTGTGTGTGTCCTAGCATTACCATCCTTGTGGGGACTCGCACCTCTTATGGGGACGTAATGGAGGTCCCCATAAGAGGTGAATCATGCATTTTAGGGTGAAGACTTGGTAAGGTTTAGGGTTAGGGTTAGGCATGTGTTGGTTATGGTTAAGGTTAGGATAAGTCTCCAGGAAATGCATGTAAGTCAATGTAATGTCCCCTGAAGTGATGTATACATGGTATGTGTGTGTGTGTGTGCGTGTGCATGCGTGCGTGTGTGTGTGCGCGCTACATGTAAGTGTGTGCATGCTTGTGTGTGCTAAGTGTTAGGGATTGCATGACTGCATATGATACAAGTGTGTGTATGAGAGCAGCCTTATGAGTGTGCTTTTGTGTTTATAATGTACTGTAGTTTCCACTGGCATCAATCATTCCGTACAATTAGCCCAATTCCCGCTCAATTTTCTGCTTTCTGAGGAGAGCAGCATTGCTGACTGCACAGACAGCTGTCTCTGACCAAAGTACACATAAGTGCCCCCCCTCTTCTTATAACATCACACACACATCCCTCCTTACATATACGGAGCACAGCAGGTGTCCTGTAAGTGTGTGTCAGTTTTCTTCAATCAGCTATTTTTCACTGCCTCATTCGACCGGGCGCACCTCTTCCTCTCCTCCTCCTCCTCCTCCTCCTCCTCCTCCTCCTTCACCGCCATCAGCCTCAAGTGTCATTTGTTTACCATAGCAACCGGATTAAATTAGGGGAAGTGATTACGGCTTATTAACAGCCAAACGCTTTCAGTATATTCTTATAATTTGGTATGTAAACACTTTGCCCTCGTAGCGCTCTCTAGCAGAAATTGCTTTGTACAGTGTGAGGGGGCCCCGGAGCTCAGTCATAATAAAAATATAATTATGAATCAGACAATAGCCACTCGTAGCACCCCTGCTCCAAAACCATCCACCCCACTGCCCCCTTTATCACCCCACCCACACACACATGCACGCACACACACACACACACACACACACACACACACACACACACACACACACACACACACACACACACACACACACACACACACACACACACACACACACACACACACACACACACCACACACACACACACACAAACAGACGGCAGCCCCCCAAAAAATTCCCAGGTACCACCAGAGAGCCACTTGTAATGAACAATAAAAATGCTAACCTCTTCTCATTTCCCCCCCTCCTTGATTCTAACTAATAAACCCACTAGAATTAACATTCACACTTCATGTAATGAGGTGAGGGAAAGGGGGTGTGGGGTGTGGGGGGGGCAGAAGAGAGGGGGGGGTCAGACTTTAGTTCTCCATATTGACTGCTCTCGCCCTTAGCCCCACTTTGCATTAAATACAGTACTCGGGGCCAAAGTGATTGTCAAATTATTTCCTTGTTGTGGAGAGATATTTGTAATTAATATTAAAATTAAGCATTGCGTTGATGCCGGGCGGTGTATTATTACAAGCGCTGCTACTAAAAGGCTGCTGCGTCTGCACACCGCTCTCATATCATTCGGGGCATTATCTTTTTCTTTTTTTTCTTCCACTCCTGCGTTATGCATCAAAATATTTCTCTCCGCTCACCTTTTATTCTAACTCGTCTCTTCCCTGCTCATATTTATCTCTGTCTCTCATTTACAGTCTCCTTAACTCACCCTTTTTTCTTATCCCCTTTCTCCCCCCTCTCCTTTAAAAACACTGGTTATACACCCACAGATTATGTTTTCACGGGGTGTCCCACCGGTTTTGGCGGAGTGCTTTAGAAACACAGGACCATTTTAAATAAGCACCTACTCAGAGAAAAGGAAAGGCTGGTTGTGGGGATGGGGGAGTGGGGGGGGGGGGTGAAGGAGCATGAGAGATGGAGAGAGAAAATAGAAAAAGAAAGAGGGGGCTGCTCTAGGCCAAGAGAATATGAGCAGGTGCAGCAAGGAAAATGAGAGCTATAAACAAGCCCAGGTCCTCGTAATTTATCATTAATCTGGGTGCTGCGCTCGCAGGGCTGGGTTTATTCTGCATGCTGATAGCCATGTCATATTTCTTATCGCAGATTTGTTTATGCTTTTATCCTTGTTTCTCAGGCTTTACACTTACCGCCATGGCATCGGCTATTACCGCGCTGCCACTTGGGGATGGGAGACGGTTGCATATGCATGATGAGCCACAATGATCCATGAATGTGTCACTTTGACATAAAACCGTCAGGACGAGAAAAAAACCAAACACACGTGCACACACGCAGCCTTTGACAAAAAGTCAATCAAGCAGTCGTTGCACTAATCAGAGAAACACGTCCTTCCTTTGTACTGCAGTCTGAAACTAGAGACAGATTGCAACGGAAATCAGTTCAACTTTAAAGACGCTCAGATGGGCATCAAATCTGTCCAAATGTTCAGTACATTTACTACAGACTGATCATGACTTCTCTTACTGGAGAACTTCATTAAAAAACGTTCCAACCATGTTTACTTGAATAATCAACCAGCTAACTGTATCTAAAGCAACAACATGATCTACTTCAGAGGGGAATGGTACCAGAGGCCTTACTGTTTGAGTGACTGTCTCGAATGTTTATTTTTCATCAAAGTTAGGACGATTAGAATGCCCCCCCAAACCCCTCCTCCATGCACATTTGAATTGGTAATACTGCTTCTTTGTTTACTCTGTGCAATTTACTAATGAAAAATATGTGCAGAAGTTATTGATTCATGACCGTAATTGTTTAATTATTAATCAGTTTAGTCTTATATTAGCATTTTAAATGCAGCAGACAGCTTGAGAAAAACTGAGACGCAGGTTCAAGTTTGGTTATTTTATGTGCCATCGGAGATTGCAGGAAACATCAAAGACAGAGCAGCACGTGCTGAAACATGTGCAGATTGAAATGATGGATGCACGCGTACAGACCACATTGTATGAAGGGAAAACAGGCCTTTAGTTTTAATGTCAATTGGGAACTAGGCGTCATTTAAAGTTTTGGGATGTGGTGGCAAAGAGTGGACACTTGACCCTTCAATGGCAGCCGTCTGGAGAGGATGAATGATGGTGAGTTATTCGTCAGCATTCATAAGACGGTTTGTGATCACACAACAAGACATTTTGCCCCCCCTGAAAACAATTACTATGTGTTACTCGGTATTAAAAAGGATAAAACCATGACTCAAACCATAAATCCAATCCACAGCTAAAGTTAGGGCAACTGTGATGTTTATTTGTAAACATTGCACAAGATTGTGATTGAGTCAAACTTTTATCTCAAATTGTGATTTGGTAAAAACACAGCTCCCCTGATGATACAACCCAACGAGAACACTCAATCATTTCAGATGCAAATTTAGTTTGTTGGTGTTTAGTTATTTTTGTATTCCCTACTATATGTAAATAGTACCTCTACCTGCTGTCATGATAAATATAGACATAGTACTGGAATCGGAATACTTTAATGATAATAACTCCACAATTTAACATTATCAATGGATCAAATGACGAAAGAAATCGCTGATCTCTAATTCACAGAGAAGGATTTGTTTTTTCTTAACATTGTTAAAGAGGCCCTATTATGCTTTTTGGTCGTTTCCCTTTCCTGTATGTTATATAGGTTTGTGTGCATGTAAATGGTCTGCAAAGGATAACATCCCTGTGTTCACTCCAGAGGGAGTTTTCTCCCCCACCCCCCCCCCCCCTGCCTGAAACGCCTCTTGACTCCTTTATTTACTTCCTGAACATAGTGACATCACTGTGTAACACTCGCGGTATTAGCTGGCGCTCTAAAGCATTGTATGTGATGTGTTGTATTGTATGTATATGGGACATCTCTAAGCGGTCGACCAATCACAACAGAGCCGGCCAGCTAACCAATCAGAGCAGACTGGGCTCTGGTTTCAGACAGAGGGTGAAAAGAGGTGCTGCAGTATGAGAAGAATAAAGAGCTTTTTGAACAGCATGGAGACACGTCCCAGTGGAGACACCACATACGGATATGAACCTCAATATGAGCAGAATATGGCCCCTTTGAGAGCTATGATACATTTAAACCTATCAAACTCATTTAAACCGGGTGTTCAAACATCATTTCTGCATATATTCAAAATAGGAATTTGGAGGGGAAAACAATTCCTAAATGATGAGTCGGTGTTGGAATGCTGTTGTACTAGCTAGGAAACGAAGATGCTTATCATTTCACTTTTTCTTTTTAAAAGAGCGAAAGTATTACAAGGTGTGGGGGAGCTGGTGAACATACCTGAGCATGTTGCTTCTTTAAGTAAGAAAAAGGAAGTGTATGTCAAATCTCTTTCAAGAGCTACTGCTATACTCAAAGTAGTCAGCCAAAATGCATTAGCATAAGGGATTTTCTTTAAATTAGCCCATAGCTTTTACACACATTATTAATGTATTAATATTGTAAAAACACCCAAAACTGCACAGAATACTTGGCACACTGACGCTAGTTTCAGTGTATGAACGATGCAAATCCATTGCTTTTTACTGTAAGGCTGTTTCTTAAGTTATTTCCATATGACGTGAATGCAACAATACATTCATTCTCCATACGGACAGGAGAATGATGTTTTCAGATGACGATGTGTGAATGCTCTATGTGGGCCCTTGTTCTCGCAGAGAGGGAGAAAGGTCAGAGCAGGACTGTCACAGCCCAAGGTCACAGTCTGCACTTATCCACATTCAAGTCAAGTGCATAATTAATGATGTAGCTCTGAGGCACCAAACTCATTTCCAGCTATGAAAACATTAAGGAAGTGTTTGACACCCAAATGAGATATTACTGTTTGAAAAATGTGACACCTGTTCTAAACTCATTAGTGGTATTAAAAGAACAATTTTACTTTCTTCTGTATAAATATGACTCAAATGCTTTTTAAATGTACTGATGGTGACATGCTAACCTTTCTGTAAAATATGTTGTTGGCTTGTATATTCGTACATGCTTTTTTGTGACCAACTTTTGATTCTTTTTCCATGCCATCTTCACAAGATATCACAAACATGTATCCTGATGTATCCGTTCCACAAATATGTTAGATATAGATGTTGCAATCATCAAGTTCCTCTATTCGCACACATTTCACTATTAACACATTTTTAACATTGCATTCCCCTTTTTTACACTAAATTGAAAATGAGTCCTAATCATGTTTCCATATATCAATATGTGCATGTATGTACCATTTGTGTTGTAATGTAACTAAGTACATTTACTCATGTACCATGCTTATCTATTTATAATTGTTTTTCAAATTATTTTCATTTGATGCTACTTTTGTCACAGTCTGCTTTCTCACTCACCTATTTTCTGCATTAACATTCCTTAGTCACCTGGTAGTCTCTCTCTCTCTCTCTCTCTCTCTCTCTCTCTCTCTCTCTCTCTCTCTCTCTCTCTCTCTCTCTCTCTCTCTGTTACACCCATCATCTCCATTAGTATTTAGGCCCGCTTCACTTTCACCTCAGTGCCAGATCGTACTTTGCAGCATGCCAGTCTTTCCCGCATTAGCCTCCAGATTGCTCTCCCGGTTTCGACCCTGCCTGTCCCTGACCCGTTCTGTACCTGCGACTCCCGTCCTGCTTTCTCCTGGAACCCTCGCCTGTCACCGACCAACCCTACTATCTGCCGTTTTGTCTCCCACCAGCCTATTGCCTTCAATAAAGCTGGTTACCGACTATCCCTGGTTTCCCGTGTTTTGCATTTTGGTCCTCAGCTCGTTTGTGACAGAACGATCTGGCCAGAAATGGACCAAGTAAACATCGGGTCTCCTAGAGACCGCTTTGAGAGGGTTGAGGATGCGATCCAAAGACAGGAGGTCACGATAGCTACCTTAGCTACCGAGACACACCAGGTAACCTCAACCCAGGGACAAACGCTGGCTTACCGCCACCGTACAACAGCTAGCCGCTACCATGGCTGCTACCGTCCCTCCGCCCGCAGCTCCGATGTTCGCTCCAGCCCCTGGCCCGACTGGATACGCTCCGGAGCCTCGTGTGGGAACACCGGAACACTACGCTGGTGAGCAGTCCTTTTCTCACAAACTGTTCCATATTGTTTTCACTGCAGCCACACACCTTCGCCTCCGAGGCGGCTCGTGTAGCTTTCACTGTTAATCTTCTGACGGGGAGAGCCCGTTTATGGGGAACTGCAGAGTGGGAGCAGCAGACTCCAGCCTGCGTCTCTTTCATTTTCCGCAGAGATACGGAAGGTGTTCGGTTCCGTTCGTCTGGGTCCCGACGCTGCCGGAGGTCTGCTGAGTTTGAGCCAGGGTTCCGGCACGGTGGTGGATTACGCTATTGACTTCCACACCAGCAGCCGCCGCAGCAGCTGGAACGAGCCGGCGCAGTGTGACGCATATCTGAGAGGATTAGCGGATTATATGAGAGATGAGCTGGTTTCCTATGATCTCCCTGCTTCCTTGGATGGGTTGATTGGCTCACCTCTCGGATTGACAGACGAATCCCGGAGAGGAGAGCAACAGACGCTCGCGGCGGGCCGCTGCTTGCGACAACAACTTCCGGTTTCCGGGAGATTTCGACTTCCGGTTTCGTCGGAGAATTCCCATTCCTACTCTGACTCACGGTACGGGTAGGTCGAGCCCATGCAAGTGGGTCGTATCAGTCTTACCTCTGAGGAGAGGGAATTACGTCGAAGAGGTAATCTTTGCCTTTACTGTGGTCAGGCTGGACATATGGTTTCCCGTTGTCCGGTAAAAGGCAGAGCTCATCAGTAATGGGGAGTATACTGGTGGGCCAAACCTCTGAGCTGATCCCCAATCTAAGACCCTTGTGCCATGCTCGACTCCTCCTGACAGGCAAATCTCAGGCTCTGGCTGTTTTTATCGACTCCGGATCAGATGTTAGCATCATTGACGAGAAGCTCGCACTAAAGCTGGGCATCCAACAGGTTCGGCTGCTCCAGCCGGTACCGGCTAATGCTTTGGATGGTCACCTGCTGGGAACGATGACACACCAGACGACACCGGCTCATGTCGGGGAACCACCATGAGACAGTCCAGTTTCATGTGCAACGGTCCCCCCAAATTCCTCTGATTTTGGGTTATCCGTGGCTCCGCCGCCACAACCCGAACATTGACTGGGCAACTGGGTCCATCATAGGTTGGAGTTCCTCCTGTCATCACCTCCGTGCATTACCACAGCATCTGGCACTATATCGGACAGGGCTACTATGCTAAATTGCTTTAATGAGCATTTTGTGTCCTGTGGTTCTCTATTTGATTCTGTCACTAACTCTGCTTCTGTGAACACTACAGTATGTGACTCTGAAAAACGTGTGTTGGAAAACCCTTTTAGTTTTACCCCTTTTACTGTTGATGTTGTTCGTGAAGCTTTAACCAAGTTAGATCCTAAGAAACCGGCTGGTCCGGACAACGTAGAACCTTTCTTTTTAAAGATAGCTGCAGATTGTATTGCTCCACCTCTCACTAGTCTTTTTAACCTCTCCCTCAGCACTAACACAATTCCAAAATTGTGGAAGTCAGCGTATGTCCTGCCTTTGCTAAAAGGAGGGGAGGCCACCTTATTAAATAACTATAGGCCAATCTCTAGATTGTCAGTTCTGGCTAAGGTTCTTGAACGCTTAGTGAGTGAACAAGTAAAGGTGTTTTTATGTACAAATGACATCCTGTCTAAACATCAGTCAGGCTTCAGAAAGCAACACAGCACCATCACTGCCACAATGAAAGTGGTGAATGATGTGGCGAGTATTTTAGATAATAAGCAGAGTTGTGCAGCTCTATTTATTGACCTGTCCAAAGCGTTTGACACCGTCGATCATCACATTTTAAAGCAGAGGCTAGCAAGTATAGGCATGTCCAGCCATGCAGTGGGGTGGTTTGTAAACTACCTCTCTGAAAGGTCCCAATGTGTTCATTTTGATGGGCTGTTGAACATTGCTAATGGTGTTCCTCAAGGTTCTGTTTTAGGTCCACTTTTATTCTACATCAACAGTTTATGTGAAAATGTGGATGAAGCTACTTTACATTTTTATGCGGATGATACTGTGATGTATTGTGCAGGTCCCTCGATTAAGGAGGCTGGTGTTAAATTACAGGCTGTTTTATTTTTTTTGTTTATTATTCAGACTCAGCTCTCTGAACTAAAGCTTCTTTTATAAATGTTGAGAAAACCAAGGTAATGCTCTTTTCTAAAACTAAAAAGACACCAGAGCCTGCTTTAGATATTGTAACTACGCAAGGAATAAAACGTGAAGTGGTTACCTGTTACAAATACCTTGGTATCTGGCTTGATGATTGTCTCTCTTTTAAACTTCATGTCAATAATCTGCTTAAAAAGCTGAGGGTTAGGCTAGGTTTCTTCTACAGGAACAAGTCCTGTTTCTCGCTTGAGGCCAGGAAAAGGCTAGTCACAGTGACCTTTTTACCTTCTTCTTGTGCTGGACTATGGTGATTTGATGTATATGAATACACCTGCCCATTGCCTGGTCAAGTTAGATGCTGCGTATCACAGCGCACTAAGATTTGTGACAAACTGTAAAGCATTAACCCATCACTGTATCCTGTATGCAAGGGCTGGTTTGCTTTCACTAACTGTACGGAGGCTCAGTCACTGGTACATTTTTATATACAAAGCCATGTTAGGGAAACTTCCATCTTATATCTGCTCCCTGATCTCACAGAGAATTGTAAGTGGCTACTGCCTGAGATCGAATGCTGTGGTTTTATTAAATGTGCCAACTGCTAGGACTGTCTTAGGGAAGACAGCTTTTAGATGCGCAGCTCCTCTGTCTTGGAATAGTCTGCAAATTAAATGGAAACTGAACAATCTGGTGCCACTAAATGTTTTTAAAGCTCGGTTGGATGCTAGTCAATCGGAAGCTATTGGTACCTGTTTATGTGGATAATTATGTAAATGATGCTGTATGATGTCCTTTTGTTTTTCTATTTATGTTTTTATGTTTCATGTGGAACTACTTGAGCAGGTCTCCCTTGAAAAAGAGATCAATGATCTCAATGGGATTTATCTGTATAAATAAAGGTTTGAAATGAAATGAAAATCAGGTTTGCCTCAAGCAGGCCACCGCACCTCAACTATCTGTGGATATGAACCTGGTTCCGGATGTCACAGGGGTTCCGGCAGAATATTTGGACTTTGAGGAGGTTTTTAGCAAGGCTAAGGCGACATCTCTCCCATCTCATCGGCCCTATGACTGCGCCATTGAGCTACATCCAGGCGCAATCCCACCCAAGGCCCGGTTGTACTCGCTTTCGGCACCGGAGAGGAAGTCCATGGAGACTTACGTCAATGACTCTCTGGCTGCGGGAATTATTCGTCCTTCCACATCACCCGCAGGAGCAGGGTTTTTTTTGTGGAGAAGAAGGACAAGACCCTGAGACCCTGCATTGACTATTGGGGTCGATATCCCCTGCCACTCATCTCGTCAGCATTCGAGTTACTACAGGGGGCTACAATCTTCACTAAGCTGGATCTACGAAACGCTTATCACCTGGTACGAATCCGTGAGGGGGACGAATGGAAGACCACCTTCAACACCTCTTTGGGACATTACGAGTACCTGGTGATGCCATTTGGACTTACCAACACCCCTGCACTTTTCCAAGCGTTGGTGAACGACGTACGCCGGGACATGTTGGATCGTTATGCTTTTGTTTATCTGGACGACATTTTGATTTGTTCAAAGAACACATCCATCACGTCCAGACAGTCCTCCAGAGACTTCTGGAGAACTCGCTGTTCGTCAAATCAAATCAAGTTTTATTTATATAGCACATTTATAAACGATTTTTGGTCGAGCTAAATTGCTGTACATATAATAAAAATAGCATACAGTAGAGACACTTTACAGCAAATACAACAGCACAGATTGTTCAGAATATCAGTGTGACGCATATCTGTCATGTCAAGACGGAGAAGTGCGAGTTTCACACTTCTTCGGTCGCCTTTCTTGGCTACATCGTGGGTCAAGGAAGTGTGGAGATGGATCCCTCTAAGGTTTCAGCAGTTACCTCGTGGCGGGTCCCTGATTCCCGCAAGGAGCTGCAGCGTTTGCTGGGATTCGCCAAATTTTACAGACGGTTCATCCGTGGCTACAGCACCGTTGCCGCCCCGCTCACCGCCCTGACCTCGTCCAAGGTGACGTTCCGATGGTCCCCTGCAGCCGAGGAGGCTTTTCAGGACCTCAAGGGCCGGTTTACGTCGGCTCCTATCCTGCAAGTACCAGACCCCGCTGGTCAGTTGGTGGTGGAGGTGGATGCTTCTGACGTAGGGGTGGGGGCCATCCTGTCGCAACGTTCTGGTGAGAACCAGAAGCTCCACCCCTGTGCTTTCTTTTCGAGGAGATTGAGTTCGGCGGAGAGAAACTATGACGTGGGGAATCGGGAGCTTCTAGCAGTCAAGTTGGCGTTGGAGGAGTGGCGACACTGGCTTGAGGGGACAGAACAACCATTTCAGGTTTGGACCGACCATAAGAACCTGGAATACATCAGGTCGGCACAAAGACTGAATTCCCGGCAAGCCAGGTGGTCGATATTTTTCACCCGGTTTAATTTGTTCCTCTTCTACTGCCCGGGCTCCCGCAACTTGAAGGCCGACGCTCTGTCTCGGCAGTTCGGGAGGGAGGGAGACACCTGCGGTATTCCGGACACTATTCTTCCTGCTCCTTGAGTGATCGGCGTCCTCGCTTGGGAGATTGAGGAGAGGGTTAAGACCGCTTTGGTGGACCAACCAGGTCCTAGTTCTTGTCCTCTCAACCGTTTGTTTGTGCCTCAGGTTTTGAGGGCTGAGGTGCTTCAGTGGGCTCACAGCTCCAGACTTTCCTGCCACCCTGGGATTCAACGTACCAGAGGGATGGTCCTACAACGGTTCTGGTGGGCCACGCTGAACGCCTGTCCTGTGTGCAATCGGCACCAAGCGCCAGCTGGCCTCCTTCATCCATTACAGGTCCCACGTCGCCCTTGGTCACATATTTCTTTGGACTTTGTGACTGGTCTACCACCATCCCACGGACATACTGCCATCTTGACGGTGGTAGATCGGTTTAGTAAGATGGCTCATTTCGTACCCCTGTCTAATGGCGCGTTTCCACTGCAGCCCTCGCTCGGCCTCGCTCGGTTTGGTTAGGCCTTATTATGCCCGGCTCACTTTAATGCTGCGTTTCCATTACAGTTTAGGAACTGGGGCAGTAACTATAGTAACACAGTGTAGGCGGAGCCGTGACGTCATCTTCAATGAGCGCCCCAAAAAACAACACAGCCGTTAGCTCTTAGCACTCAGAGCTCACAGCTCTTCATATCTGTTCAGAAACTAGACAAAAGTTAAACAAGTACAAACCACAGACTGCATGTGTCATGGTGAATACAGTCGCTGCTTTATTTATGTCTGTATAGGCCGTTGCTGTGAGTGTGGATGGTCGGAGCATATACAACGTTAGCTTAGCCAAGCTACATTTAGAAAACACGCATTTTAAAAGGGTTGTTCGCCTGCCGTCTGTCTGCAGACTTGTCAAAGCATTAATTCATGGTTTTTACTAACCGGTATCAGTATGTTGTTACTTCGGCATCATTTTGAAACGTGTATTATAATTAAATCACGGTCAAATATGTTCATCTTGTTGTAGTTGTAGCCCCCTTGCCAGCGATCCTCTCTCTAGTTTAGCATACTCAGCCCGACTCAGCCTGGTTGTTCCTGGCCCTAGAACCACGATTTAGTCGGGCCAGAAAAAAGGTGAAAAAGTAGCCCCGGGCCAAAACTAGGCCAAGTGGAAACGCAACCAAAAACGGGCCCCGCACGGCTCGGCACGCTTAAAGCGAGCTACCCGCTGCAGTGGAAACGCGCCATAAGATCCCGTCAGCTAAGGAGACGGCAGAACTTATTCTTCTCCACGTTTTTCGCATTCACGGACTGGCGACTGATGTGGATTCCGACCGGGGGCCCCAGTTCACCTCTGTGTTTTGGAGTGAGTTTTGTGAACTGATCGGGGCGACGGTCAGTCTCACCTCCGGTTTCCACCCACAGGCCAATGGCCAGACCGAACGGAAGAATTAGGAGATGGAGACCACTCTCCGCTGCATGGCTTCCGATCATCCAACGACCTGGTCAAAAGAACTCCTGTGGGTGGAGTATGCCCACAACACCCTCATCAGTTCCGCTACTGGTCTTTCCCCTTTTCAGTGTGCATACGGTTTTCAACAACCATTGTTCTCTGCATTGGAGAAGGAGGTTACCTGTCCGTCTGTCCAGGCTTTCATCAGACGTTGTCGGAGGACTTGGAGGCAGGCTCGAACAACTCTGCTGCAGTCTGCTAACCGGTACGCGTCTATCGTTATTCCAACCCAGTTTAGATTTAACCACGCCCACTTCCGCATTACGCAAGAACGTAGCTCTACGCGATAGCGTCATAGACTTCTTCTTCGGCAGATAGCGGTCGCGGTAAAGCAGGATGAGCAGGATATTGAATAGTTGTTTTTTGTCTTTCCAAAGGATTTGTTGACTGAAAGTAAACGATCCTGTAATCAAAGCCATATCGAAGAGTCCTGAGATTGTATTACTGGTGTTTTATCATCTATAAATAGCCTGTGTGTATTCTCAAATGTCGTTTTCAGGACAAACAAAAGACGTTTTAAATATCTTATCAGCTGGTGTAAGTGCAGAATATTGAATATAACCTTGACTATTACTGTGTACTTCATTTATCTGACAGCATTATTTAATGATACTATTATATATATATATTTATATACATTTATTCATATACACACACACTTATATATGTACTCACACATGTATTTATTCATAAATATACACAGATGTATTCATTCATTTATACACACACAGCATTATTTAATGATACTGTTTTATATATATATATATATACACACACATGTATTCATTTATAAACATAAACACACACTTATATGTACTCACACATGTATTTATTCAATATTCTGCACTTACACCAGCTGATTGTCAAGATTGTCAAGGTCATTAACCCTGCAGCGGTTCGAGTGAGTTTGCCCCGGAACATGAAGATCCATCCCACCTTCCACGTTTCTAGGATTAAACCTGTCCGGGAGAGTCCTATGATTCCCGCCGCCCCTCCACCACCACCCCCTAGGATGATCGATGGGGGTCCTACCTACATCCTTCGTCGTCTACTCCGTTCCCTGGTAGAGGGGTTCAGTATTTGGTGGACTGGGAGGGCTATGGTCCTGAGGAAAGGCAGTGGATTCCTGCTCATCATATCCTCAACTCATCCGAGACTTCCACCTGCGTTACCCGGAGCGGCCTTCTAGGACCCACGCTCAACCAGGCGTTAAGCCAGGGGGCACTCGTCCGCTACAGAGCAGAGGCTTCGTCGAGGAGGAGGGGGAAGCGTCATCAGTCGAGGAGGAGGAGGAGGAGGAGTTTGTTGATTCTTCTTTAATTTTTTTTTTTTTTTTTTTTCTCTCTCTCTCCTAGAATTTTCTTAGACATCAGGAGCCGTCCATTAAGGGGGGGTTCTGTCACAGTCTGCTTACTCACTCACCTATGTTCTGCATTAACATTCCTTAGTCACCTGGTAGTCACACCCCGTCTCTCTCTCTCTCTGTTGCACCCATCAGCTCCATTAGTATTTAGGCCCACTTCACTTTCACCTCAGTGCCAGATCGTACTTTGCAGCATGCCAGTCTTTCCCGCATTACCCTCCAGATTGCTCTCCCGGTTTTGACCTTGCCTGTCCCTGACCAGCCTGCCTCGCCTGCTCCCTGACCCGTGCTGTACCTGCGACTCCCGTCCTGCTTTCTCCTGGAACCCTCGCCTGTCCCCGACCAACCCTTTGCCTACTATCTGCCGTTTTGTCTCCTACCAGCCTATTGCCTTCAATAAAGCTGCTTACCGACTATCCCTGGTTTCCCGTGTTTTGCATTTTGGTCCTCAGCTCGTTTGTGACAACTTTATACTTTATACACTATATTTTATAGGTAAAAATTGTACTTTTTACTACGGTACATTTAGTTCAAATCTTTGTTTCTAGTTACTTTGTACATATGTTATGCTTGCTCGGAGTGATGCAGTACTATACTGCTAATCAACCCAGTATTTTAGTTTCTCAAATTGGTTTGCCACTTACAACTACATTTAAAAAATATGACATGTATCTGTGAGTAATACCAGGATGATGTAATATTCTACAACAGTACATTCTGTGAAAAGTCGTTCTGCATATAGAGTATTTAGTTGATATTACTTTCTACTTGAGTTCAGTTGTAATGGAGTATTTGTAGACAAAATAATTGTCCTCACAGTAAAGGATGTGAGTACTTTTTTCGACCATACTCATACAAATAAAAAGAGTATTTACACATTATGCAGGTTTTTCTCAAGCATGGTCATTAAATCTTTTATTGTGGTTGTTCTTTTAGTAACTAATGTTTCTCCTGAAATATGAAACTCTTTAGACATTGAAACTGGGAACACACAGGCTTTTGGAAATGACATCGGTACATGGTCCCATCTGACAGAAACCCAGGTGGGAGAGCAGGTGTCTTCACTCTGTGACCAATCCCAGCGATTAATGGATCAATTAGGTTCCAGATAGAAGAGAAAGCAGCTGCACCCACAGCCATCCTCAACATAAGTGAGGAGCTTCATTTCAAAATGCAGCGAAGGACAGCATATTATGCGTTGTCACTGAGGTCATAATTGAAGGGGGTTCGATCCTAAATACTGTCATTTTTCATGCCGCTCGTATATTGAAATGCTCTAATATGAGTGTATGTGTGTTCATGAGGGAACATCTCATGTCAGTTGCAAATTGTACAATTTCCGGATCTTTTTACTTTTTATTTAGATGCAGTGTTTGTCTGGGTCTTTTATTTTCAAAGGGAGATTATGTATTTGCGTTGGAAAGGAAGTTTTAGCTAATCGAAAATGCCATTATTTTAGAGACATAGCAATCACAATTGATTTCCTAATGGTAAGTTGAGGCAGAACATGTATCTATTGCCACAATAAAGGCATGCACAATACCTTATTATATTTCTTAAAAAAGTATTTATTGTAAATGCACAAAGACTTGATGTGCACTAAAATATCATAATTCCAGTTTTTCTTTTTTTTGAGAAACAAATGTGTGTGATATGTTTCTTACATCTGTGTTACTGAAGTTATGTAGATGTAGATATATTTATTACTGGTATGTGCCATATGTACAGTAGTAGTCTTTTAATATTGAACAGCAAATAGAATTTCCCTTAATTTCCCAAACTGCTGCAAACATACCATGTGGAGATTTCTGCGAACAATGTTCTGTTTAAATTCATGGTTTAATACTTTTTGAGATATTTCAACCCGTGCACCGTTTACACCCATGTTTGCTTGTGTGTTACCGCTACCTGTCGAAAAGTGGAATAATGTGAAAGGAATGATCGTGTGACACAATACCTGTGTGCTTCACAGCATGGGTTACAAAACAGGAAACCAAGTTGATTTCAAGGTGCAAAGTTGACTTTTAAAGACATCAACACCCAGTTTGAATGAAGTCTTTTTGAGCTTTCTGGGGTGTTCCCTGTCCTGTAGTGTGTAATAGTGCATGTAAATGGTCTGCAAAGGCTACATTCCCTGTGTTTCCTCCAGAGGGAGTTTCTCTCCCACACCCCCCCCCCCCCCCGCCTGCCTGAACCTTGGACCTCTTAGTTTACTTCCATAACATAATGACATCACTGAAACACTTGCGCTTCTATTGGCTAGCACTCCAACACATTATATTTGTTTTGCTAAGGGGCGGGACATTTCAGACACATCTCTAAGTGGATGACTAATCACCAATGACCAGCCAGCTAACCAATCAGAGCAGACTGGGCTCTGGTTTCAGACAGAGGGTGAAAAGAGGTGCTGCAGCACAGGCAGTATGAGACAAATAAAGAGCTTTTGAACATTAAAGCATGGAGACATGTCCCAGTGGAGACACCACACACTGATATGAACCCAGAAAAGAGCCTATGTGTCCTCTTTAAACATGCGTTATCAGTGCTAATCAGCCTTTTAAATGTGGGTCAGAAGGGGCCTGCTGTCTAAACCAAATGTATCATAATCTATACACAGTTGATCATCATCAAAAGGAATTCAAGAAGACATTATTATTATTATTATTATTATTATTATTATTATTATTAGGAGAAAAGGGAGAATTCTGGTAACGTGATGGAAAGAAACTCCAAAAGCAACAGGACTTTTACTCTGGAGGCTGCTGTGTGCATCCTTTAGAAAAACTAACACGGTTTGCAACGTTACATTTCACTTTTAACCCGAACTTTTCCAAAACCTAACCAAGATTTGTTCTTGCCTCAACCTAAAGAAGGGTTTTTTGTATGTTTGTAACTTTCGCTTTCATTCATGTTGACCTGAAATCTCACTTGGTAGCAGAGCAGTTTGGCCGTCCTGACACATTGGAATGAAACCACTGACACAGACTGGAACCGGGCTGATAACATTCAAAATGGGCTTCTACTAAACTGTGATTTTGTTCATTTCTCTTTTAATGCAATGTAAAGCAATTATTAAAAACTGCATGTATCTCTTCCAGTTTTGAACAGCATCAGCACAGTGTATTGAAGCTATATTTACTCTTTTATTGAATATTCAACACGCAGACACACTTAATTCTAAAGGATTATCTAGGACTGCGTTTGGTAGGCTACTTAATGACCTAGTTACAGACTGGGTTAAGCTAAGAGCATCAAAATAGACATTAGCAAGAGAAGCACATTAGTACAGTTCTTATTACTGCCGCTCTCTATCTCCCACTGCATCTGTATTTTAATATGTCTATTACTGCGCTTATCTCAGAGGTCTATCTCTAAGGTTGAGTATCTCTTGTCTTCTGTATCAGTCCATCTCTGCCTCTCTTCAGAGAGTTCGATTCATAGGATAAAGTCTTCTTTTTCCCCCTCTGAGTAAGAGATCCTCTTTGAACATCCAATCTATGAAGGCCCGTAACTGGTACCGACTTAAACGTTACAGCATGATGAAAGTAAGGGCTTTAAGAGAGCACAGTGCCTTTCAATGCATCTTCTGTCCCACTTTCCACACACACACACACACACACACACACACACACACACACACACACACACACACACACACACACACACACACACACACACACACTTTTTCCGACATCCACACCAACACAAACAAACAGATGCCAGCGATGTGTGCTCGCATGAGGACACACACATTCAAAGTTGGTTACCTGTGCTTTGAAGTGTGCAGAACTGTGAATGACAGGATTGATTCTTGGGCACCGAGTTCATTTACATATTTTTACTTTTCTCACAGCATCAGCACACTTTATTTATTTTTTCTTCCCCTCTCTTACAAATGCTGATTGCGTGCGAGTGTGTGTGCGACGTGCACCCCCGCTGGTGAATGTGTGTGTCCTAGTGTGTTATTACAGGGGAGAGAGGCAGAAGCTTGTCTTTTTCAAGGAACACCCCCAGAACTAATGTTCCACACCTGTGCACAGTGCAGCACTCTTTATCGAGCATCACAGGTGCACTGCATTAATTGTGGGAGAAACCATTTCATTGGGGGGTTGAGGCGGCGGCGGCGGCGGTGGGGGGAGGTCCCTCCTCCTCCCCCTCCTCCTCCACTCTACTGGCACGCATTCAATCACTCAATATTCACATCTGAATTGCTTTTAGCATTGAGGTTGAAGGTTTCAGAGCATCTGCACGGATGAAATCAGAGCAGGAGCACCACCCTATTTTTAAGTACAGATTTTTTTTTTTTTATGATATTGGCACAAGTCCCAGAGTGTGTTTGTGTCTTTTTATGTGCATGTATGTGCCAAATCTGGCCTTGCTGCCGCACTTTATAAAAGGCAAGTGTTGCCAAATGCCTGTGATGTTTGCAATGGTGAGGGAAGGTGTGTGTGTGTGTGTGTGTGTGTGTGTGTGTGTGTGTGTGTGTGTGTGTGTGTGTGTGTGTGTGTGTGTGTGTGTGTGTGTGTGTGTGTGTGTGTGTGTGTGTGTGTGTGTGTGTGTGTGTGTGTGTGTGTGTGTGTGTGTGTGTGTGTGTGTGTGTGTGTGTGTGTGTGGGGGAAGGGGGGTAAAACACCTGCAGGACCCGAAGGTCAAACGTGTGAGACTGCCCCCCTCCGGTGGTGACGCAATAACAATACCTTCCCCGTGCTCCTTCTGTCTCCCCCTTCCCTCTCACTTTGCTCTTCCTCTCTCCTCCCCTCCACTTCTGTTTTTCTTCCAACTCTGCTTAACAATTCCTTTACATCACCCTCTATCGCTTCCTCCCATTTCTCCTCTAATTTTTTTCCGCTCTTCATCTTTTCCCAGATTATGACTGTCTGTCAATCAGTCCATTTAACATCTGCTCTGGGTAAGGCGAGGCAGACAATAACACATCACGGTCACTGAACTGAATTCCCCAAAGATTTCAGAGGAGGCCTCTTCTTCTTTTCTTTTTTTTTTGCATTTTCCTTTAGGTTTTTTTCTCTCGTCTCCCTTCTTTTTTTGGAGGTCCAGTAATGAGTGACAAAAGGTCATTGGAGCATTACAGCTGCTCGTCCACTCGTGCCGTAATCCACGGCACTCATGCCTGATTACCTCTCCGATGGTCAAAGGTACGGGAGGGAGTAAAAACAATGGGTGCAAGGCGTGAGGCTCCTCCAAGAAATATGGGCCAGGGGTGTTATTTTGAACGGCGCCAGTCAGAGAGAAATAACCCCTTAGCAGATCCATTTATTCTTTTAAATCAAAATGCCTCGGCAGCGGCACGCGGTGAGGGGGAAAAACATGACACATTTTCTCCCTTCCCCTCCATCAACAGCCATTTTGATCTCCACAATTGACCTTCCACGGCATCATTTACAATGAGTCATATCAGAGCCCTTAAGTGTTAAAGCTGTAGCGCACACACACACACATTCTCTCTTCTCGCCCACATGAGCTCGCGGGCACACACAAAGTTTGAGCATGTGCACACACGCGCGCTTCGCCATTATTGCACTTGTAGGCATAATAGCTTTAACTAGACCAAATTGTCCGCCCTTCATTCGTATGTCTACGGCGACCCACATTCTCCATGACTCGCCCTTTGACAAAGAGGGGTCATTCCCCCAGCAAAGAAAATGAAGCCCAGTAGATATTGTTTGATTGGATTTCGCCTTTTCAAGGTTTCAGGATCATTACAGGAATTCATTTGAAGTGTTGCTGAAAATGAAACTGCGTCCCTCTTCCAGCGTTTAATTATTCTAATACCACTTTCTTTTTTGCTCTCATTCTCTTTTTTTTTGTCTGTCTGCAAAGTGTGCCATTTCGAGAAATTAAAATCATCAGGCTAGCCTTAAAATGAGACCAGGCTGGACCCATTTTCATCCAGGAAGTTATTTTGTTTCATCTCGTGTACACGGCAGCATCCATTTGTATTTGGTTTGTATTATCTTCATTGTCTCATTCCCCCCCCCCAAATCATCCCTACCTCCTCCGTGTCCGCTATTCTTTTCCACTCTGTCCTCTTCCAACTTCCTCTATCCTTCTTCTCTTCCCCTCTCTCACTTTCACAGTGTTTCCATCACTTTCGTCTCATCCCTCCAACTCCCCTTATCCCCACCCTATCCACATTTTGAAACACAAGCCAGCGCATTGGTTCCAAACCAAATGTGTTCATTCCAACATTTCAATAAATTGAGTAGGGGAGGCATTAACGTTAATCACAGCGACCACATTGTGCTTTAGACACGTCGGTGGGATTATGGATTACTATTAGCTGGATGGAAACCGATTCTTTCATTTGAATTCCGACTTCCTCGTCTTGCTAAAATTAAAAAGAGAACTAATACTTCTTGGACCATAATACTTCTTCTTGGACAGGACTTTGCTTGGCTCCCCTCCCCCCCCCCGCACTTCCTTTCTCCCTCTCTCTCTTCCCTGATCTGCAGGAACACCCAAGGAGCAGCAGGATGACAGACAACCAGACAGTTCACATCTCCATTCAAATTGCAACCACATGAAGCTTATTGTTCCATTCAGCCAACTGATACCTCTGTATCTCTTAATGACGATGTCCCTTACTGAGGCTGGTTAGTGGTCTGTTTTACTAAGCATTCCCAATTGGTGACATTGGCCGTATCACAGCACTGACGGATTTCAACTGTTGTTATTTCTGTCTCCGAGGTTCAAGACATTTTAGCTCAGATTTGGTCTACTCATAAACAACATGTCAGGATCTTTAGCTTTTGGTTAGCTCTCTTTATAGATATGCTAATTTCAAAATAACTAATCAGCCTTTGGTTACGACATGGGATGTTGTCTACAATATGCCTGGTGTTCAAGTAGAGGCTTGGCAATGGCAATTTGACCAGCTAACAATGTAATAATAATTAATTTAATGAAGGACACTAGAAAAAGATGAGGCCTTTGGAAATAAAAAAAAAATGTCTTTGATATATTAAACCGCAAAGAACAACTCTATGTGGCTAAAACTATGACATATTGACATATTATCCATCACAAATGTATCTTTCATTGAACCCACCTATTACCGTTTAACACGTTATCACAGATGATGGCAAAAAAAACATCCTATACCAAAATCAACCTCCTTCAAAGGGTACAAAATCTATCCTGAAACAATCACACAATATTACAGCAGATATTTGGCAACATCCCATGTCTCAGTAACCGCCATATTCAATGGCTGTCTAGATTGGCCTTTGTTTCTGCTGAAATTCTAAACTCATTCCTTATTATCCTATGAAAGCCTTTGACGGATCCTTGACGCTAACCTTCACAGACTGCACAATCAGGGCAACAGTGAACGTATAGCTTTCAGAACATTTGTATTGATGAAGTTGTAAATACACCATTAGAGATGCGTTCATACGGACTATCTTTCTGAACATAGTAAACTGGACCCCGTTTGAAGTCAGCAAAACTTACATAGCCGAGTCATTCCTAGCATTCGGTGCCATTTCAGCTAGGTTAATCCAAAATAAAAAACATAATTTTCCATGTTTTTTTAATTTAATCTGAATGATGGCTTGTTAAAGTATAAGTATATATATTTTGGTCAAGCTCAGGATATTATGTTTAAAAAAATTCTTTTTTAACATCCCGTTACTGTGTGTCCACCCTGTTAATGTGAAAAATAGTAACAGGGTGGACGGTAAGGGTGGACATGTTATGCTAAACTTGGATATTGCTACATGTGTGATGATAATCAAGCTAGCACTTGGTGACAACAGAAACACATATTGATAGATATATTTACCATATTTTCTAAATGTAAAACAAATGATCAGTTCCACAGTTATGCTTTACCGCAACAGTTAAGTTCTTGAAAAACGTTAAAAAAAAACGTTGAAGGAAGAATGCATACACTCTGCTTCTTGAAGATGATTTTCCCACTCAAAATGTATCCTTCTTCTTTAGTCATACAAATAGTAGAATAGTAAAGGGGCGTGTCCAGAGGGATTCAAATCAGAGTAACAGGGGGGACATTCAAACAGGGGACACACACTTTAAAAAAAACTTTAAACAATAAAAATGAATTAATAAAAGAAAATTCAATTTGGTGAGGAATATTAGCAAAAGGGTTATACAACACTGACAACAATGTAGAATTGTTTGTATTTCTTTGATTTACTTTTTTATATCTGTTACAGAAGTTGAGCAAACATGTTTGGGGACACAGCAATTTGGCCTACTTGTGCTAAAATCAGAGTAATTATTTAGAATGTTGAATATCCTGGGTAAATAACATTGTTGTTTTATGGTAGAGGGGGATACAAATTTAAAACCAAGCTTTTAAAAAATAAGCATTAGACCTTTTAAATACAAAATATATGATATAATGTGTTGGGGACCTAAATGGCACCGAATGCTAGGAATGACTGCTGATAATGAAGATTATCAAAGCTCTAACACTGCAACATCTGGGGTTGGTACGGGGCCGTTTTGATGGGAAGCGTGAGAGTAAACCATACGACATACTGTAAATGTTGGTGGTAACACCATAACGGTGAGTTAAAAGAGTTCAAAAGGTCATTGGTCTTTGATTAAATGTATGAAATTCATTAGTAGTTTGATCTGTCTGATTGATTGTAACTACGATAACATTTGTGTTGATATTATACACTACCACATTTAATGGCAACTGTGGCACAGGGGTTGACCTACCAATCAGAGGGTCAGCTGTTCAATCCCACCCCCTGTAGACACCATGTGAGTCACATCGGATAAAAGCTCCAGCTAAATTACATGTAATATTGCTTTTATTTTGAAGTAGAAATTAAATGTAGTTTGAGAAGTAAGAAAGGTCTGTGTGTGTGTTAGTGTGTATTCATTCTTGTGGTGATACAGCATGCATGTGGGTTGCAGCACTGCAGGAGCTGAGTGGTATGTGCAGTATCTGGTCGTGCTGTCGACATGTGTGACAGATGGCCTGAGTTATGGCATCATATAGTCCTTTTTATCTCTTCTTTACTAGAGGAATTTCCCTCCTCTACAGTTAACACTGCCGAACACGCTAATAAGCTCATGTTAGAAAGTGGCTGCACATATTGCCCGAACAGGGTTGTTTGGGTGAAATCGATCAAATGTCGGAAAGATGTGCAAAACAACAGACATAATCAGTAAACGATCCGCTAATCTGATCATTTGAATTTCGTATTTGCCATTTGATTTAAATGTAGTATTCCTAGTTCACTTTTTGGACAGAAAATTAGACTTGTTAGCTCATCCTTGCCAAAGACACTGTTGAAAGGAAAAAATCAAGTGACAATACCCTCCCAACCCCCTCTCTCATCTCAAATAAGCCCATTGGGACTATTTTGAGAGAGCCAAGTGGCTCTGTAATTCACACAGTCACATATTAAACAGGAATAATCATTTGAATCCACCTCTTTTGTCTTCTCTGATTCCCTCTTTGAAATGTTCTGCAGCTAACGCAAAAGAAACGTCTTTTCACTGTATGGTCAATATCAAGGTCTGAGTATGCGACAAAAGGGAATAAGAATAACCAATTAGCCCCTCCTTTAATCACACATGTACATTTATACCACATAAACTCTGTCTAAATTAATTCATTATATTCTTTGGAACTTCAAATCTAGGAGGCGTGATGTTTTTTGGGGTCGACGGCAGACTTGGATTTATTTTCCCAACAGCCATTTATCTTGTTTTCAAAATAATGTCTATGTTATTATAGTTTTAAACAGCAAGCCCTAATCTTTATAATGGTAATAATTCAAAACCTTCAAAATTCACTTATCATCATGTTATATCTTCATTTCTTAATTATATAAATTCCGATGTATAAACTTGGTATTTCCAATTTCTAACACCAACACATGTTCTTCACCTTAACAGTGCTTTGAGTTACCTTAACATCCTAAAAACTGATTAAATCAAAATTGTTGATTGAAATCCTCCTGTTACTGTAAATGTAAGTCCGATATTATGGCAGATGTGCTGTAAGATAAGCTAACCTAGTAATATCGGAAGGAATCATGTGATCAAATTGTTAAAATAAGCCGATAAAACATACTTTTTAGGTAACTTACCAACAACAGCCACAGTTTGCCAACTTTTTAAACCTTGAACGTCTCCCAGCTGTGTGCGTCACTTTTTTGCTTCACCGTTTCTGCTCTGTTCTGAGTTCTTGTACTTTTTGTATTTGCGGCACTTTGGGTAAACCCTGCGCATGTTTCATCAAGTTTGTGAATGTTTTCAAAATGCTGTGCATGTTGTTGCCGGTGAAGATCTTTTTTCATTTGCATGTGTTTTGGCACTATGACACGTCCTGATTTGATTACTTTGATATTACATGCTTTCACAAATGTAGAATTATCTTATTAAGCATATGGTAATTTGCATACAACAAAAAGGCTTTAACATTATTATTCAGTTTTGTTGACGGCCTGCTGCTACAGAGGACATGTTGGATATGTCTTTGTATTACCCTATAACCTGTGTTTATAGGTATAACATATTCTATAAATCCAGGCTCTGAATAATATATGAACAAACCCGTTCAGAATATTGATATGAATAAAAATGGAAAGTATGTTTTATGTAAGTGCTAGATTTCTGCCTCAAAATGTGAGAAAAGGGTCATTGATACAGTATGTATTCTAAAGTTCTATATATTTTTGCCAAACACTACAGGTCAAAAGAATAAACATATTTACAATTATGTCTTTCTATTTTCAATGTCTGTAATAATATTACTTTTGTCGGTAACGGAGTAGTGTAACGCGCTATTTTTATAATTCAGTAATCACACTACAGTTACTAACATTCCCCCGACACGCGTTACTTCGTTACTTTCTAAAAATCAGTCATAATCACACTGACAGACAAGAGGGGTTTCCGCCGCAGGTTTGTACGTAATCTGCGCGACTTGCGCGTCCACATCTCCACGTGCAGTGCTGCATAAACATGGCTGAGTCAGCGATAACTTTCGAGGGGTGGAGGTATGCCCATTATTTTGAGTTCGTCCGAAGAATAGACAGGAATGTGACGGTGAGGTACAAACTGTGTCCAGGCCAGAAGCTGCTATCCACTGCTGTAAACACCTGCAAAGAACACACGCTAACCCCCTAAACGCACCAGGAGCGTCTGCGCCGCGTTACGGCCGCGCCGCGGCGGTCGTAAGGATCGCGGCCACTCTAGTCAATGGGTGCTGTTCCACCACACGCGCCGCGTTACGGCTCAGACGCGTCCCAGAAGCGGCTCGGCGCAGCGCTTCTCGAAAATTAGGATGAATCCTATTTTTGCCGCGGCGCAGCCGTAAGGTAAGGTCGGGCAGGCAGCTCCCCCCTCGCAGGAAGTGGAAAGGTGAGCATCCGGGCCAGGCCCAGCCCGCATATATACTAATTTAGCAGACCCCCCTCCTTCATCACAACACCTCCACTACGATGCGCACAATGGGCGACGAGGTGTTCATAATGGAAGTGGAGAAACACACCATTGTATACGATGTAACCAATGCTTACTACGAGGACAACATCAGAAAGGACAAGGCCTGGTTTTTAGTCGCTGCAGTTTGTGGAGTGGAAGGTAACAACTACATATTAATGTTTTAAAGTTAATTAAGAACTGCGAGGCTGCACACACGACGCTCCGCTTCCGCAACGTTTTGAAACGCGCCTGGTGTGTTAGGTCGCAGGAGGAGGTCGCAGCGTGGCGCAGCCGCAACGTAACGCAGCGCAGACGCTCCTGGTGCGTTTAGGGGGTAAGGTGAAGCTATTTGTTCTTCTTCTCTGTCTTCCGGTTGTTGCCTGTTTTGAATGACGAATACACACTACCGCCGCCTGCTGGTAAGGAGAGTTATTGCCACTCACGCATGCGCAGTTCGTACGTGCTCGGCGAGTAAAGTAACGAGTAAAGTAACGAGTTACTTTATGTAGACAGTAACGAAGTAGTGTAATATATTACTTTTTTAAAAAGTAATATGTAATATATTACATTTTTTTAGTAACGACCCCATCTCTGATTAGGGATTATGTTGTGCTTTTTTTGTATACAGAGACACAAGTAAAAATGTATGCGTGTATTTCCAAACTCTCAAAACTGACAACATAGAAAAAGAAACAATGATTGAGTCTATAGAGAAGTAATGAATTCAAATGTACTGCAGCTTTAATCTGTCGCTAAACTAGTTAATGCTATGTGAAACTTCAACCAGAAGTAACAACTCAGCAATCACAGACAGCGCTTCAGCTACCTGGCTTCAACATACAACGATGAACAATGAACACATTTCAGCTTTATATGTAACAATGATGTTTGCTGTATGAGCTATGAGAAGCAACACCATCTGGAGTGGAGGAACAAAGTCAAGTACATTAACTTAAGTACTATACCTCATTTTATATATTTATATATATATTTGTATACTTCTACTCCACTTCAATTAGAAGGCAATATTGTCCCTTTTACTCCACTTCATTTATCTGACAGCTTTAGTTACTTTATAGATTAATAGTATGCTTTAAACTATTAGAAAATATGAATCAACTAATGAACAAACATTTACAAATGAATATAAATTAAGTATTAAGCAGCAGTGACCAAAGTCATTAAAACTAGCTTCATATTTATCAGCTCTGATAGACATTAATGCTTCAATCATTATAATCCAGTACTTTAATATACAGTATATTACATTACATTTCATTTAGCTGACGCTTTTATCCAAAGCCACTTACAATAAGTGCGTTCGAACAACAAGATATAAACTTGAAGAAAACAGAATCATATAGTACATCAGGTTTCATAGAGCCAGAACATTACTACAAGTGCTACTCAACTGGCTTTAGATAAGCCAGTCCTTTGTTAGTATATAAGTGCTCTGTTAGTATATAAGTGCTTTGTTAGTAATTCTATACTAATACACTTAATGACAGGCAAGTTTTCCTTTAAATAAAATAATTTGTTAGACTAAATATCTTGGTTTCTGCTTTTCTAAGGTCACATTGTTCTGTTGTCTTACTTAATAAGTAAACACATCTTATTGATATGTACTTTCTCTTTATTTATTTGCATTGCATCTGATATTGAGGTAATCCAAAAGTAACGGTAAGTAATCAGGTTACATTACTTTCATTATACATAGATAAGGTTACTAATTCAACATGTTTACAGGTAACTATTAATTGTAACAGAACACATTTTTAAAGGAACACCCCTAACCCTGAGTACATCTTGTATATTTGAAGTTATATATATGTTATCTATAACAGGACATATTTTACTCTTAATATTAAGATACTGTACACAATTGTTTATATATAAAGTACACTGTGTATATGTTCAGTAGATTGGTAAATAAGAGAGTATTTAAATGTATTCTGTATATTGTATATTGTTTGGATACTCCTCTAAATATAGGTAATTTTGTATATGTTTATGTTGTTTTTACATTTTAATGTTTTAATGTTAATCTTTATTTTATTTGTATTTTATTCACATGTTTAAATATTTTGTAATTTTTGTAGATTGACTGTCAAAATGCTGACAATAATTTCTCAACTGTGGATAAATAAAGTATATATCTCTGCAAAAGACACATTGTTGGTACTTATAATATAGATGTGTGTGCGTGCGTGCGTGCGTGCGTGCGTGCGTGCGTGCGTGTGTGTGTGTGTGTGTGTGTGCGTGTGTGTATCCCTGACGCTCCTGTCACCAGTGGATGGTATATGTCAGCCTTGACTTCCTGCTGGCTCCTCTTCATCACCAGCTGCAGCCCAGCTCAGCTCCAGAAAAACTGGCAAACTGTTTGTCTGCCTGCCTGCTTGACGCACAATAAAACTGTGTCTCCATTAGACAGGCCTCTGCAGGCCCCCCACACACACAAAAACACACACACAAACATATAAATCTGAACACAACCAAGTGCACACAACGGTAATCAGGCACATGCTCAGACACATGTGTAAAGGACATACATTCACACAATGTCCATGCTGTTAGTGTGTGTGTGTGTGTGTGTGTGTGTGTGTGTGTGTGTGTGTGTGTGTGTGTGTGTGTGTGTGTGTGTGTGTGTGTGTGTGTGTGTGTGTGTGTGTGTGTGTGTGTGTGTGTGTGTGTGTGTGTGTGTGTGTGTGTGTGTGTGTGTGTGTGTGTGTGTGTGTCCTTTGTGCCTTTTCTAGAGACAACTGCAGTGTGTGCCAGATACCCTCATCATTTTGGACAGGTGTACAACATGGTAATCAGGGATTTACGAGCATGTGTGTGTGTGTGTGAGTTTGTGGTGTGGTTGTGTGTGTGGAAAAAAAATAGGGAAGAAATACAAAGAGGGTAAAAGCAAGAGAGAAAGATGGCCAAGTACTATTTTATTTGGCAATTTCCCATACAAATATATCTGCCACAACCTACTGTATGTGATCCCCAAGTTGTGTGTGTGTCTGATAAAAGGGGGAGAAAAGAGAAAGAAGAAAAACAGATTAACATGAAAGAAAGATGACCAAGTCATATTTAGATAGTCTTTTCCCCATACAAATGTATCTGAACACAGGTTCCCCAAGATGTGTATGAGTGTGTAGAAAAGAAGAGGACCGACAAAGAGGTAAACAAAGAAAAACAGATAAAAGCAATCCGAATTCCGTTATTAGTCCCGCAGCGGGAACATGTACAGTGTTACAGCTAAAGTGGCAGCGCAGGTACAAAAGGGAAGTACTGAAAAAGAGTAAGATAACTTAGTTAATATAGAGAAGAAAAACACTCACTAGTAGTAATAGAGTCAATATTAAGACAAATACGTACACAGCCATGGCTCAGAAATGAGTAGCGGCAGTTAAAGTGACATGAGTAACATATTATGGTCTTGAGGCATTACAAAAGTGTTTGGACATTTAAAACAAAAAAGTATTTCTTTACATAGAAGTGACCACGTACCTTTCCAGACCTGCCTGATTCTAAAGGTGTGTGTGTGTGTGTGTGTGTGTGTGTGTGTGTGTGTGTGTGTGTGTGTGTGTGTGTGTGTGTGTGTGTGTGTGTGTGTGTGTGTGTGTGTGTGTGTGTGTGTGTGTGTGTGTGTGTGTGTGTGTGTGTGTGTGTGTGTGTGTGTGTGTGTGTGTGTGTGTGTGTGTGTCGGCCGTCCAGACAAGGTCACCTCCCTGCACCTACAGTGTAAAGGCCTCCCTATTACCTCACATTGCACTCTTCCTCTCTCCTCTTTCATTCCTTCCTTCTCCCCCTGTCTTCCCTTTCCTCCCTCTCTCTATCTGTGGAGCTTAACTGACAGGCTGTCAGAGCACACTGTGGCCTGGTTAGTTAGTGTGTTAGTTACAGACACACCTGCCAGGATATAGTCCTCCAGATAACAGAGGCCCCGTGAATCCACCGATCAATCAATCAGTGCACAGAGTCATCAAATGTATACTTGCTTAACAGCCAGCGGTGATCACTGTACACAGCCCCTCCCCTTTTATATTTCCATATGTATTTCTCTATTCTCCATTACCCTGGATATTGCACTGCCCTCATAGATGCACACACATTAGTACATAGCGCTGTCAACCTAAATGATACTTTTCACCATCTTTCCATTTGCACCTCCTCCTCCTCTTCTCGCCTTCCTGTGCTTTAAATTATTCAGATCTCTCTACATTTGATTTAGCATGCCTCCTGTCTGCCATTTCCCCCTCGTTTTTATACATTTCATTATGTTGTATGACTTTAGACCCACTGGCTGGAAAATGACAATTATTTTGCTCCAGCAGCCAGCTATTAACAGAGCTGAAGAATACATGGAGTGGCGTGCGGAGTGGAGACTGCGGAGTGGAGGCGGCAGTGTAAAGAAAAAGCACACGCATGCATACACACACACACACACACACACACACACACACACACACACACACACACACACACACACACACACACACACACACACACACACACACACACACGGATATACAGGTAATTACTGCATATAAATATAGTATAAACAAAAATACATGAAAACACATGCATTTTTGCAGCTGCTGTAGTTTTTCTCACACACACCTATGCATACACTTATAAAAGCATCAAAAAGCTGGCTTGTGGCCGGCACCGCATGAGGAATGATCCCACGGAAAGAGCAGAACAAAGAGAGAGATCCGTCACTGCAAAGTAATGCCTTTTAAATGTACCTTTAGCGTGGCCGGGCTAGTGAATTCAACCCATATCTAATGGTAGCTTGTTTGGCCTTTTCATCAATTCTGCATAAATATATATGAGCCACGGGGAAACATACAAGGCGGCCTAATAGAAATGAATGAACTACTCAACCATATATTTGCCGTGTGAGATATGCAGCTTGTGATTGGAAAGGGCATCCACTATCTGCAATATTGATAATACTTTTCAAATTTCATCTGCTTTTGTTTGCGTTCTGCGGCCGCCTGTTTAAACATGGTGGGAATTATAATGAGGCCAAACATTATCTCCAGTGGTTGTTCTAGGCTGAACATATAACTTTATCACTGAAATGATTCCCGCACTTTGGCTGCATTGTAGCGTTTCCATTAGAGCTTGGCTATCTGACAGAACTCCAACCAATCGGCAGCAACAGTGGCCCGTGTCTGGTGGCCAAGCAGTATCTGAGTCTGTGACACGGTGCTGTGTGTGAGTGTGTGTGCGTGTGTGTGTGTGTGTGTGTGTGTGTGTGTGTGTGTGTGTGTGTGTGTGTGTGTGTGTGTGTGTGTGTGTGTGTGTGTGTGTGTGTGTGTGTGTGTGTGTGTGTGTGTGTGTGTGTGTGTGTGTGTGTGTGTGTGTGTGTGTGTGTGTGTGTGTGTGTGTGTGTGTGTGTGTGTGGAATGTGCCAGGATGCTTAATTGTAACCGTCTCTGATCAAATATGCTGGAGGACATTGTGTCTCACTCTGTTTTACCTTGGATGGTATTCAACCAACCTCACTTGGCATTTCAGATGTTTTTTTTAAGATCCTGATCTAAAGATTGTTATGTTATAGCATCTATACCAGGAGATGAACATAACAACTGAACACATCAATTGCCTGTCTGCATTTTCTTTTCTTTTTCACAATGCCCTGCTTTACCTGTTTATCTCTGGAATTGTCGTTCATGTTGTGATGTATGTTGACCTTACAGATTGCTGGAGGGTTGACGTGTTTCTGTCGTCTAATCATAAAGTTAGCATTGAAATGCTTTCCTAGACAAGAAGCCAATTGTTTATCTTTGGATTCATACTGAAAAAACCTCTGTGGTAAACCAACGTCCATGATAATTACACATGTTGTTAATCAAATAAAGAACTTTTATATTTTTTGAAGTGCAAATGCAATCAACTTAAGGAAACATCTCATGTTAGACTACTACACCATGGGGCGGCAATAGGCGGCCCGCGGGCCATTGGTGGCGCGCAAGCAATAATATTTGGCCCGGAAAATTATTTTGAGCTTCTTTTTTTTTTACAATATCGGACCGACAGTCGCACTCGCACATATCGGCTATAATGTCCAAATAGAGAATCTACCTACACCTGAAGAATGCTTATTGTACTTGTATCTATGTTGAGAGTGAATGACACACAGCACGGGCACAATCTGGCAGCGGGGTGCACTGACGCTGATAGTGGATCAATAAGTAGATTGACAGCGCATGCTGCTGAAATAGCCAACATGCCGTTTGAAAAAAATAACACCAGCTCACTAAATCATTCAAACGTAATGTTTACTTATATGTGAACAGTAACAAAGTTCAGTCAAAACACACAACAAAATCGGAGAAGCCGCTTGATCATGGAGGGCGAGGGGTGGTGGTTCATATGCTGCCACCCCAGTTGACAGCTTTGTTTTGAAAGAAAGGTTTAGGCTCATCGCACATTTATGAGAGAAAATCCCTAATGTCCGAGTGCAAGTGAATGCAGCACAAGATGCGAGCCTTGTAACCCCTCCCCCGGTCCTGGCGCGAGCGAGGAAATGTGATTGTCATTTGAACGGGACGGCGCAAAACGAGAAGCATTCGGTCTACAATGACAGAGAAGTTTGGCTGTACTCAGCATTGATTCAAAACGCACTAAAGCTTTGGATCTTAATAAGCTTGTGAGCAGGGGCCATCTGTAGAATCTGGATAATCACAGAACCGCAGCGAGGCTCCCCCCCCCCCATTGACAGTTCACTAGCACCCACCACCCCCCCCCCAAACATTTGAACGTGGCACATGTGTTAAGAATCGATTACTTAAATTAGCCTTTGATTATGTTCCGGCCCGCCATCTAGTGGCTCAGAAAAAACGTACTTGCCGACCCCTGGGCTACACCATAGTCCCATGATTTAAATGTTAGGCATGATGAAGATGAATGCCCCCAACAACCGCTGCAGTTCATTAATTGTTTTCGTTATTCCTGTATGTAATGTAATTTTGCATCTTGACCCTAATAAAGAAAAAAGTGGTAATTAGAAAAACCTAGAATACTTGTTATTTTCTGACATAACTTGACCCTTTTTAGTTCGACTGGATATGGTCTTGTCTAGACAACAAATTCTAAAATCCTTATAATGTAGCTATGACATTTTTATGGTATGGTCATGCACTGGTAAAAAAGGCTCAACAACAACGCGTTTTGTAATGCACGTCAAACTAATTCACCTGCACTTCCGGGTCCTTTAAAGAGGCCCTACTCTGTTTGGGGGGGTTTCCCTTCCCTGTTATGTGTCATAGTTGCCAGTTCACCCCCTGGGCCCTGCCGTGGTGCCCTTGAGCAAGGCACCGGACATCCCCCTTCCCCCCCCCCCCCACTCCCATTACTCCCCGGGCGCTGTACAATAGCTGCCCACTGCTCCTAGTACTAGACTCCTGGTACTAGGATGGGTTAAATGCAGAGGCCAAAAGTCACTATGTGTGCTGTGTGCTCTGCATGTGGGACCATTAAAGAGGGTTATATCTCTCACAGGTTCTGCCCTCTACTGGACTCTATGGGTACTACCTTATCATGCAAGCATTCACCGACTGAGATTTATATAGTCGTAGCCGGCCCCGGGGCGGGCCTACCTGAATGTGTGCACAAGCCCACCGCATATAAGGCGGCCATGCCTCCTGTTCCCGTCATCCTTTTCTCCTCAGCGAGCGAGCAACAACTGAAGCAGAGTAAGTACGACGTTTGAAGAAGAAAGAGTTATCATACCTCCATGGAGTCGCCACTTCTAGAGACCCGGGCCTGTCCTTCGTGCACTGGCTTAAATGGCGGGCGCCGATCCCCACCACCTCTGCTTCGAGTGTTTCTTCGAGCGGTGGAGCGTTATGGGCTTCAGAGGTGGTGTTATCTCTGGGAGCCCTCCACATTCCGGGACTGGAGAACAGAGGGGCCGACCTCATCGAGGGTGGCCCCCTGCCAGGGGGCCACCGGAGGTAGTGAAGCAGGTCTGGGCCCGGTTCGGGACAGCAGAGGTGGATCTGTTCGCCAGCCGGCACAACAGCCACTGTGCCCTGTGGTTCTCCATGGCTTTGAGCGGAGTGGACGCGTTTGCACACGAGCCATGGCCAAGAAAGCTGCTCTACGCCTTTCCACCGCTGTGTCTCATTCTCCCTCTCCTGGGGAGAGTGAGGCGGGAACGTCTGTCAATCATCCTAGTGGCTCCGGATCGCGTTGGGGCGCCGTGGTACTCAGAGATGACACAGATGAAGGTGGGCCAGCCCTGGGCGGTTCCCCAGTTCTGGGGGCGATGTCTCAAGAGGCAGGTGCAATCGGGGCGTTACCCACTCTGGGCCGACCTCTCCAGGCTTGTCTCCTGAGAGGGACAGGCTGAGACAGGGTGGATTGTCTGATAGTGTTATTCAGTCTATCCAGGCAGCTAGAGCTGGATCCACCACAGCCTGTTACAGGCCGAAGTGGCTGGGATTCCTGCGATGGTGTGAGGAGCGGAAAATAGAGCCCCTATCTTGTGAGTTGGGATCTATTTTGTCGTACTTACAGTTATTGGTGGACAGAGCGCTGGCGCATTCCACAGTGAAAGTGTATGCAGCTGCCACCTCGTCCTGCCATGAGGGATTTGACGGCAGGTCAGCCTTTTCTCAGCCACTGATGTTGCGGTTTTTACGGGGGGTCAGGAGGCTGCACCAAGTAAGGCAAGGCAAGGCAATTTTATTTATATAGCATCTAATCTAATCTAATCTAATATTGGGCTATATAAATAAACATTGATTGATTGATTGATTGATTGATTGATTGATTGATTGATTGATTGATTGATTGATTGATTGATTGATTGATAGCACTTTTCAGCACGTGGCGAAGTGCTTTACTAGTTTAGTAGTGCACGCCTCCGCCCCGCAGTGGGACCTGCCGCTGGCATACTTGCCAACCTTGAGACCTCAGAAATCGGGAGCATTTCAAAACCACCGCGGGGAGGGGGGGTGTTAGTGGATCACCGGAGCTGTATTAGATTAACATCTACATATGCTTATTGTAGTTGTAAGCGCACTCCCTTGCTGCCTGTTGCACCATCCTTGATGGAGCATATGTGTGGGCTGGGCCTGTATTTTTCAGGAAAGGAGTGAGCAGAGGGTAGAGTTGTCGATTCTTGTTCTGTTTTCTGTGACTATCTTCCTCACCCTCTCAGACTTTCAGTTGCGCGCGCTACTAAAGAGACGCGCTACCATGGAAACCAAACAATGGTGTAGCTGTATTAAAGTCAGAGTGGAAACAGTCCTGAGTAAGTAAATCTGATTTTGTCAGAAATCGGGAGAAATATGACCTCTCATCTCTCATCCCGCGAAAATCAGGAGGGTTGACAAGTATGGCCGCTGGTGCTCGAGGCTCTGGTCTCAGAACCATTTGAGCCTCTGGAGCTCTCCTCCCTAAAAGCACTGTCATGGAAGACAGCTTTGCTTCTTGCCTTAACGTCAGCCAAGAGAGTTTCCAAGTTAACCGCTCTATCGGTGCACCTGAGTTGCTTGGTGATCCGGGATGACCAGAGCGGGGCGACACTCAGACCGAACCCCTCTTTGTGCCCAAGAGCCTAAGGAGTGCGTTCAGGTCGACGGCTATTCAGTTGGGGGGGCTTTAGTCTTCCACCCCATAGTAGGGATGCCAGCGATTATTCGAATATTCGCTACAGTCTCCATAATCGAATATTATTTTTAAAAATCGATTTTATTTATATATTTTTTTTTTTTAATGTATTTTTTTTTTTTTTTCTGGCTTAGTTTCAACCAAAATATATATAAATATATATATGCTAATAATAGTAATAGTATTAATAATTGTAAATGGTCATTGGTCACACCACCAGTTTGTTTTACTGTAAACTTGGAGGAAGCCTGCGTGCAGAGCAGACTGCTGCTGCAGCACGCTACACACCGACCCCGCCCCCCTCTCCCTCACACACGACTAAAGATGAACAAAGCGGCAGCCGGCAGGTAAAAAGAGTTCCTCCTCGTGGAACTACTTCGAACTTACAAGTCCAAAGGAAGTTAAATGCAAGCTCTGCGAAAAGACGTTGGTCTATCACAGCTCAACCTCAACAATGCGTTCGCATTTGAGTGCGAAGCACGCCAAAGAGGTTACAGAGAAAGACGCAGCACAGCTGGCCATTACCAACTTCACTTCAAGGCCACGTCGTTGTGATGACATTTGTTGTTTGTTGTGTGTACTGTTAAACATGTTACAGTAAAGAAAACAACAGAATTCCTGTTGGGGGGGGGGGGGGTCGGTCGAATAATCGATTATTATTCGCCAGGGCTGCCGAATAATCGATTTTGTTCATGGTCAGTTTCTGGCAACCCTACCCCATAGTGGGGCGAGGGAGGAAAAATTGCACCTCCTCTGCCCGGTGCGTGCGCTAGCGTGTTATGTGGAGTGCACGGCTGCCCTTAGACGCACTGAACAGCTGTTTGTGTGCTTCGGGGGCGGGGTGACCGGGAAAGCCCTGTCCAAGAAACGCCTGGCAGGATGTCTCTGCGAGGAGAGCCTTCCCCACGTGGGTCCGTGCACACTCTACACGAGCTATGGCTGTGTCAACAGCCTTATTTAGAGTGTGGAGGACATATGCACGCCAGCATCTTGGTCAATGCCAGGCCCCTTGACAAAGCGTTATCTCCTGGACATGTCTGGCTCCTTTTCATCGTCTGTGCTTGCTGGGGCAACGCAGGACTGGTGAGGAGGGAGGGGGGCTGTGGGTATCTGACCCCCTCCCCGGGCATAATGCGCTTCCGTTTCCCCAGTGACGCACACTGGGCCCATAGGGGCTGGAGGACTATTTTCCCCTGCTTTAGGGCAGGAGGGGGGAGTCCTCCACGTCATAGCACACCTTCGTGAGGTAAGCGCGTCAGAGTGTGCTCTGTCAGCCGCAGCCCCAACTTCTCCACGGTTACGACCGAGGGAGAGGTGAGTGAGGTGCAGCGGCTGCTAACCAGAAAGCCGGTCAGAGACAGTGAGATGGAACAGTGTTGTTGTGGGACGACAGCGTGTGCATACATCGGGGCTCCGTCCACTGTACCCATAGAGTCCAGTAGAGGGCGGAGCCTGTGAGAGATATAATGAGGGGTTACGTATGGTAACCCTTGTAATATAACACAGGCGGAGCTCTCTACTCGGGGGCCCTGTCTGTCCTATGCTGCTCGCTGAAGAGAAAAGGAAGACGGGAACGGGAGGCGTGGCCGCTTTATATACGGTGGGCTTGTGCACGCATTCAGGTAGGCCCGCCCCGGGACCGGCTACGTCTATAGAAATCTCAGTAGGTGAATGTTCGCATGATAAGGTAGTACCCATAGAGTCCAGTAGAGGGCTCTACCTGTGTTTATATACACTGAACAAAAATATAAATGCAACTCTTTTGTTTTTGCTCCCATTCTTCATGAGATGAACTCAAAGATCTAAAACATTTTCTATATACACAAAATAACCATTTCTCTCAAATATTGTTCACAAATCTGAAAAAATCTGTGATAGTGAGCACTTCTCCTTTGCCGAGATAATCCATTCCACCTCACAGGTGTGGCATATCAAGATGCTGATTAGACAGCATGATTATTGCACAGGTGTGCCTTAGGCTGGCCACAATAAAAGGCCACTCTGAAACGTGCAGTTTTGCTTTATTGGGGGGGTCCAAAAACCAGTCAGTATCTGGTGTGACCACCATTTGCCTCACGCAGTGCAACACATCTCCTTTGCATAGAGTTGATCAGGTTGTTGATTGTGGCCTGTGGAATGTTGGGCCACTCCTCTTCAATGGCTGTGCCAAGTTGCTGGATATTGGCAGGAACTGGAACACGCTGTCGTATATGCCGATTCAGAGCATCCCAAACATGCTCAATGGGTGACATGTCCGGTGAGTATGCTGGCCATGCAAGAACTGGGATGTTTTCAGCCTCCAGGAATTGTGTACAGATCCTTGCAACATGGGGCCGTGCATTATCATGCTGCAACATGAGGTGATGGTCGTGGATGAATGGCACAACAATGGGCCTCAGGATCTCGTCACGGTATCTCTGTGCATTCACAATGCCATCAATACAATGCACCTATGTTCGTCGTCCATAACATACGCCTGCCCATACCATAACCCCACCACCACCATGGGCCACTCGATTCACAACATTGACATCAACCGCTCACCCAGACGACGCCACACACGCTGTCTGCCATCTGCCCTGAACAGTGAACACCGGGATTCATCCGTGAAGAGAACACCTCTCCAACGTGCCAGACGCCATCGAATGTGAGCATTTGCCCACTCAAGTCGGTTACGACGACGAACCGGAGTCAGGTCGAGACCCCGATGAGGACGACGAGCATGCAGATGAGCTTCCCTGAGACGGTTTCTGACAGTTTGTGCAGAAATTCTTTGGTTATGCAAACCCATTGTTGCAGCAGCTGTCCGAGTGGCTGTTCTCAGACGATCTTGGAGGTGAACATGCTGAATGTGGAGGTCCTGGGCTGGTGTGGTTACACGTGGTCTGCAGTTGTGAGGCTGGTTGGATGTACAGCCAAATTCTCTGAAACGCCTTTGGAGACGGCTTATGGTAGAGAAATGAACATTCAATTCACGGTCAACAGCTCTGGTGGACATTCCTGCTGTTAGCATGCCAATTGCACGCTCCCTGAAAACTTGCGACATCTGTGGCATTGTGCCGTGTGATAAAACTGAACATTTCAGAGTGGCCTTTTATTGTGGCCAGCCTAAGGCACACCTGTGCAATAATCATGCTGTCTAGTCAGCATCTTGATATGCCACACCTGTGAGGTGGGATGGATTATCTCGGCAAAGGAGAAGTGCTCACTATCACAGATTTTTTCAGATTTGTGAACAATATTTGAGAGAAGTGGTTATTTTGTGTATATAGAACATGTTTTAGATCTTTGAGTTCATCTCATGAAAAATGGGAGCAAAAACAAAAGTGTTGCATTTATATTTGTGTTCAGTGTAATAAGGGTTACCATACGTAACCCATCCTTTCATCCCTCCAAATCTATCTATCTAAAGAGGTTTGTGTGCATGTAATGGTCTGCAAAGGCTGAAATCTCAAAGTTCCCTCCAGAGTTTCTCTCGCACACACCCCCTGCTGATACGACTCAATTGGAGTCCTTTGTTTACTTCCGTAACATAATGACATCGCTATGTAACACTTGCGCTCCTATTGGCTACTGCTCCAACACATTGTACGTGACAGACTATTGGGCGGGACATTTCCAACACATCTCTAAGCGGTTGACCAATCACAACAGAGCCGGCCAGCTAACCAATCAGAGCAAACTGGGCTCTGGTTTCTGACATACTGCCAGCACAGGCAGTATGAGAAAAATAAAGAGCTTTTTGAACATTAAAGCATGGAGACATGTCACAGTAGAGGCACTACATACTGCTATGAACCTGAATATGTTCCTTAATGCTGGCATGGGGCATTAAAAAAACATGTACTTGACTTCAGCTCATGTCATGTTAAGATCAAATATATAACAATATATATGATTAGAACTCTACTACAATGGTAAATGTTACCATAGTCAGTAAGCGGACCATTGATTTATCTCCTGGCTTTCATTATTTTATGGAATTTCTGTTAATATCATAGAAGTACTGGAGGTGTGTGTGAAAGATAAGCAATGACTATTTCTTTATTCTTTTCTATTCTATTCTTTTTTGTGCCCAGTTTCTATACAATTTGATTTTGTTCTGCTTGATTTTGCTCTATTCTATAAAACATGATCCACCTGCCGTCGAAGAGTCTTTTCAAAAGGGTTCTCGGCAGCAGAAGTATGCAGAGGTGAACTGTATTATATATCCTCTTAAGAAAGCACAGGAATCAGTTGTGCATGATTGCTCCTCACAGTGCCTCACAGAGAGGGGGAGCGAGCAGGTTATCCATGTAGAAATTGCACAGCAGATATCATACACCAAGCTCTGTCATGCACAAAGACGCTGGAAAAAGTACCAAGAACCATCATCTTTTTCAAGAGTCTCTGAAATCCCAGACACACACCCTTCGAGGAGCAGCTCAGCCCCCCCCCCCTGCGCGGGGACCGAGGGTTATTTGAACTAAAGCTTTGTACGGGGGTTACAGGCGGCGTTGGAGCTCTAAGACCGGGGTTGGTCCGATGCCTACAGTGGACTTATGGTGATCTTGGTGACTTGGCCAAACATCGCAGCCCAGATCGAGCTGTGTCACCAGGGATAGACATATCAGAGGAGCTCAGTGAAGCTGGCAGATCATGATAGTCATCTTATGGAGAGGGGTCCCAGTGATTAAATCCAGGCTGTTGGATCCCACCCTCTGGCACTTGACCACACACATGCGCGCGCGCACACACACACACACACACACACATATACACACACACACACACACACACACACACACACACACACACACACGTAAAAACACACATACACAAAGATGCATGCGTGTCCAGAGTCCCAAACCCAGGATCATTAATATTTGCACATTATAACCCTCCTCTTTCCTCACACTGCTGCCACCAGATATACCAGCTGGGCCCGCCTATCCATTACCATAATGCCATCAGAGTGTGTGTGTGTGTGTGTGTGTTTGTTTGTGTTTGTTTGTGTGTGTGTGTGTTTCTATGAATGTGTATGCCTGGGTGTTTGTGTGAGATTGAGTTGTGTGTAACTCCCTCTATGTATTGTATGTTCACACTGCTCTGAATGTTGGTGATATGTATGTGTGTGTCTTCTCCTATGCCTGCCTGTAACAGTGGGCACGCATATTCAAAATGGATTTAAGAGCTAAATTGTATAATGATTTCTGGGAAAACAATAAATTGAGGTTCCAAATAAAGGCCATTATGGAAATGAGATTAGAGAGCAATTGAATTAGTCTGTAATCACCGTTTCTATATGTCATTACAATGCAACTTTATACAGCATTACTCTGTGCCTAGGGCTATAAATGACAAACACTGTTTCTTTGAGGGGTATTTCAGTAAATCGACAAGGGGAGGGGGTTCATTCACATCCACTCAAAGCAGCTCTACCTCTGCCACTTATTTTCCGAATTCACATTATTCCTTTGGAATTGGACAATAAAAAATACATATTTGCAAATGTAACATCTCTCTCCCAAGCGGTAGACCAAAAAATAACTATGGGCAAAGACATCGTTATAAAACTAATAAACTAGGGATACTTTCTTTGAATATTAATGTAATCAGCTCTAAACAGAGTTCTGTATAAATAGATTTTTTATGTAAACTTACTTTTTCTCAACAAAACATAACTGTAGGGGAATACTGAGAATTTACAGGGTTTGCTGTTTCATCAACTGAATTCACTGTATTATGAGTTTTTCCTAATATTGTTTTTAAATATAATATGATCTAAACATAAAATGTTATGGCAAAGTGTACTGAAGGATAGTTTTCTGGATGCTTGGATTTTTTGGAGGGGGGTAGATGGCGATCCGTACACTCTCAGTTTTGAAAAGCAGACAAAAGGAAAGAAAAGCAATGTACTGTTATCGGGGAGGGCAACACAAAAGGTTTTATCCATCTTAAAGAAAGGCCAACAAAGAAAATAACCAATATCACTTTATGAGTACACTACATTTAAAGGTGGGGTAGGTAAGTTTGAGAAACCGGCTCGAGATCGCTAGAATTTGAAAATACACAACCGGAGAAAATCTGCCACTTCCTTACAGAGCCCCTCCTCCAACACACACGAACGCGCACATGACCAATGAGGGCACGAGATAAGTTTGTGCCCTGATGGAAGGCTGATAGGCAGGTAGGCCATCCAATTGGTTGTACTTTTTACAGTATTACGGCTCATACAGATGACATTTTTTAATGGATTTTTGTCAAAGCACTTAAGATATTCATTGCTATTGAGATGTTAAGAGCATTCCATGGAATATAACAAAAAGTGTATCTCGAGCCGGTTTCTGAAACTTACCTACCCCACATTTAAGGATATTTTCACCACTTTACATAGCTGCCACATTCAGACTAGTGCTGTGTCTCAAATGGCATACTTCTATCCTTACACTTGCTGTTTTGAGCGCATAGGTGTGGTCCAATCTGTCTCAATGCGAAGTACTACAAAAATGCATAGTAAGGCAAGGTAAGTTTATTTATATAGTACCTTTCAACACAAGGCAATTCAAAGTGCTTTACACAAATGAAATACATTAAGAGTACCTGGATGGTGCACTCATAATGGTCAAAAAAGTGTGGAAAGTCTAGACCAGGGTTGCCAACTTTGGGTACCTGGCTGGAGTGAGATTTTGGTATCATGGGTTTGATTACACATATGAGCACAAAATGACTGCTTTCGTGTCAGTAGCGGGACCTTAGCATATATATAGGATATATATACAATATATACAAATACACAATATTGGACACAGACTATAAAGGGCACAAAGTTTCATTCACTAATGAAAGTCAAACACATGTTTGTTTCCACTGTTTTATTGTGTGCCTGTCGCGATAAGCAATTAGTTGACTTATCGTACGATAAATAAAAATGAACTCGATAAATTGCCATTTACATGAGAATGTGACTAGCAGTTTGAAAGGATGTACTTGAATTATTATTATATATTATCATGATGTCAGTGTTCTAAAATGGTCATACAACGGTGCCGACAATATTATCGTTTATCGCAATAATTTCCGGGAAAATGTATCCAACAAAATTAATTATCGTGAGATGCCGAAACATGAAACACACACACACAAACACATTTACAGACTTACTCCAAACTGCCAAATATATTAATTAACACACTCTCACTCTCATATACTCTTTGACTCTATTTTAGCCTAGTTGAACAATAAGCAGCAAACTTTTACTTTTTATCATTTCTACTGGATCTTAGATCTGCGCATCGCAATACGGGTCGGCAGTGGCGGCCACGGCGTATTTTTGTTGGGTAATCTATGGTAGGGCTAACCCATACAGCGGTGGGGCTCAAGTCAGTATTTGCCATGTAATTACATACACGCTCCCCTTGACAGTGAAACGCCACGCGTGAGGTTTAGATTATTCCTCAATCCAAATTGAACTGTATGAAATAAAAAGGCACATTTGTCATGTAGTAAATAAAAAGGGCGACCTGGAGCCAATCCTGCAATTTCTCCACAAGTGAAATAGTTGACATGCTGAAAACCCAACCCCTGCAGGGGGGTCTGGGGGGATTCTCCCCCAGGAGATTTTTTGAAAAACTAACATAAAATACACATTCTGGTACTCTCTTGAGAAGAAAAATAAATACATCTATTACTACATATTTAAAAAAAATGAATGCCATTTTAGTTTTTTGTTACTTTGTTCTGAAAGCTGAACCTGCTGTTCCTCACAGAGAGAAGAGGGAAGAGGCTGTGTGAATTACTTAAAATTGTGGATAAGGGTGGATAGCCCCCATTGTTCTGTGTGTCAAAATGAAAGACAGCCCACACACCCATCAATCATCAAACCGTGCGTCTTATTTCATTTGTAATGTTGTATCGATGTATAGATGTACTACAGCAAAAGTATTCTCCGTCGGGACGTCCTGCAACAACACCACGTCGTTATCGTGATTCTGATTGGTCAGAAGACATTATTAAAGATGTTCTATTGAGAAGACGATCACTACGTGACAAAAGTTTTCAAAACCGTTTCTAGTCTTCGGTATTCTTGTTTTGGCGTGAGAATAGTTTGGGTAGCGTGAGAGCGTGAGATTGAGAGTGAAAGCGTGTGTCACACGCCAGATGCGTGAGAGTTGGCAACCCTGGTCTAGACACTTTTCACAATTAACGACCGCCATCTTGGCTACGTAACGGAAGTATTTTTTTTTACTACTCAGGTCCCATTCCACGGTACTGGTGTCAAGAAGAAGCCATCGTTATTTTAAAGGGTTATTTGAGCAGTCTGTAATGATTTCTTAACACAAATGATTGTTTCTAGCTATCTAACTGCAGCTATCATCACTTCCGGTGAGCGCACAGCAGCCTTGTGCGATGGAGACACTACCCGGTCACAATCCGTACGTTTTTACTGTGCAAGACATGGCAGTGTACTAAAGGGAACTATTCAAATTGAGACACAGTATATGCCTATGTTTACAGCAGGGAATTGAAGCAGTTATCTATGCTAACGCCTGCTGGTCTACCACTGCCTTGATTGGTTTGTCTGTTATAATGTGTGACGTTGGTGAATCTGAACCAACCAAAGTCACACTAAGAGCCGTTTACATGGAGACGGTTGGTGTTGTATCTGCTACTTTTCACTTTTGCATAGCCCGTTCGTTCACACGAGGCCTTAACGGAACCGCGAAAACGGACCCCTCAAATGATAACGGGTCCCAAGGTGGGTAGATCTGCGGTTGCTAAATCCACCGCGGAGCATAAACAGAAGGGCAACCATGGCAAACTTGATCGGGGGGTCTTCTTCGCTGCTTTTGGTGTATTTTGTGGCAGAAGTACAGCCACTTACAGGCCCGGCATATGTACTACAGCGTCTCCAGCGGGTCGAGCGGTCTCGTGTGAACTGACAAGTTTCTTGAGCCGATATCGTGTGAATGAAACACTTTTTTGTTATCGAATTTGGTTCGTTCTCCGTTTTGTTTCCGTGTAAACGGAGTCTAAGTAAAAATACTGGAGAATGGATTCAGTCAGAACGGACTTGAATGTTACTTTAGCACAGTGGTTCTCAAACTTTTTCTGTCATTCCCCACTGAACAGATGGGCCTTTTCAAGCCCCACCTGTTCCTCATCGCTCCAATAAAATGGTAGGCCAAGCTTAAAATTGTCAAATGTATCGTTCTATTTTTTCTTTACTACCCTATAGTACACATTGGAATGATTTCTTACTTTATTTTTTACAACAGGCTATATTAAATAGATAAAGTTGTTTATCTCTCTCTCTCTCTCTCTCTCTCACAGAGGCTGTGTGCTCCTCCGTGGCGATGACTGCTTGAGTTTAAAAAATAATAATAAACATAGGCCTATTTGTAAAGTGGGGGACACAAACGGGATTTTGTAAAGTGTCACGGTTAAACCTTATGAAGTGGTGAGGTGCCGCTCCACATTGCTTTTCTTCCAGACTGCAACGCTGTGTGTGTGTGTGTGTGTGTGTGTGTGTGTGTGTGTGTGTGTGTGTGTGTGTGTGTGTGTGTGTGTGTGTGTGTGTGTGTGTGTGTGTGTGTGTGTGTGTGTGTGTGTGTGTGTGTGTGTGTGTGTGTGTGTGTGTGTGTGTGTGTGTGTGTGTGTGTGTGTGTGTGTGTGTGTGTGTGTGTGTGTGTGTGAGCGTTTCACATGTGTGTATAAGAGATTTTTACATGTGTCTGTAAATGATTTTGGTTTCAGTTGTGTGCGTGTGAGCAGGCTCGGATTGGCCATCGGGAGATTCAGGACTTTTCCCGGTGGGCCGCTGCCGTTGGTGGGCTGCTGCCTTCGGTGGGCCGTGGACTTTCACAGTGCCGCTGCGCCGGTACCGCATCCGCCACCGCAAACAGTGGTGCAGGCGCAGCGGCACTGTGAAAGTCCACCGCCGTTGCGAGTCTCCGGCTGTAACAGTCCACTACCGCCCGCGAGGACCCAAAATATAAAAATAAAATAAAAATAATAACAATAATCTCATCGCGTCCATTCGCGCCCCACACTTTGAGAAACGCTGCTAGCAGGAGTCAATCAGGGCAACACCAGCTGTGTGTGAAAAACATGGGTGCTTCTTTCAAAAACTTGAAACCCAACCATTAAATTAGTTCGTAACAATGTGCCCATCAAAGATATTTGACCATACACACCATATACACACATAATTATAATTAAAATTCCTACAGGGACTATTAATCTTACCATCATCTTTAAAATAATACTCCCATGCAGCGCTCCCAGCACACACAGTCCATCATCACCAATGAGAGTCCTCTCCTCCTGTTTTCTGGGGTCCGTGGGGATTTGTCAGTGCTCGTCAACCAACCGTGTCAACCGTGACAGCCGTCCAGATGTCTCCTGCTGCCACGGAGATGACAGGAAGGACAGGAGGAATGGAGGAGCGGAGGGATAGAGAGAGGAATATCCCTCGTCTGACAAGCACTACAGTGGGACATCCGTGAGCAATCTAATTCAGAGCACAGAACTAGCCACGTTGACGAGCGCTAATCAAGTGGATTCCAAGCTCGCAGTACTTCAGGGAATACTCAAAGTTTGTGAGGGATTGGCCTGTTGCTCAGCTTACCTGTTGAAGCATAACTCGGGCTTTTCTTGCACATGCACTTTCCTTAGTGATCATTTCAATTCTGACCAATTTCTCAGCAGCTGCTTCTCTATTCAACTATTTGCAGCTTTCCTGCAAGCAGCTCTTTTATGGGCTCAGAACAGTCTCATAATACACACATTCACACTTGTATTTCATGATCCGCAAAATGATTCACACTTGTATTTTCAGATCCACAGTTGTGTTTTTCAATGCACACACAAATGTGTTCCGTTTCATATACATGTAAATACAATCCAAATACAGAAAAAAGTTTTACATATGTATTTTTGATACACACATATTTGTTTTCCGTTGAAAACCTCTGCACCTACAAACACAACCCGCTTTCTGTGCACGGATCGCTGTGCATTCGTGTGTGGGTTTTTTGAGACTCCCCTGACGGTCACCCGATTCGTACTTGTAATTGTTTCTATCTATAGCCAATCATATGTCTCCTCAATTCTAAGCCAATCACATGAGCACGCCCCCACGAGGGTATGATTTATTGCGTTCATAATGTAGCGCTTCATGTACGCATTTTGCGCTGTCCGGAGCTGACAGGTCCATGGAGCCTAACTGCAGGAGCTAATCTCAGGACACCTCCACTCTCAGTACATTGCCACTTTCCGAACAGGAAATACACGCAAATACAATCTTTTATATTATTAAGGTACAGCACCACTTTCCGAACCAATGAATGCTTGTGTACACAAAAACGGCAGGCAAAACCGTTTTAAATGTGTGTTTCCTGTATGGCGAATACAGCTGCTTTATTTACGTCTGTATGAAGTTGTTGTGAGTGTGGAGGGAGCAGCTACAGGTTAGCTTAGCCTTATCGATCAGTGGCCTGTACTACGAAGCCAGTTTTACAGACCCTGGATATCTCTGAGTTATCTGGCTTAACTAACCCAAACAAGTGAGATCCCGCTAAGCGGTCCTACGACCATACTTGCCAACCTTGGGACCTCAGAAATTGGGTGCATTTCAAGCTGTTAGAACTGTTAGCGCCGGAGCCTCGCAGCGGGGAAACAGACTTTTAAAGATGAAAAGAACATCTACACATGCTTATTGTAGTTGTAAGTGCAATGCCTTGCTGCCTGTAGCACCGTCCTTGATGGAGCATATGTGTGGGCTGGACCTGTATTTTACAGGAAAGGAGTGAGCAGAGGGTAGAGTTGTCCATTCTTGTTCTGTTTTCTGTGACTATCTTCCTCACCATAATGAACACCCTCTCAGACTTTCCGTTGCACGCACTACTAAAGAGACGCGCTTCCATGGAAACCAAACAATGGTGTACCTGTATTAAAGTCTGAGTGGAAACAGTCGTAAATAAATCAGATTTTGTCAGAAATCGGGAGAAATGCGGGAGAAATATGACCCCGGGGGGGAAACCGGGAGAGGTCAATGACATCGGGAGTCTCTTGCGTAAATTGGGAGGGTGGGCAAGTATGCCTACGACGCTGGTTATCAACTCGGTAAATCAACCCATTATTAGTATTATATAATTACAAAATAAAATCGCCACTCTCAGTGGATGACTGAACTTCTCACCTTATCCCTAAGGGAGACACCAGCCACCCTGCGGGGAAAACCCATCTCGGCCGCTTGTATCTGCGATCTCGTTCTTTCGGTCATGACCCATCCTTCATGACCATAGGTGAGGGTAGGAACGAAAATGGCCCGGAAGACAGATAGCTTTGCCTTCTGGCTCAGCTCCTTTTTCGTCACAATGGTGCGATAAAGCGACTGCAGTACCGCTCCCGCTGCTCCGATTCTCCGGCCCATCTCACGCTCCATTGTTCCCTCACTCGAGAACAAGACCCCGAGATACTTGAACTCCTTCACTTGGGTTAAGGACTCATTCCCTACTTGGAGTGGACAGTCCATCGGTTTCCTGCTGAGAACCATGGCCTCAGATTTGGAGGTGCTGATCCTCATCCCAGCCGCTTCACACTCGGTTTGCGAACCGATCCAGTGAGTGCTGAAGGTCACAGACCGATGAAGCCATTAGAACCATATCATCTGCAAAAAGCAGGGGTGCAATCCTTAGTCCACCGAACTGCAGACCCCCTCCCCCACGACTACGCCTCGAAATCCGATCCATGTATATTACAAACAGGATTGGTGACAAAGCGCAGCCCTGGCGGAGGCCAACCCTCACCGGAAATGGGTCCGACTTACTGCAGAGGACCCGGACACAGCTCTCGCTTTGGGAGTACAGAGATTGGATGGCCCTGAGTAGAGACCCCCTCACCCCATAGTCCCGCAGCACCTCCCACAGTAACTCCCTGGGAACTCAGTCATACGCCTTCTCCAAGTCTAAGCGTACTCCCAGGAGTAAAAAGCTGATCCGTCGTTCCACGACCAGGACGGAATCCGCATTGTTCTTCTTCTGAGGTTCGACAATAGGCCTGACCCTCCTTTCGAGTACCTGAGAGTAAACTTTCCCGGGGAGGCTGAGTAGTGTGATGCCTCTGTAATTGGCACACACCCTCTGATCCCCCTTTTTAAAAAGGGGAACCACCACTCCGGTCTGCCACTCCTTCGGTACTGTTTCCGACTTCCACGCAGCGTTGATGAGACGTGTCAACCATGACAGTCCCTCAACACCCAGAGCCTTCAGCATTTCCGGGGCGGATCTCATCCACCCCCGGGGCTTTGCCACTGTGGAGTTGTTTGACGACCTCAGTGACCTCCCCTCCGGGAGATTGGTGTTGATCCCCCGTCATACTCCAGCTCTGCCTCTAACATAGAGGGCGGAGTTGTCGGGTTCAGGAGTTCCTCAAAGTGTTCCTTCCAACGCCCCAACACTCCATCAGTTGAGGTCAACAACGTCTCCTTACTGTACACAGCTTGGATGGTCCCCTGCTTTCCCCTCCCGAGGTGTCGGACAGTTTTCCAGAATAACTTTGGTGCCGCCCGAAAGTCCTTTTCCATGTCTTCTCCGAACTTCTCCCACACCCGCTGCTTTGCCTCTGCCATGGCTGAGGCTGCTGCCCTTCAGGCCTGTCGGTACCTTGCAACTGCCTCGGGAGTCCCCCGGGATAACAAATCCCTGAAGGCCTCCTTCTTCAGTCGGACGGCTTCCCTGACCACCGGTGTCCACCAGGAGATTCGAGGGTTACCGCCCCTTGAGGCACCTAAGACCTTGAGACCACAGCTCCCCGCTTCGGCAATAGAGGCTTTGAACACCGACCACTCTGGTTCAATTTCCCCAACCTCCACAGGAATGCCCGAAAAGCTCCACCGGAGGTGTGAGTTGAAGGCCTCCTGAACTTGGGCCTTCTCCAGACGTTCCCAGTTCACCCGAACTACACGTTTGTGCTTACCAGGTCTATCCAGAGGCTTCCCCCGCCACTCGACCCAACTCACCACCAGATGATGATCAGTTGACAACTCTGCCCCTCTCTTTACCCGAGTGTCCAAAACATAGGGCCTCAGGTCCGATGATACGATAACGAAATTGATCATGGACCTTCTGCCTAGGGTGCTCTGGTACCACGTACACTTATGATCATCCTTATGTTCGAACATGGTGTTTGTTATGGCCAATCCATGACTAGCACAGAAGTCCAGTAACAAACCACCACTCCGGTTCAGATCAGGGGGGCCGTTCCTCCCAATCACGCCTCTCCAAGTGTCTCCATCATTGCCCACATGTGCGTTGAAGTCTCCCAGGAAGATTAAAGAGTCCCCTTCAGGAGCCCCATACAGGTCTCCAAGAAGGCTGTATACTCCGAACTGCTGTTTGGTGCATAAGCACACACAACAGTCAGAGTTTTCCCCCCCATAACCCGCAGGCGTAGGGAGGCGACCCTCTCGTCCACTGGAGTAAACTCCAACAACGAAGCACCCAACCGGGGACTTGTGAATATCCCCACACCCGCCCGGCGCCTCACACCTTGAGCAACTCCGGAGAAGAATAGAGTCCAACCCCTATCCAGAAGTAAGGTTCCAGAGCCGACGCTGTGCGTAGAGGCGAGCCCAACCAGATCCAACTGGTAACGCTCCACCTCCCGCACAAGCTCTGGCTCCTTCCCCCCCAGAGAGGTGACGTCCCCAAAGCCAGCTTCTGTCGCCCGGGTCTGGTCCGTCGAGACCCTCTGCTTTCACTGCCACCCTTCTGGCAGCGCACCCGCCCCCATCGTTGTTTCCTGTAGGTGGTGAGCCCGCGGGACGGAGAAACGGAGGTGTTGCCCATGTTGCCTTTTTGGGCTGGGCCCGGCCGGGCTCCGTGGCAAGCCCGGCCACCAGACGCTCGCCTGAGACCAATTTGCCATGGGAGACCCTACCAGGAACACAAGGTTCCAGACAACACAGCCCCCAGGTTCATCAGGGCACACAAAACTCTCTACCACGGGAAGGTGCTGGTTCTTCAGAGAGGCACGCAAATACAATATTTTATGTTATTATTTGTATTATTAATAGTAATATTTATATAAATAAAGACATCTTGTATTTTAGTTACACCCGCTATTGATTAATTTTGTCAACATTGGCCCTTGACACCGTCCACATAGCTATAGTAAAATAATATAATCGAAAACATTAAGCCTCTTTGATTTAATAATCGGAGCTGAAACCTCTCTGCCATCTCATATAACCCACACTTCCTTACTGATCTTTGAATAATAATAACGTAAAAATAAAGACGACTATACTAAGGTCCTTCGGTCCTGAGATTAGCGCCTGCAGGCAGGCTCCATGGACCTGTCAGCTCCGGACAGCGCAAAATGCGTATATGAAGTGCTACGTCATGAACGCAAGAAATCATACAAAATTACAAATTAATACTTAAAACTAAGGTAGGTAATACACTTCAGAAACACTTTTTGAACTTTTTGTTCATGGAATGAATACATTAAATGTTTTGACAATAAATACATAAAAAAACGTCATCTGTGGAAGCCGTGGTGCTGTAAAAAGCATGACCAATTATTTGATTGGCCTGTCAGCCTTCCATCTCGTGCACACATTGGTCATGTGCACGTTCGTGTGTGTTGGAGGAGGGGCTCTGTAAGGAAGTCTGAAGGAAGGGGCAGATTTTTTTCGGTTGTGTACTTTCAAATTCTAGCGCACTCGAGCTGGTTTCTCCATTCTTACCTACTCTACTGTACCTTTAATTGTTTTCCAATTATAAGCCTCCATCAACCAGTAAGGTTACAACACTTTAAAATATACTGTTTCGTTCCTTAGGAAATTTGCTCTGGACTGGAGTGGATGAAAAGCATACATTCTGCATAATAGTACATGATAAAAGACATACATATGAACTAGGGCTGTCAAGTGAATGCGTTAATAACGCCACTAATTATTTTAACGCGATTAACGCATGTGTATTTTTTGTCCTCGGCCGCCCCGTAGTTTCAGAGCGCATCGAGTTTAAAATACCATATACAAGCTAATATGTATCATATCCCTCCGAAATATGGTCGTAGACTTTACTGAAGATTTAGAATGTATTGAAACTCCAGACTCAACGTAAGAGCTTGTGCCTCTTCGGGGGGTGCTAACATTTAAACATAAACTTTATTCTTTACTTTCTCCGTCTTTATGATATCAGATACCGTCATGTTGTTTCCATAGCAACAACAACTTCCTGTCAACAGCTCCTGTTTCACCTGCATAATACAGTTATCATCACTGCTACTGTGGTCACATCGGGGACCCGTAACATTTACAATAGTTGAGATGTGAAGGGGATTATGTTTTTTTGTCTGTGTTCTGGGTTCCTGCAGTTTTTTTAACAGACAGTACACACGTTCAGAGGATGAACGTGTGTACGGTCTGTGGGAGTTTACGCTGTTGACAGGAAGTTGTTGCTATGGAAACACCAGATACCATTTTGGAGGGATATGATACATATTAACTTTCAATTTTATGCATTTCAGTTCTTCAATTACTTAATTAACACTTCACTTTCCTGACACAGTTCCACTAACATACATTCACTGTCGATTGTTATTTTTTAATATTCTTTGCGGAATTTGGCCGTGTAAAATGTCCTCTTGGTTTGCCGTACAGCCAATGCGTGACGCCATTAGTAAGCGTAACGGACCCCGTGCTGATCTGGTAGGCCGTGCAGATATGGTACCTACAACGGCATGCACCGACTGGCCATAGAGTGGTGAAGTCCCTCCCCTTCCGGGGGACCTCCAAGGGACCTTATTTCGGAAAAATCATGTATTGAAGTCAATGGAGGGAGAAAGATTATCGTTTGAATTGTGCAACGAATTACACATATGATGTTTGTCAATTTAAAATAATAATTTTGCAAGTGACCACTTTTCTTGTTCCATTTAAGCAAAGTAAAACGCAGCCAATGTGTGGCGCGAGAGAGAGAGAGAACGTTCACACCTTACTAGTGATGGCGAGATGAAGCCTTATGAAGCTGTGAAGCTTTCCAGCCAATTGGTTCGCAAAAGGGTTCATCTCATGAGGCTTCATCATAGGCTTCATTTGAACACAAACCCCCCTGTTGGTCAAGGTGTGTAAAACAGACAGATTGGACATCTCAACAGTGTGCTCTCTCTCATACCGAGTTCCCAATGAGTAAAGCCTTAGAATACCTCTAAACAACGAACATTAAATCATATTTTAATGTTAACAATATTGTTTTTATTCCAGTTGAATGATTGTGATAGAAAAGCCTAACCCCCTAAACGCACCAGGAGCGTCTGCGCTGCGTTACGGCCGCGCCGCGGCGTTCGCAAAGATCGCGGCCACTCTAATCAATGGGTGCTATTCCACCAGACGCGCCGCGCCGCGGCTCGAAGCGTCCCAGAAGCTCCTCGCCGCAAGGGATTTCTCAAATATAGGATGAATCCTATTTTTGACGCGGCGCAGGCAGGAAGTGATGAAAATCACCTTGTTGTCTGCTTTGCTGGTTGAGGGGGTGCACCCAAAACCGGCTCCTTCTCCTCCCCCCCACCACCGTGTTTCAAGTAGGAGAATACATGCCAGCATTCTCCTCCGGTTTACAGGCACTGTCAATTATATATATATATACAATAATTATGATGATGAATGCATATTTTTTTACCACTAAAATACAGCAACACATCTTTGATTCATGTCGTTTATAACTGGAATATTACAATTATTATTAACTGTGTCTGTAGTCTACAACACAACAAAATAGGAAATAACAACAATAAACCCGATTTAAACAGACACAAACATAAACCATTTAACTACGTAGCCTACTACTTGTAGAAGTACAAATGTCCAGGAAATATTCCAAAATCAACAACAACTGCGAGGCTGCACACACGACACTCCGCTTCCGCAACGTTTTGAAATGCGCCTGGTGTGTTAGGTCGCAGGAGGAGGTCGCAGCGTGGCGCAGTGCAGCGCGGCGCAGTGCAGCGCGGCGCAGACCCTCCTGTTGCGTTTAGGGGGTAAGGCTGGTAAACATTGCAAAGAGGGATTTGCATTCCTTCGTAAACTTAACCATGTTGTAGCCTGAGAAATGCTAAACCATATCAAAGAATACATTTATTAAAGGAATGGTATGCTCATGACACTCATTTTTAAATAATTATCATCCGATAAAACAGACCAGTCTCTGCCAGTCTTTTTTTTTTTTTTTTTAATCCGATGACATTATCAGTGATTTTAAACTGATTATATACCGAAATAACATCAACACTGTGGGCGCCGCCATTTTCCGGACGTGACGTAAACCATGCGTTTGGTTTTCGAAGACACGTTGATCTCCATGTTATTTACTGTAGTTTCTCTCTTCAAATATGCCTCACTGTATCGCGAAATATTGCCACAATTATGATAGGAACAATCCACGGAATGCTCGGTTCCATCTGTTGCCAAAAGGTAAGCGTAAGAAGTACATTCGGAGGCAGTGGCTAGCGAAATGTGGCCGGCCCGAACCGAAAGATTCACAGGCTCATGTATGCAGCGAACATTTCAAATTTCCGGACGACTACTCTGAGAGTATGATAAAACATAACATGGGATTTATGGAACAACCATTACTTAATGGAGATGCAGTACCATCGGTCTTTCTGGTGTCATCACCGACCAGGACACCAGTTCGGCCAGTTGAGAAATCGCCCTCTGCAAGTGTGAAGCGACGGAGGAGCAGAAGTAGTGCTCGGAGTAAGAATAAGGTATGTTATTGCGCATTTCCATTGCAGCGGCTAGCCCCGTTTTAACGTCCTTTAGCGTCCAGGCCAGGACAGTTTTTGGTGGCCTTTCCATATAGCGTAGTACCGGCTAGTGTGTATTTTCCCCCAGTTTTTTCCGGCCCCATAAAATCGTGATTCTATGGCCAGGGACAACGAAGCTGAGTTTGCTAAACTAGAGAGGGAATCGCTAGCCAGGGTGGTACTACATGCATACATATAGTATCTTATATCATCTTCCTATTATACACACATGCATTTCCAAACATTTGGACTACCTATGTTGCAAATATATTATCTTTTCAATTTACACACGGCATCTATTGCACGTCTGTCCGTCCTGGGAGAGGGATCCCTCCTCTGTTGCTCTCCCTGAGGTTTCTCCCATGTTCCCTTTAAACTGTGGGTTTTCTTCGGAAGTTTTTCCTTGTACGATGTGAGGGTCTAAGGACAGAGGGTGTCGTATTGGCATACTGATATGTATGGCTGAATTCCCCCATCCAATCTCTTCACATTGGTCAAAACTTGTTCCTCTGCTGACGAGTCCGAACTCAAATACTCCGCCATGTTTCCGTGTGTTGACAAAGTGAACGCATGGATGACGTCACGGCCATCACGTGACTACTGAAAATGGCAAAAATGGCGGCGGCCAGACGGAATATACAGGTTTTGATAAAAAGGAGCTATAAAATCATTATTTACCGGGGAATATCGCTGATTTCTTCAGGGTATGGTTTAAACATAATGTTTCACTAAATACTGAAGTTTTGATTAATTATCTAATGAGTGGACCATTCCTTTAACTACATTATCTCATTGAGCTGTAGCTTTTATAAACAACAACAAATACGTATTGACCAGTTGTTGAACCAGGGACCCTGCGGTCGCGAGTCAACTGCTTTCCAGCTGAGCCACAGCAAACACACTAAATCTCACTGAAAACACTGGACCATATTTATTCCTGTATTTATTCATGTTTTTATTCCTACATTTATTTATGCGTGTATCTATTTATACTTATGACATGTTCTGACCTCTCTTAATTCCATCGTGTCACCGGGCCCGGGTACAGGAGGGGTAATATGGTCCTTATTATACATCCATGGGTATTATGAGCGTTGTGGTTCAACGGTTCAACCGATCTGAATCGCTTCTTGAAGCAGTCACGTGGTATCGACAGGCAGCGAGGCTTCATTTGTCATCGGTGACGTCACTGGCCCAAAACGATCCAAGCCTCGATACATGCTTCACAAAAAGCTTCGGGGATTACGGCCCGTCCACACTACAGCTTCAAAAAAAGCTTGGAGCTGGGCTTGTCTGAAGCTCTACCAACAACCAATCACATGAATCTCCCGCCCCTGACACACAAGCAGCGGTTTGATTGGCTTGAGCTTGTACTGGCATATGATTTGATTGGCTGACACTTCCACCGAAAGCTTCAGAAGCTTCAAAAGTTGAACATTGCTTAACTTTTGCAGCCTGAAACGCCAGGAAAGCTCCGCTCTACTTCCCACAATGTAGTTCGGCGAAAAGTGACGTCACCCCATTCCAAGTGAATGGGCAGACGCGTTGGAAACTGTTTTTGAAGCTGTCGAAGCTGTAGTGTGGACGGGCCGTTACTCGACACACGCTCCGAAGCCATCGGCGCAATACGTAACATCACTACACCTTAGCATCTGGTGCTAGCTAGCTGCGCTAACGGATATAAGGAGCTGTTTAAATGAAAACAGAGGAGCGACATTTCGCCGACAACTGCGCCGAGCACTTGACTCGATGCAGGAACCCAGACAGTGGGACATTGTATGAAAAGTCAGCACACTCGTGATTGCAGCGTCCAGGCAGCTCCCGTTCGAGCATATGCCTTGAGTTGCACATAGCTCCAACGATCACACACACACACACACACACACACACACACACACACACACACACACACACACACACACACACACACACACACACACACACACACACACACACACACACACACACACACACACACACACACACACACACACACTGTATTGTATTATTGTATGAGAGGTTCCAGGTTGAATTGAGGCGGATTTTTGTAATGTTCAGAGGTTGTTATGTTTAATATGCATGAGAATATTTGTCATTGTTCACATGATAATAAACAAACATTTGCATAAAGCATATTTGTCCACTCATATGTTGATAAGAGTATTAAAAACTTGAAAAATATCCCTCTAAGGAACATTTAGAACAGATACAAAATTTGCGATTTATTTGCGATTAATCGCGATTAACTATGGACAATCATGCGATTAATCGCGATTCAATATTTTAATCGACTGACAGCCCTAATATGAACACATGACACAATCTTCACATACACTTACACACAGACATACTTCTGACAATGGCAGCCTATTACACAACCCTCATGGTCAATTTTTATATCTATAAAACATTACATGAGTGTTGAGAAGCTTAATGGACATGGACTAAATGGAAACCCTGAATCTCCAACCAGAAGGGAAGGACACAAATCATAGATAGTATTAAAAGGTAAAGTCTGGACTTTCTCTAACGTTTTAACCTTGTGTGTTTGTCTGTAAATATGCGCATTCGTACCTTTCTCGTGAACAACATATCTCAGGAACACCTCCAGGGATTTGGCACGAACATCCACTTGAACTCAAGGATGAACTGATTAGATTCGGATGGTCAAAGGATCCTGCCGCCAGATTGAAAAACATGTTTTTTTTGCCACAACTCAAAATTGCATATGCTAATTAGAACAACAAATGTCTAATTGGATGAAATGATGAAGTGATGACATTTTCAACAGACATGGATGTAAACTGCAACTTCGTGTCTGATCCCACCCCCATTCTCTACCCAGAGTTCCAGTTCTTACCTTCACACATGTATAACCATAGGGCCCCATTCTACCGGTCATTTTGGTTGCACTACTTGGCTATTAGGGCTGGTTTACAGCAGAGGTGAAGTTAATAGTCAAATAACCTATTTTAAGGGGGAAATAACAGTCTCTGGTACATATGAATAACATTTACTTTAATAATGACAAAAAAGTATACTCATACCCTTTGGATTTTTTATTACATTTTTCATTTCCATATAATTATGTATGTATTACATAGTTTAAAAACTAAAAGGTATTTGTGAAATGTTTGCTTCTGTGACATTCTGATCATAATTCTGAGAGGTGTTATACGAAAAAAGAAAAAAAATCAGTAAATGTTTGTACAATTTTACAAATCTTAAACCATCCATTTGAAAAACTAGACATATTTAAGTAATGAAAAAGGGGTACCTAAACGTTTAGGTGCCATAGTTCCTCTACTATACCGGTGGGTTACGTATTGTAACCCTAGGCCTATAAGCACAGGTGGAGCCTTCTAAGAAGCTGTGGTACTCTCGGTGGCCCACTCCGCCGCCAAACCTTCCATAAAAGGAAGTTTGGCCCATGGCGTGCTGACATAGAAAGGGCAGATTTTCTGCGAAAAGTCCTCGTCATTCTCCTCCCTGGCAAACGGAGCCATCCGCCCCGCTGGAATGGCGAACGTGAATGGCACCTCAGCCATATCCTGGTCCCCAAACACTCAAAGCAGAGGTGATGGGGATCGGCGCCCGCTATTAAGCCAGCCAGGGCACGAAGGACAGGCCCGCGTCTCTAGAAGTGGCGACTCCATGAAGATACGATAACTTCTTTCTTCTTCTTTCAAACGTTTTACTTTTCTCTGTCAGGTGGTCCTGCTCGCTGAAGAGAAAAGGATGACAGTCAGGAGGCGTAGCCACCTTATATACTGTGAGCTGCGCGCGCATTCAGGTAGGCTCGCGCTGATTGGCCGGCTACGTTTATACAACTTCAGTGTGTGAACGCTCGCGTATCATTGATGAGAGTAGTACCCATAGAGTCCAGTATAGGGTGGAGCCTGTGTGAGATAGAACTGCTGTTGCATATGTGACACAAGCACTATATACAATAGCAATTGTCATTGTCACTGCCAGTACATCAAAAAATACATGGATGTTAATATGTAAGTATTTAAAAAGAGACTTGTTTTTTCACTCATTAGCTCAAGCTTTTGTATGTTTCTGGTCATGGTATTACAGTACTGGCATTGTTGTGCAAATGTGTTGATTACCTTTATCAATTAGTAATTAGTTAATTAAAACTATTAATGGTACGCTGCATAAAGACTGCCCTCTGACAGGATGTTATTCATCCTCCCTTACTTTAAAAGCCAATTTCAATTCAATATATTACATTTTGAAAGCTTAGCTAATGTGAAGTTCAGCATAATTGTATATATTAATATACTGCTTAAATAGGCTTCTGTTTTGTCTTTGAGAGAACACATTATCTGATGTTTGAACTGTAAAAGGTTTAAAAGGAACTGCTGGGATGTGATATGGTAAGGCTAGGCTACAACTAGCACTGTTCCAAACACTCCAACAAAAGTGTTGTTGCTAGCATGTATGCCTGTCTACCATGACACTTTCAAGCATCATACACATATACAACAAATCTTAAATGAGAAATAGTATATAGGCCAATGTAGTGAGCTCATGTGTTGAACTAACAATTACAATTAGAGGCAATTATGAAATTAGCATTGTGTGCAATTCAAAAATAATTGCTAAATTGTTAACATTTTGATAATTATAAGTAACTCACATGTAGATCCCTTTTTAGATAACTAATTTCTTAATATTATATTTCTATTATAAGGATACAAAGCAGTTTTTGTCGAAATGTGTGAAGTTTTCAGAAATGTGCAAGAAGCTTGTTAGCATGACCGATTTAACTTTATTGATGTTGCTCATTCAAACGAGAAGGAGAGCAGATGGAAGCAAAAGGCAATCGTCAGACTCCACCCCCCCACCCTCTACCTGCTGTACATTAACATGTTTCTTATGTGCACAGTTTCCCCTACATAGCTGATATGGAAACGTTTTAAAGCACAGTTTTTTGCGGCGAAGGGATGTGTGACCCTTACAGTTTTAGCATCAAAGATTCACAACCCGCTCTCTTGTAACAACATTAAGCTCATATGGAGGGCATGGCAGGGCAGGGATCCAGCAGGCTGGTGGCCTGTGCCAGGAAGTGCTCTGTAAAGCACATGGTGGGAGCCTGCAGCACCAATCAGCCTGTACTGAGGCTGTCAATGGGCTCATTAGCGCTCATTACAGCGACCTCTTGGGCACCTGGGTGCCCTTCAGAGCTCTTAGGGCAGGGGGTGGGGGTAGACTGTGGAGGGGCAAAGCAAGGAAAAACAGAAAGCGAAAAAAAGGGCAACAAAAGACATATCCCATGCTCTTTGTCTTGCTGGAGATGTGGGTGAATAATGATGAATTAACTTATACAATACTCATATAATGAAAAGGATCTGCCCTGCATTGAAATTGGAAAAGTGTTGTGAAAAGCAATGACAGAATAATATCTAATCCAGCCAGAAATGTCTGTTCAAAAAGGTCAGACTTGCCTTTGTTTTAGTTTGCCTGCCCTCGTTAACACATTTGCATGTGTTTGCACCTATTCACCTCTTTGTGCTGACTATAGGAAAGTGAAATATGCTCTGTGTCTAAATATAAATGTACTGGCCCTCAGTTGTCATACTGGGAATCCGTCATGATTAGAATATAAGTATATTCTGGCTGCACCAATCCAAATCCCCAGTTATCTTAAATGGTGAATCACATGTGGTCGGTTGCTTTTTTACAAAACTCTGGCAGACTCCAAATGATTGAAGAGATCGCACTGAAAAAATACTGAAAGAAGAACTTTAGCAATAGTGAGTCTTTATTGGGGTCAATGAACCAATAGTATTTTTGTAGTCCACAACTGTAATAATCCAATCATTATAATGACTTAACAACATCTCATTTTTTGTATTTGGTTAAATTAGTTTTAGGCATTTATCCCTATCTTGGTCAAGTGCTCTCAACCACTCCTAAAATGTTGAGTTACCTAACAGAGAGAAAAGAAAGAACACTTTGGTGGATTCCAAAACTCAGTTGGTGGTCGAAACAAAGGAAAATAAATCTGAATGGTTATAAATTGCAAAAAGAGAAAATGTGTATGTATATTTCTGATATCTGATCAGCGTGTTGTGTAAGCATGTCTGCATTTTTATTTTAAACACGGCAATGTTCAAAACATTAAATTATGAGGTGAATCCAGGTCAATCCCTTCATTTCCTTTATTAAACCTGTTCCAATTACAGATGGAGATGAAGAGAAGGAGATTAGTTAGAGAAGTTTGAATTTTTGAGACGCAGATATTTTGTAATTATTTCAGCAATATATATTTATAGTTTGTGAGTTATTTGTGTTCATTGCATACAGTCTAGGCTTTATTTAATTAATGGGGTCTTCAGAGAGCACAAAGTTCAGCGTCAATAGTAACAGGTTGAACAAAGCTCAACCATGACATCGACTCAACAGCTCCATCAATAGGACATAATCTTACCTCCTCTCTCGGCCTTCTCTTTCGATAGAGTTGTGCTATGAAGTCTTGTTATAGGCCGACCCAGAAGTTAGCATTGCAAAGGGCTCCATCGACAAAAATCGATCAGGGATTTCCATTGGATTTCGGTATATGGCACAGAATAAGCTCTGTTGCATGACACACATTCATGATACTTAACACGTCCAGGATAATCTCCACATATTAACACGACCTTATGATTTTTGAAGCATAAATGCAAGAATGTGCCTGTAATTAAAAGCTAACATGAGCCTATTACATCATCGTCGCATGCCTGCGCAACACCACCGCTAAGCTAACGGCGGACTTGTGTCGGCGTGATGACGTTTAGTAGTTTATTTAGTAACTTTTTAGCAACCACTGTTTTTAAGACACAGATGATATGACCCCTGTAAAAGGGGTCCTATATGCTCATTTTCAGATTGTTATTAGTAGTTTCTCTACTTGGACATGTCTCCATGCTTTAATGTTAAAAAATGTCTTTATTTTTCTCATACTGCCTGTGCTGCAGCACCTCTTTTCACCCTCTGTATCAAACCAGAGCCCAGTCTGCTCTGATTGTTTAGCTTGTTGGCTCTAATCTGTGATAGGTCAAACACTAACAGAGATGTCCCTGAAAAGGTACAATGTGTTGTGCAAGTGTTACATAGTGACGTCACTATGTTACTCCCTCTGGAGGGACCTTTAGCCTTTGCGGACCAATGCATGATCAGAAACCTATATAACACACTACAGGAGGGGGAAAAACCATAAAGGAGACACTAATTAAGTTTATTAATTAGTGTAGCCCATGCATGTCAAAAAGTCTAATCTGCAGCTAATCCAGAATGCAGCAGCTCTACTGGTCTACAACCTACCTTAGTTCTCCCACAATGCACCACTCCTCCTCTACCTTCACAGTTTATCAGCAACGACCCGAATCAACTTCACTGGTACTGGCTTACTACACTGTGAATGGATCTGGTCCCTCCAACTTCCAGGACAGTGACACCATGCACCCCATCACGTGCACCTTTCTCTGCATCTACTACTCCCACTGCCAGAGGGACTGAGGTACTTACTCCTCATCAAAAACACACATGACTCCAAAATGGTTGAACACTCTCCCCATTGATAAAGGGGAGGTAAACCCACCTGTTTCCACTGTACCTTGGCCAACACAAAATCGAGGAAAAACACTTCCCACTTCTAAACGGGGCACTTAGACAGTTTGGTTTATTGGCAGCCAATGCAGTATCACAATGGTTCATACTGTAAAATATGACCATGATTTCACAATATTTAGCTGTAATATTTTACAATTAATTACTATTTCACCACTTTGCAGTCTTTACCTGTAATGTTCACAATATAATACTTTAATTTATAATTTCACAGTGAAATCAATGCAGGCACAGTTAATTACTATTAATGTACAGGATAAATTATTACCTGGATTTCACAACATGTTACTGTATTATTTCATAGTAAAATACTGTATTCAGACCAAGCAGCAAACTCTGGGGCAGAGCCAGGAGGAGCCAATAAGGAAGTGCCTCAAACTGCAGTTCATCTAGTGGCCAGTAGGAGCAGTCGGCTGAAGGGAGCAATTTCCATAGACCCCCATGTTAAAATGACCAACTTTTACAGCAGAAATAAACATGTTTACATCGTGGTTCAAAAAACCATATTCTCCGTATAGTTAGATTCCCCCTTCATGACTACTGTGTGGGGGGTGAATTGTTTTATAACGCAACCCTTTTAGTTATATTAGGTCTTAAAGTGTTTGTATAAATTAGGGCGTGGTCACCTTGAGTTACAGATCTCTGCAGTGAGTGCTGCTTCTAGCTTTCTGTCTCTCTGCTAGCTCCGTTAGCTCAGTAAGCTCCAGGATGCTACAGGGGCTCAACTGCTCGGCTGATCCCTGGAACACAACTTGAACCCGGACTTGTTTGTTGTGTTGGTGCCTGGTGGAGTATTTTTCATTTAAATATCGGACTTATCTTATGGCTCTGCGGTTAAAACAGACCGTCCCTGAATGCAGTTTCTTTGGTAAGTGAAATTCAAGCACTTTATTTCTTATGCGACTTTCACACCAGCGCTTTTCCCGTTCTAGCTCCGTGCTAGAGCTTTTCTGGTTCAGCTCCGGTTTCCCTTTTCTGCTCCCGCTTTGTTCACACCACACAGAGCTGGGGTGGTACTGCGTCATTGCCTCATCGTTTGCGTCATGACGTAACCGTTTACGTGCCTGCTTCATAAAAGCCAAACCGCGCGGAAATCCCTCACATCAACAACAACAACAATGGCCGATTGTATTGACGCGCTGTTCGCTTTGGTTATGCTCTTACGAAACGAAATGGAAGGCATGGGACTGGATAAAACGCAGGCATTTTGTTGTTGTTCAGGAGGTTGATCCCTCCCATGCCCCTGCCCCCGCCTTGACGTAAGAGAGATGTAAGCGGTGCCGCCTCTTAGCTCTGGAATCTTGCTTCAAGACAGAACATTTTTTGGAGCTGAAAACGAACCGGATTCTGAGGCCGTAACAGAAACGCGGAAACGGACCCCGCAAACGATAACGGGTCCCAAGTGGATAGATCTGCAACCGGAACGCTCTGGGGGGCAAACGGCTCCGTGTGTACGCCCTATATCACCTCTCCCCACCTCTGCTGCTCACAACAACAAAAAAGCGATAAAAGTGATACATGGTCAGTAGCTACTGCTAGTGCTACTGACCATGCTACAGATGTTAGTGCAACATCTACAGCTCGACCATGCTACAGATCAGATGTTAGTGCACAATCTACAGCTCCTCTACCACAACCATCAGCAACAAATGGACATGGAGAATTACATGAACGACATGTTGCTAAATCTACCGCGGGGCATAAATAGAAGGGCAACCATGCTCGGGGGTCTTCTTCACTGCTTTTGGTGTATTTTGTGGCGGAAGTTACCACGCCACTTACAGGCCCGGCATATGTACTACAGTGTTTCCAGTGGTCTTGTGTGAACGGAATACTTTTTTGAAAACAAATTCGGTGCATAAACGCAAACGTTCCCGTGTAAATGGGGTCTAAATCTCTCGGGTCAAAATAATTTCCCCTTAGCGCAATATCGCATCAGTTGCGCCACTTATGTGACAGACAAGAAGAGTACATTCTAATGTCTAACATTTAATGTGGAGAAAGTAGGGATGCACGATATTGGTTTTTTGAAACCGATACCGATAACTTCCTGCTTCTCAAGACCGATACCGATAATAACATAATATATATATGATATATATATATATATATATATTAGGGCTGTCAAGTTAATAACGCGTTAACGCAAAAAAAATTAACGCCACTAATTATTTTAACGCCATTAACGCATGCGTATTTTTTTTCCTCGGCCGCCCGTAGTTTCAGAGCGCATCGAGTTTAAAATACCATCTACAAGCTGATGCTGACAGCCCCGCTGATGCTGACAGCCCCGCTGCTACCGCCCGCTTGTGGCAGACCACACTTCCACGCTCACCGGCAGGCACCGACTGGCTATTGGGAGGACCGGGAGGGTGTGTGTATGTGTGGCCCGAGCGAGCGAGAGAGAGACCTTACGTGCATTGTTGTTGTTAGCATCTGGTGCTAGCTAGCTGCGCTAACGGATATAAGGAGCTGTTTAAATAAACAGAGAAGCGCTCTATCCACACAACTGCGCCGAGCACTTGACTTTATGTAGGAAGCCAGACAGTGGGACATTGTAGGAAAAGTCAGCACGGATAGTGCGCAACATGATTGCAGCGTCCAGGTAGCTCCCGTTCGAGCATATGCCTTGAGTTGCACATAGCTCCAACGATCCATCACACACACACACACACACACACACACACACACACACACACACACACACACACACACACACACACACACACACACACACACACACACACACACACACACACACACACACCATTTGTATTGTATAATTGTATGAGAGAGGTTCCAGGTTGAATTGAGGCGAATATTTGTAATGTTCAGAGGTTGTGTTTAATATTCATGAGAATATTTGTCATTGTTCAAATGATAATAAACATTAGCATAAAGTATATTTGTCCACTCATATGTTGATAAGAGTATTAAAAACTTGACAAATATTCCTCTAAGGTACATTTAGAACAGATAAAAAATGTGCGATTAATTTGCGATTAATCTCGATTAACTACGGACAATCATGCGAATAATCGCGATTAAATATTTTAATCGACTGACAGCCCTAAGATATATATGATGAACTAGCCGACTGAATCCTTTATCTTCGACGAGGGAGAAGGGCTGGTCATCAAGCGCCATCATTTCTATGATGAATGTTAGAGATCGTTTTAGCCCTGGGGTCGTCTCTGGCAAACTTCTTGCCTTTTTCAAAAGCCTCGTCGATAGGTAAAAGCCCCGGTGCCTTTGCAGCTGGCTTTGGATTCGCCGCTAGTTTAGCAGCGCAGGCGTCTTCGTACGCTTTTAACACACCATCGTAGCGATGGCGATGTTTCAGGTGACTAATCAGGTTGGAAGTATTATAGCTCGTTGCCTTTTTCCCTCCTCGTGGAACTTCTGCATTGCATTTGTTAATACAAATAGCAAGCGAACTATCTAACTCTGAAACTTTGAAATAGTCCCATACTACCGACGACATGTTTGTTTACTGTCCTGGCTTCACGGCCGCACACCATTTACGTCACGAGTTAGGGAGCGCTGGATTTGTGAAAAACTCCCCTCTTTCTAAACCAATACCACAGTACTGGCAAAACGGGAGGAGCCGAGTGAAAAGCAAGCGCCCCTCATCCCAATCCACCCACACCGCAGTATCTTTTTCTTTTTTTTACCCAAAAAATATATTGTATATTATCCGGGCTATTAATACTTTTATCGGGTTTATCGGGATGACGTCATAATTCCTAATATCGGACCGATAATTATCGGGCCGATAATTATCGTGCATTTTGAACCTGTTACAAATACCTTGGTATCTGGCTTGATGATTGTCTCACTTTTAAACTTCATGTCAATAACCTGCTTAAAAAGCTGAGGGTTAGGCTAGGGTTCTTTTTCAGAAACAAGTCCTGTTTCTCGCTTGAGGCCAGGAAAAGGCTAGTCACTGTGACCTTTTTACCTGTGCTGGACTATGGTGATTTGATGTATATGAATGCACCTGCCAATTGCCTGGTCAAGTTAGATGCTGCGTATCACAGTGCACTGAGATTTGTGACAAACTGTAAAGCATTAACCCATCACTGTACCCTGTATGCAAGGGCTGGTTTGCCTTCACTAACTGTACAGAGGCTCAGTCACTGGTACATCTTTATATACAAAGCCATGTTAGGGAAACTTCCATCTTATATCTGCTCCCTGATCTCACGGTGAATTGTAAGTGGCTACTGCCTGAGATCGAATGCTGTGGTTTTATTAAATGTGCCAACTGCTAGGACTGTCTTAGGGAAGACAGCTTTTAGATGCGAAGCTCCTCTTTCTTGGAATAGTCTGCAAATTAAATGGAAACTGAACAATCTGGTGCCACTAAATGTTTTTAAAGCTCGGTTGGATGCTACTCAATCGGAAGCTATTGGTACCTGTTTATGTGGATAATTATGTAAATGATGCTGTATGATGTCCTTTTGTTGTTCTATTTATGTTTTTATGTTTCATGTGGAACTACTTGAGCAGGTCTCCCTTGAAAAATAGATCAATGATCTCAATGGGATTTATCTGTATAAATAAAGGTTTGAAATGAAATGAAATGAAAATGTTGACCCTTCATGTAAACAATGCATAATGCTGCGCTGTCACCAGCCCGTGACAACCCGTTGCCAAGCAACGCTTATTGTTGGGTGTCCTTTGATAAGCAGGCAGTCATATCATTAGCCAGAACTAGCTAGCTAACTGCAGGTCTCCCTTGAAAAAGAGATTGTTGATCTCAATGGGATTTTCACCTGGCTACAAACAAACAAACAAGATCTGATCGATATGGACATAAACACGAGGGAGAGAGAGATCAGAGATCAGATCAGCTGCTGCTGACGGAGACACACAGCTCTATGATCACCTGCAGCTCTACATGATGCAGCTCTATGATCACCTGCAGCTCTACATGATGCAGCTCTATGATCACCTGCAGCTCTATGATCACCTGCAGCTCTACATGATGCAGCTCTATGATCATCTGCAGCTCTACATGATGCAGCTCTGTCCGCTGTGACGGACTGGTGAGCATCCTAAAACCCGGAAGTAAGCTTCTTCCGGTTCTTTTCTCCATAGGATTTTGGAAAATAGCTGGAAATCAGGTCTGTGGTTGAGACACATTTAAGAGACGGATCACGTTTTGTTCAGTCGGATAATCTCTACATGTCTATCCTACTTTTGTAACTTTTGTAATTTTTGAATCATAAATCTATCGATTAGCTTTAGTTAATCTACTATAATTAGTTTGTTTGATATTAGAGTCGTTATCAATTTGTTTTAAAGCTCAATAAATAACAAAGAAGACCTTTGGCCGGCACTTTTCTCATTTTGTCCAGAAGATTTAAACTTGTTGACCGGCAAAAAACGGAAACTCTGCTGGTGTTGTCTGTTGCACCGACATTATATTTTCTTCTAACATTTGAAATGTGTATATGTTCATGTGTTTGTTCTCTGATCCCAGGTTTCACATTGCTGTGTTGCGACCAATTTGAGACGCATGCAAAACCAAAGGCTTTCCCCGTGCAAAGAAGAGAGGTAAACGTTGTTAGAAAAAAGGTGCAGGTTTTACTTAAATTTAAAGGGGCACGGCTGCATGTGCCTTAAAATAAACGATGCAACATATATATCTATGTAACATGTAAAGTTGTTGTCTTGGCTTATTGTTTTCAGGTGCTTCCTGGGCATTAACCCAGAGACGGGCTCGAAAGCCAAGAAGAAGCGTGGCGTTATAAACCCCCATGTCAGCACATTCTTTAGAAAACTCCTTGACTTCGAGTGGATGTCTGTTTAGACATGTCCAGGACTAAAGTAAAACACTCACAGTCTGTAGAAAGTTTCATGTGAAATGTACTTTGCACTTGAATGGAGGAATACAAACTTAAAATGGGTATTTTCTGTGTTTCTTTGTTGATTGAGCAGATTCAATTGTGTATGGTAAAATCCCAGTTAACTAGTCAAATGTACAATATATTATAGTATTATTTACATTTTTATATTTAAAGTAGATTATTGGCTACTGTGTTGCATTACTTCTACAGTAAAAGTGTGAAAATACAGGTAATTACTGTAATGTATGTACAGCAAGGTACCATACTGCTATATCACAGTACTTCCATGGGCATGGCAACTGTAAAGTCACAGTATGTAGTTGTACTTTTATTCTAATTTACTGTAAAATATGTACAGTAAATTACTGTGAAATCCATGCAACTAGTAGCCAGTAATTTACTGTCAATGTACAGCCAAACATGTTACAGCGTATGATTGAAAGCTGCACATACAGTGTTCTTGCTGTTTTCAGTTGGTATCTTCATGGTTGAATTAAATGTGATGTGATACATCACATTTAATTCAATTTTGAAAGAAGAGCTTAATATCCTGGATCTGTAAACTTGTAAGAGCCTCTCAAATGAACAGGGACATTACCTAGATATGGAGGCAGCTGAGAAACATCTGATGCTAATTCTGCTGATCTTTGTGCTTTTTACTTCCCAAAAACTTTCTTTGAAAATGTGATTAAGCAGCAGAGCAGGGTTAAAGGTAGGATGTGGTGGCTCCTTGGGGAGGAAGGGGTACTGAAAGCTAAGTAGGACAGTGTCCCTTTAAAAAACAGTAAGGGCAGGAAGAAGAGTGGAACATACATTGTTAGTGCCATAACCGAAGAAGGACACAGAGCTAGGGAGATAAGAGGCAGAGATATAACAGGGTGAGGTTTAAAGGAGTGTAAAGGCAGCTCCGTGGAACACAATCCAACAGGCCTTTTGGTCTCTTTGCAACGTGATACTGTCGGTTCATAAAAAGGCACTTCAATTGAGTGAGTGTATTGAGTGGGTGCATGAATTTAATTTGATTCCAAACAGCATTTTCTAATACGTATTCTGCTCAGGTGTCAACAAAGATGAAATACAATTAAGGGACATCAATCTGATCATGCACAGAGAAAAACTGGTAAAAAGAAAAAGGAAAAACGAGAGCTGAAAATGAGGGCACCAAGAAGAATGCGTACATTAAAGCTGCCTATTCACAATATTTGCTCTTCGTATTACTCATACAAGAGATTCCCACCGGGGACCAAGGTTGCCTTTTAGCAGGCAATGTCAATGGATGTTCCCTGCACCTAACATGACACACATTTCTCTCCTTGAAAAACTAACCCCCCTTCTTTTACTACGCCTCAGATATCGTCATAAATGTTTCAGAAGCAGCAGAACAATATGGAAACAAAAAAGGATAAATACTCGATGCTCCCTGCAATGGGGATAAGGCCTCGAAATATGTTTTGGAAACATAATCAGCATCATAGCAGCTCTGTGTCTGTTTACACTGCGGCCTCCACCACCGCTCCCCTCTCCTCCGACAAACAAGGGGACGGGGGGATGGAGGAGAGGAATAATAAAAAATAAAAAAAGCAGGAAATATCTTTTGCATATTATTTTAAGTAACTGTTCAAATTTCATTTCAGAATGGTAATCCACAAAACAAATATGTAGCGGCATATTTTAAAAAGGGAGGCTCTGCTCGCTTCAATTTCCTATTGTGGCGTTCGCCGTGTGTTTGCTCTTTGTGTCTGTTTGAATTGATTTGCACAGCTCGGCAGACAAGGGCTGAATGCTCAGACCAAGAATCCATAATTTCATATGATCTGATAGTTCTGCAGTATTAGATTGATTTTTTCCCCTTCTCTCCCCTCTCCCCTCTCTTTGGTGTTGATGTTAACAAACAAGCTGAGGTACCTGCGCTCATGGATCCGGAGGAGAGCAAAGAGAGCCGTTTTGTTCAGGCTAAGGTGATAATGTGGAGACGGGGACATGTTTGTTTGAGGAAGGGGATATGTTTGTTGTGTGTTGTTTTTCTGAGGAGGTACTTCCCATCTAGCCTGTTTAGCTGGCGGGCTGCGGTGTCTGCAGACACACAACATCCAGGACTGGAGGCTTATCTACAGCTGGTTAGGTCTGAGCGAAATGCCCATACTGCTATTACTTCTTAAGCTCAAGTGCCAATGCCTAACAGCTGTTGAATAGATTAGATATAGGTGCAGATTGAATAAGCCATCCATCCACCATACTGTACTGTAGGTCTATGATACTGTTTGGGGGGGGGGGGGGGGGGGGGGGAATACAAATACTTAGTTTGAACTTTTCCCTACTTGAAAATCAAAGCACTTATTTATTCATTTACTTTGAGAAACTCTTTGAATACGCCTATTTTAATAACATAGTGAGGCTGGCCAACAACATAGCCTCTGAACCCAAACATGTCATGAACAGTGATTATGACATGGTCCCACAATTTAATAAGGTTAGAATGAAGAACTCTTTTTTACACCAGGAAATCCTCAGATTAAATTAAATTAAAATTGAACATATTTTCTTCAGTGATTTAAACGTCATGTTAATTGCTTGTTTCCTTCTATCTTGTCTAAAAAAGTCACTATAGTGTTTTGGGGGATTTCCCTTTCCTTAATTGTGTCATATGGGGTTTTTTGCATGTAAATGGTCTGCAAAGGCAAACATCTCTGTGTTCCCTCCAGAGAGAGATTCTCACACACTCCCCCCTTTTACTGCATTAAAAAACAAGATATTTAACTAAAAAAGAAAAGCGAAGAAGCCTACACGAGAACCAACCAAACAAATTCAGACAGTATGTACTACTATTCCAAGTAGTGGACAATCAAATAGTATAATTTCCAAAATATTTACACGTAAATGCTTCTTCACATTAGTTGAAGACACCTTTGATAATGACAATATATTAACAGGTGAAAGACTCAGCTTGTTGTTTACTTTTCTCCTTTCAACATTTAAGTGATGGTGAAATGTTCACCCAGTGAAAGCATTCTTTGAACTATAGAGACCATGATGATGAACTGGAAGATTAGTTTTACACCAGACCTGTTTTATTTCATACTTGTTGTAGGTGTTGTGAGACAAACTAGCCCCATTGTGACGAGGTTCGTGTATATCGTACATTGCCGTTAGGTCACTCTATCGGCCCGTCTACACTACAGCGTCGACAGCGTCGAAAGCTCCAAGCTGCTCCAAGCTGCCCATTCACTTTCAATGGGGTGACGTCACGTAGCCGCGCTTTTTCGCCGAACTGAATTGTGGGTAGCAGAGCGAGGCGTCTCAGGCGACCAGAAGTTGAACATTGTTCAACTTCTGGTCGCCTGGACGCCGGAGTAGCCAGCGCCAGCCAATCAAATCCCGTTTCCCAAAATCTGACAGCTGAAGCGCTAGCCAATCAAACCGCGTCTAAGCTGGGAGAGATATCCCGCCGTTCATTTCTATATTTCAAAAAAAGTCGGAGGAGAAACTAACTATCGCCTTAGCGAATCACCCGGTTTTGTATGACCAGACCCTCTTCACCTACCGGGATACAAACCGGAGGAACCAGGCATGGAGGGAGGTGACAGAGACAGTGGGGGAAACTGGTAGGTTTTCGCCTGTTTGGGGAGTTTATATATATATTGCTCGCATAAAATCCCCGGGGGTTTTTGCTTTGTATGTCGGGGGCGGGAGATTCATGTGATTGGTTGTTGGCCGTGTTGCTTGAATAAAATCCCCAAGCTCCAGACACGCCCAGCTCCAAGCTATTTTTGGAGCTGTAGTGTGGACGCTCCGTAACTCTGACGACAAGAAAAATGACTACGCTACTTCGAAATTAAAGTAAACTTTCGGTTCAACGTGATAGGCAATGCAATATTAATTTAATATTCTTCTGACATTTGGATATTATACAGTTGGCCAACTGCCATTGTCAATGGAAACTTACTTAAAATGAGCTAATACGTTGTATTGTCTTATTTTAACAATGTGATCACATGATTCCTTCTGAGATAATTGCTAAATATTCTCTAAGCTAGCTAGCTAGCTAGCTAACCTAGTCATTCAAAAATATCTAACAAAACACATTCAATTATGAAACAGACTAACTCTGCCAACAATGACTGTTGGACACGTTATAATCCCAAATGTGGACAAGCCTTCCAGTCACAGCTGTGTGTGTCACTTTTTTAGTGTTCCAGTTTCCATTGTGCAGAGGTGGAAAAAGTACTCAGGTATTGTACTCAATTAAAAATACAAGTACCAGAGTGTAGGAATACTCTGTTACAAGTAAAAGTCCTGCAATCTAAATGTTACTCAAATAAAAGTACAAAAGTATTAGCATCAAAATATAGTAAAAGTACCAAAAGTTAAAATACTCATTATGCAGATTGGCCCATTTCAGATTAATACATATGATATGTTTTGATTATAATTATTGATGCGAAGTGTTATCAAAGCTGGTAAAGGTGTCTTTTAGTAAACACTGTGCATGTTTGGTCAAGAAGATGTTTCTTCATTGGCATGTTATGCAACACGTTCTCACTCCCAACCCGTCACATGTTGACGGTCGGTCAGGGCCCCTCCCCGTCACTCTATTACGCACAGGGTACCCCTTGAGAGTCAGTTTTCAACAGGCAGGGCGTCCTATTGACCTTCATAGACCTCCCATAGCGTTGATAATAGACGCCATGAGAACGCTCCCCGACGGTCGGTTGTTATTGTCAATATTAATATAATAATTCTTTATTTTTTAATAGTCACACTTGATTTTGCCGATTTTCTTGTTGCCCCAGCTGGTCGACACCTCTTTTAGCAGGTATACACATTGATAGATGTCTTGTAATACACTGTTGAGGAACCTGCGACCCAAGTTTTTCATCTCCGGCCTTGTCAGGTATTGAATATTCAATAAATAAATAACACAGAATTGTTAAATATAAAACACAGAATTTGTGTGATTATACTAAATGATTTACAAATAAACACCACTGCATATTTACAACTGTTACACATGCTGATGCAACGCAAATGTTTCCAACTTGGGATCAATAAAGTATATCTTATCTTAAGATGATCGATGGCTACTGCCATATTTGCAAAATGTGCCTCTGAACCTTGACAAGTGCATGTTTCAGGCTCATCAATGTACAACAGGAGGGGTCACAGGGTTGGACCCGTTCAAATCCAGTTTTGGACAGTCTGCCGTGGTTTCATCCCATTTCAAAGTGCTGTTCGACGCTCGGCGTAACCCTCGGAGCACACTCAAACATCCAATCACAGAGCTTGAGGACTATCACAGGGTTTGTCAAGCGAAGCGGAGAGAATACTTACTTCTGGGTGTAAAATTCTCTAAAGCAACTACTATGTCCACTTAACATCAATTCAGACATCATGACACAATTCCATCAGATTAATGATAAAAACCTAGAGGACATTATACAACTGAAATCCTCCTCCTGCTGCCTTGATATTATTCCAACAGGATTTTTCAAAGATGTGTTGCCTTGCATGGCCTCAGAACTACTTCATATAGTAAACAAATCTCTTCACTCAGGTATTTTTCCACAGGCCCTGAAAACTGCAGTCATTAAACCGCTCATAAAAAAGAATAATCTAGATGCTTCAGTAATAAACAATTACAGGCCCATATCAAACCTCCCATTTCTGGTTAAAATCATTGAAAAAGTTGTTTTTCAACAGTTGAGTAATTTCTTGCATTTAAATAACCGTTTCGATGTGTTCCAGTCAGGCTTTCGTTCAAACCACAGCACTGAGACTGCTCTTAAGGTCTTTAATGACATCCACTTAAACACAGACAGTGGCAGAACTTCAGTGTTAGTATTATTAGATCTCAGTGCTGCGTTTGACACTGTTGACCACAACATATTACTAGACCGACTGGAAAACTGGGTGGCACTTTCGGAAACAGTTCTAAATTGGTTTGAATCCTACTTAAAGGACAGAAACAACTTTGTTTCTATAGGTAAATACACATCTGAGTTGACAAATATGACATGTGGGGTTCCTCAAGGCTCCATCTTGGGGCCTCTTCTCTTTAACATCTACATGCTACCACTGGCTCAGATAATGAAGAACAACAAAATAAGTTACCATAGCTATGCAGATGACGCACACATTTACGTAACAATTTCACCAGGAGACGATGCTCCAATTCAAACAAGTGCATTGAACAAATCAATGACTGGATGTGTCAGAACTTTCTCCAATTAAACAAAGATAAAACTGAGGTAATGGTTTTTGGAGCCAAGGCAGAACGTTTAAAAGTTAGCGCTGAGCTTCAGTCTGCAATGTTCAAACCAACAGATAAAGCCAGAAATCTAGGTGTAGTCATGGACTCTGACCTGAGTTTCAACAGTCACATTAAAACAGTCACTAAATCAGTCTACTATCACCTAAAGAATATATCTAGGATTAAAAGACTAATGTCACAGCAGGATTTGGAAAAACCTGTCCATGCCTTTATCTTCAGTAGACTGGACTACTGCAATGGTGTCTTCACAGGTCTCACTAAAAAATATATTAGAAAGCTGCAGCTGATTCAGAACGCCGCTGCTCGAGTCCTCACTAACACTAAGAAAGTGGATCACATCACTCCTGCTCTGAAGTCTTTACACTGGCTTCCTGTGTGTCAAAGAATAGATTTCATAATATTGCTGCTGGTTTATAAAGCTTTGAATGGTTTAGGCCCAAAATACATTTCTGACCTCCTGCTAAATTATGAACCATCCAGATCTCTCAGGTCTTCAGGGACTGGTCAGCTTTCTGTCCCCAGAGTCAGAACTAAACATGGAGAAGCAGCGCTCAGTTATTATGCTCCAAATATCTGGAACAAACTCCCAGAAACCTGCAGGTCCGCTGCAACTCTGACTACTTTTAAATCCAGGCTGAAGACTTTTCTTTTTGTCGCTGCTTTTAATTGAACTATTCATATCTTAAACTGCACTGTAACTTTTATCCATGTACTTTGTCTTTTAATGTTTAATTGAACTATTCATATCTTAAACTGCACTGTAACTTTTATCCATGTATTTTTCCTTTTAATGTTTATTTTATTAGCTTTTCTTTTTTAAGGCTTAATGTCTTTCATTTTTTGTAAAGCACTTTGAATTGCCTTGCGTTGAAAAGTGCTATACATAAACTTGCCTTGCCTTGCCTTACTATGAGCTGCTCCGACCCTCGGTCCTGACAGACTCCAACTTGTGTTTATTAATCAAACACATAAATAAACACAAGGATAATTATGTGTTATTGTTGAGTAAATAACAGTGTGTGATTTAGAAAATAATACAAAATTAGAAGGAAAAAACGATGAAACAATACAGATGTCAGTATTCTGAGCCCCTACTCTCCCCATAACTGACGGCAACACAAGTCCTACATTATTCAATTAAAATAAAGAAGTAAAAACAATAAGTGTGGCTTGATATTGAGTAAGAAAAAGGTTGATAAACGCTGTGAGAATGGGTCTGCAGAGAGCATTTCGGCGCGATCCCAACTCGTCTATTACCAGCGTTCAGGGAGCTCTATGCAAATCAATGGGACGCCCTGCCCGTTGAAAACTGACTCTCAAGGGGTACCCTGTTCGTAATAGAGTGACGGGGAGGGGCCCTGACCGACTGTCAACATGTGACGGGTTGGGAGTGAGAACGTGTTGTGTTATGACACATTTGTGTTTTTATGTGTTTTTTTAGAATGCATTTAGTTTCTCCTAATGGAAGTGTTACTGGCCGTTGTAGCGCGTTCTAGGAGACACCCTAGTTTGTATATGTTTATTGTAGCTAGTTACTTGACAATGTCTGCCTTTAAAATGTGGTGGAGCAGAAGTTGTTTTAGCACACAATGCACAAGTAAAGTACAAGTATGTAAAATGGTACTTAAGTACAATACTTGTAAATGCACTTAGTTACATTCCACCACTGTGAATGGAGAGTCCTCCTCAGTATGTATTTAGTGTCACGTTGTGGTGAACATGATATCTGAGAGGCTGGAGTGAAGTGATGCTCTCCTGCTGCAGAATGGAGACTAAGATCTCTGACAGCCCTGACAAACAGAGCCTTATCAAGAATGCTGAACAGCAGGGAAAATGCATGTTGCATGATTTATATGAGGCAAAACAAGAATAAAACATATTTGCACTGTGCACTGAAACAAATGAGGTTTCACTCTATATCGGGGAAATCAATACAATAACAGGCTCTCCGCACCCCGTGTGCATGCTTAATAAGAAGAACCCTCCTGCACTGATCCAGCCTGCAAACTTACAACATTATGATATCAAGAACCTTTTCCCTCTCTTTTTAAATCTCTCGTTGGGGATTTGGTTTGAAGAGTGGGGTGTTAAGTACTAAAACTACAGTTCAGAAGAGGCTTATGTTAAAAGAGTCATCCTGAGACACTCACCCACCGCCTTAAAAAGACAGAGAACTATGATGCTATCACCTCCCTGAAACTCCTGTACACCCCCCTCCCCCCCGATGCATTCCCCACCTGCCTTCAACTTGCATGCACCTGTCACAGACTTATACAAATACTTAGCTCCTGGCAGACGGGCAGGCAAACACCTCAGGGGGAGGACTGTGGGTGGGCAGGTGAGAGAAGAGGGGGGAGACAATCGGAGGTAGCGCAGAGAAAGTCAGTGATAGAGAGATGGGGATAGAAAAGAGCGATTACGTTGGGAAGCGGGAACATCCTCTGAAGGTTCTCATATCAGTGGGCGACAAAGCGGAGTGAAGCCCAGGTATTAGCCTTCCTCTCTTCCTGTCTCCCCCCCATTCTCCTGCCGCGTACCTCCTCTACCTGCCGCCGTCTATTTTAAGCCATTCCTTCAACGCGGCGTGTCAAACAAGCCTGAAATCCCTGCTAATACTAGTTACCCCTGAAACACTGATCTTACTGTTTGGCTTTTAGCTTAGACAAGCCCCCCCCCACACACGAGAGGAGTAAAGTTAAGGAGGGAAAAAAAAGTATTTTGACATTGACTCCACATTTTGAGCTCATTAAATCCCGGGATCTGTCTCACTTCTACCTGGATTCTTTTTTTTTGTATTCTCACAGATAAGCCAAATTAATATGAACTCGCCAGGGCCGGTTTTAAACGCTTTGTGTTATCCAAAGCCCTGCGCTCCATCTCCCTCACGCTCACACACTCTCAAAGTTATCAAGGGGCTCGTGATAGCCTTTAAACAAGCAAGGTGAAGTGCTTTAATTAAAACTAGCAGCGTTCCATGGGAAAAAGGAAAGGGGGAAGACTTCATAATTCATCTTACCGAAGGGCTTTCCCACCGGTGGCTCAAAAGGAAAAAGGAACATCTCTTAAGTGGAAGCATACAAGATGGCCACTTTGAAGAGATGTGCATATCACACACCTCGGAGCCGAAAAGAATGAAATCTACAGCTGCTCACAGGACAGGATAAAAAGTAGTGACAGAACATCAGGATTCCGAATGGGTGTGTATGCTTCCTCTGATGTTAAGTGCACCATTGCACTTAACATCAGGCCCCATGCAGGCCATGTAAATCAATCTGCGTTATATTGCTCTAAACTTTATGCAATATAGCCTCAGCTTTCATTGCTTCTATAATGCACATTTACATACTGTCTACCCAAACAGGCAGCGATAGCAGCATGTCCGCACACATGCATTACATACACTCACACACACACACACACACACACACACACACGCACACACACCAGAGAAATCTATTGAGTGTATTTCTCCTTGCCAGTGATTTTTTTTCCTGAGTCAAAGATAATACAATTCCTTTTTTCTTCTTCTTACTTCCTTACAATACATCTTTCAGTTCTGCCTTTTGCGCGCATGAAATTCATTTTCTAATGGAAATATTTGTTTTGTAAATCAAATATGTATTATGCACAGAATGCAAAGCACAAATTAAATTATGTTAATGAAATGAAAGAGATATGAAATGCATATTTCATGGACAAAACATAACCCTGCCGAACAGCCATTTCTTGATAAAATCTTTAAACACAATCTCATTCGGAGAAAGACATATTGCCTTGGCAGATAGCACCTCATTAAAATGGTCTCCTTTAATATCAGTGCTTAGTATATATGGGATTGTAAATAACCACTGGGGAAGAGGAACCAATAATGAAATACTGTCTTTAATAGCTTGCCATTGATGTCAGCATAAAAAGAAAACTAGAGGAATATTGGAAATTGGATGTGCACACACATATAGTCAAAAGCTGTAAATGATTGCATATTTAAATAGAGCTGAGTAAGGAAAAGATGATATAGATATTAGTAATAGGCAGAAAATTATGCTGACCTTACATAATTCCACACAAAAAAGCCCAGACTGTTTTAAATGTTATATTGGTTACACTTAATGAATAATAGATTCTGTTGTGCAGTCCATGATGTTAATAAAAGCCTAAGAATAGGAGCCCCGCTCTGCCCGGTCAACTAGCAAATAAACTAGACTGGCTTTTCAGCAGAAATAAATACAGCAATAAATACAAAAGGAGGGGGGCAGGGGGTGGGGGTGAGGGTAAAGTAAACGAGAGGAAACGGGACCGATGACAGAGTACAGAGAAAAGGAAAGATGCCGTTACAGATAGAGGAAGGAAGGTGTTCAGAGAGAGGGACAACAAAAACAGCACGACAGGGAGGATGACTGCCGTGTGTTTGACAAAGAAAAAAGTACACTCAAAGAGAGAGAAGATACACAAATGAGCTTTCTTACGGAGAGTGTGATAAATAAATGGATAATTCATGGCAATAGATAAAGAGATTGTGGAACAGCCTCCCAGAAGAGCCAACGCAAGACCCACCTCTTTAATTGGATTTTAATTAGGATATATTCTTTCTTTCTTATTTTATTTTTGTTTTATTCAGTCCTGTGTCTATTGACTTCTGTATGAAGTAAGTGTTTTTATCACAAAGGTATGTTTTACTCTGTGCATTACCTGGAAAGGGGGGGGGCATATTATTTGTTTTTAGTTTGTGAAGCACTCTTATGAAAAGTACTCATTGTTAAATAAAGTTGGATTTGATAAATTGATGGATGCCTTCACTGTTAGAAAAAACGATGATGTATTTTGATGTTTAAAACACCAACATACATCAACAGAACAAAGTATGTTTCCGTTGAAACTTATTTGAAAAAGCAGTTTGGCTGTATGCGATGTTCCGTGCGCTAAAGATTTTCATTTTGGATTTTGTCTTATCGTGTTTAAAGATTGTCACTTGCTGTGTTTCAATGTGTTCACTTCTGCACTCACATGTGCCGTTCACTTTCTGTTCTTTCTGATATGTTGAACAATGGGTTTTTAAGTGGTTTAAATTAATTTGAAACTACTACTTGTAAAACTATGTTTCTGCATCAAAGTTTTAGTCAAGATGGCAACTTTCAAAAATGTATATTTTAGAAACATGCACTATCGTATTGTTCGTCTATTACCCATCAAAAAGGTATTTAAGCAACCCGGAATACAAATAAAGTACTGCTTTACCGAAGCAAACACATTCAATTAGGACAAATGTGGAGCACCAACATATTATGGTCCTACTGTGATTTTAAAAACCTTTTATACTAAATATAATCTCACTCGGCTCCTCTCCCGAACACACTCTATTTTTAATCTATGTTGTAACAAGGGCATGCATGGCTATTTCTAAACACCTTCCAATGTCACTGGAGTGCTTTATCCAGTAAGAAATAATCAGATTAACACTTTTTAATTGTGTTTTAGATAATTGTCATTCTGTTCCTCTCTTCATTCACAAAGGGGAGGCGTGCGCGACACACACGAGCTGAGACAGCGAGAGATGTGGAGGGGAGAGAGGCATGATGGGATAGCACTGTGAGAGGAAGGGATGAGAGAGATTAATGCTGCCAGTACAGTGTATACAATATAGATAAGTAAAAGAGATTTGTGAGTTAAATACTGAGGGATAATGTACTATAGTTCACTGACTGCTCAAATTCCTCCGCGAAATATATTTTATTTTGTTTCCATTTGTGACGTTTGTGGCACTGCGTCTCCCCGCAATCCCTTCCCAATGTAATTATTCCAGCTCTGTGGCATGCCACTTTGACTATATTTCTAACAGATGCTTAACCTTTATTATATAGATCAGTGAAACACGCCGGTATCTTGAAAGTGTCCTAACCTGTCCACCATATATTACTTTGCAGCAGTAAGTTTACATGAATGTTAGTGTGAATAAAGCAGGACAACAAGCAGGGAAGAACTCAATGTATATACATACGGTGGCCGACAGGTGCACATGTGCTATGGCCCAAAGTATGTAAATATAAAAACACAAATACGTCAAAACATATGGAGAATAACCTTCTCCAACTTGATCAAACATGCAGGTTTGGGTATCTTGCATCTTCATTAAGTATCCTGCCAAGGGCACCTTGACATGTTGGCTCCAGGGGCTGGGATGGAAGCGCTGACCCTCTGGTTGGGAGATGCCCATTGTTCTTTCTTTTCCCCACTTTCTGTTGATTCTGTCCTTCATGTCTTGTACCTGCAATGGAGCTTCTTTTAAACCTACAGTTTGCCATGTTCTTAAAGATGGCCCTGAAAGGTCTGGCTGAGTATCTTACGGCCCGTCCACACGGCAGCGTCCCGTGCTTCAACGGAGATGCTTCCCATTCACTTTGAATGGGGTGACGTCACGCTTTGCCGAACTGCATTGTGGTTCCGTTGCGTCGCTTTGCCTCCATTGCTCGCTTCGAAAGTTGGGAAAAGTTCAACTTTTCAAGAGTCGACGGAAGTGCCAGCCAATCAAATCATATGCCAGTACAAGCTCTAGCCAATCAAACTGCGTGCCTGTGTGAGATGAATGTGATTACACTGGCAAGCTTCAAGCACGCCGCCGTGTGGACGTACCGTCGTTACTCTTCTAAAGTTCTGAGTCCAGCACATGTTCTGCTCCTGCCTTATTGCTGACTCCTACAGACTTGAGCTTTCTATGCCTCCTTTCGCAACTCATAACAGCTTGATTGGAATCTTCTTGTAACCCTTGCATCTATTCAGGGTCAAGTCAATTAAAAAACATGTCTAGCAGCAACAATAACAGAAGTTATCTCATGAAACTTTTTTAAATATGGAGCAGGTCTCGACCCTATTCTATCATTTAAAGAGACCCAATGTAAGAGTCCCCTATGAGCAAGCAGTACATGGTGGCTAACATAAACACCCTATAAGAGACCTCGAGCAGAACCAGGCTCAGGGTGGGCTGCCTTCTACCCGGTTGGGTTGAGAGAAAGACAACAACTTTAAAAAATAATACAATATGACTAAATCTTATAACAGTGGGAGTGGGCGTCAGGCAACAAGCTCGGCCACGATCAGCAACCGTGATCGTGGCCAACAACACAATAACTCTGGGGAGGGTGCCCCGATGCCGAGTGAGTAACACGCACTATGGGATATACATGTATGCAGATATAGAGGGGGAGGAAACAATAAGGGGGACTCAATCAAAATGTTCATCATACATAAAAAGGAATACGAACCCAATAAGATAATTATTTCAGAAACAAACCAAAATACCAAGTTGTGTTAAGTCACCATTAACAAACCTGGCAACCTGAAACGAGCAACTTTGAACCGGTTCTGCCCCTTCGGCTCTCTGCTGGCTGATGATAATCGAGATGAGGTCATTTTGAATATCCCGCGGTCCTACATATTTTATTACAAAACTCTGAAATTCCCAGGGTCTATTCCTATTTCATAAGACCCTATATTCCCCCAACCCTTTCTAATTCCCGACTTATCACATACAGATAGTTGGTCAGGAGCACTTTGGCTTCACTTTGTAGTGCATTGGTACCCCGTGGCGTCACTTCTATTAAGGCCATGTAACTATTTCACTACAAGCTTGTGGTTTGAAAATGAGTTACCTTACAGTCCTTACAGTCATCTATATAATATATCTGTAACCATAGGACCCTGGGAACATGGGTTGGTTCCTTTTTGCTTTGGTCATCTAGTGACTCTGTATTTGTGCCTCAAATGATGTCACTCTTTTTAACTTTATTTTACCCAAGACATAAAGATGAATGTACTAATCTGCCTTTAACTGCAAAATAAATGTTGGTATGATGAACCCTTGTACCATAAAATTAATAAGATAAAGATAAAAATACCATATTAATGTAAAGCGTCTTTGAGCACCAGTAAAAGCGCTAACAAATTAAATGTATTATTATTATTATTATTATTATTATGAAAGCTCACATGGCAAAGCCATCAGCACCTTTATAGGAAAACAAGTCAAGTCATCACAACCAATTTGTACGTGTCTTCAATCAATTCTAAATGTTTCTACTTTTTTTAGTTAGGCACAATAATAGATAGAACAGGTTGTATTGAGAAATACCTGTTTAAGAATTATTGGGTTTCAGTGAGATTACAATGACATCATTAAATTAAAACAGTAATAAAACGGTTATGTCTTAATAATGCATATAAAGCAAATATAAGGTGTACCAACATTTAAATGAAGATATTTCAGGTACAAAACAGGCTATTGTTGGATATGAAAGGATACCAAGAGACAGCAGGAAGTAAATGAAGTGGATATCTGGGTCCATGCAGAGTGTGTATCTGGTGGAGGAAATCTCAGCGGGAGGACGAGGAGGAGAAGGTTTGTCTGAGTGTCTGTAGGGAGGAAGGCTTGTCGAAGAGCAGGCCGATTCTTGACAGGAGGTCACCACACTCAATCACTTCATATCAACCTCACATTACACACCTAATTTACCTCCCACTCCTCCTTCCCCATTGCCTCTGAACTTCCCCTTTTCTCTTTTCCCTGCTGCTTTCTCTTCTTCTCATCACCCTTATTCTCGTCATCACACCCTTCAGTGTATTTCTGGTAGCACTGGCCTTAAAAGTGGAAAGTTCAAGTAACTTCAAGAACTTAAAGATATTTATTTGTTCTTTACAACACAAATGGTGTTTTATGTGATTGACTCTTAGCAAAGTGAGTGTATTTGCTTAAAGTTATCTTACGGCCTTTCTTTTATTGTTAAGACATACTTTAAAGATCTTTTCCTCATGTTTCCTCAAGCCAAAGTAACGTGATGCAACAAACATTACATGTGGTAGCCAAAGAGTTTACGGGTTGCTTAAAGTTCTCCATCTCTTTGATAGGTTTTCAGCACTAGGTTGAGGATATTGTAATATATTCTATATTTTTACAACACACTGTGTGTCTATGTAAAATATGCTTGCGTGTTATGTTGTTAACTGATGGCTGTAGGCTACACACGTTATGTCTTTACACAGCCATTGGGAACCATTCATTTGTATTATTAATGTTGACAAACTTCATTAAAAATCATTATTGTTACACTGGTTTAGCAAACTGCTAGGTCTAAATGTAGTTTTATGATTGATTTTCCGTAGTCCTGGGAGACGGCATGCTTGTGTTAAAAGTCTGTCATCAGAGTTGATTTGATGTTCTAACCACTACACTAAGATGTCCGTAATCTTATAACTGTATAAATGGGTTTGCAGTTAATTTAGTTGAAAAGCTGACCAAGGAACAAGGAAAGCCTTGCACTGCAGGGGATACAGTTCCTCACTGATTTGATTAAAGAGTACAATCAAACTGGAGAGGAGGACAACGTTCTAATATTGGCCCAACATGGCGACACTGGAGAGCTCATGCCTTTATAGGCTATTACAACCAGGCCACATTTTGGCCAATTTGGTACAGTAGCAAAAGGGCAGCCCTATTAAATACAGAGCTAATGCAAAACTGACTGGCCGATTGGTGTAGGGAATAATAGGCCCTGTGCTGTGAAGTGGCCAACATGTGAATAGGCTTACAGATTGTTGACAAATTAAAGTAAAACCTAAATAAATTGGTAGAGAAACGAAACAAATATAGATCATTTGAGACAGGTCATGATGGCTTACTGATTTACTAAACCAAATTGTATCCCAACCGGACACCCAAAGTGTATGTCATTTTAGAGTGACATAATACAAGGGGCTCCAAATAATAAAACCTTTTAAAGCAGTGCTGTTCATCCCTCCAATAGAGTTCAATTGAGTTGGTGAGCTTATGTTAGGACTCTTGTGGTTGACCCAACCTATGGTGATAAGGAATAATTGCAGTTGTTTTTTTTTTTCTGGAAAAGTTGCCAGACACCTCGTATGTAATAGTTGAAGTGTGAAGATAATGTTTAAAGGTAGATATTTTTTACTACCAGAAATGTGGGTTTTGCTTTTGGGAATGCATCGCTACCAGTGCTGACCCTAAACATACAAGTGTGTCACACACTGCAGTAAAACCCCAGTATTCAAAATGTGCTGTATACATGGCCAACGAGTGTTCCTAAAACCTGAAAAATACCAGCATATCCGACCTTTTGTTTATCAAAAAATGTGTCATTTGTAATTCGTCCTTGCTCGGAATTTCCAATCAGCTGTTTACATGACCTGCGTTACATTTCGGATCTCGCCACATCGGGGTAATTGTGAAATATAAGGGTGCATCTGGACCTAGTTATTCATACAGTCCTATGGCAGTGTGGAAAACTAACAAATTGCTTCGTGAATTATCGGCCTACAAGGGAAAATAACTCTGCAGCCTATCTCTGATCCATGCTCCCTCTTAACACACACCATTGTCCCTACCAGTCCTCTTCGCTCCTTCCACACTGAGAATGAGACATTTGGTAAATGTAGACAAAGGCCATATTGTGATGAGTTGACGCATCATTTCTGAGTGGAGGACAAGAGAGAAAGAAACAATGGCACAATGAATCCCCATTTTCTCAAAGACCCAGGAAAAGGAAAGTTCTGGGGGAAAAAAGACGTTCAAATTTAAAAATGGGACACTGCATATGGGCAATTAACACCATTCTTCTGCTTTCCCTTTGAATCCTTGAAGAAAATACTGTTGAAGAAAGGATACCAACGGTACATTTGGTGGTAGAGAGAGGTGACCTTGTTAGGTAATTAACATCTTATTCTGAGTTTAATTAGACAAACTAAATCAATTCAACCTAAGTATGAAAGGAGGGCGCCTCTGAAAACAGGGAAGGGAGAAGGAAGGTAGATTCTTTTTTAATTGTATGAAAGCATTAAAAATGCACCTGTTCGCCAGCAAATTGCCTCACTCACGGAAATCCACAGGGAGATGCAGCCCCTATTCAAAATAGCATCAAGTTGTTAAGATAGCTATTTATGTGCTTGGGTACATGGAAAATGAAAACAGAGGAGTGGGGGGAGGAAATCCAAATGATGTTCCTTGTTGTTCAGAGTCCCCCTTGTTAGGGATTCTAAACAATGTCTGAGAAACTTTTTAGATTTAGCGCTGTGTGTCTCTGTTGGCTTGTCTTCGCCAGCCAAACCCGGTCTTAACCCCCTTTGGTGTGCAGCGAACAGACGCAACCTCCCCGCAATCATTTCCTTGATGTTTTCATTCGCATCTTTTTCTCCCCCGCCTCCCTTTCTCTTGAATCCCTGAGCTATTGCTTTATTTGCATCTGATCCAAAAATAAAAATAAAAGGGATGTGTTGAATGACAGTCCAGTGACAGGAGGCTGAATGTGAATCATAGATTCATCAGACATTTAATTGAGATGGGGTCCAGAGGTCATGAAGTTAATGTAGCGGGGAAGCGCTGGCCTCGTAACCATGATTGATGGCGTGACAGCGGTCGCCTAACATGGCACCGGTGCTCACACACTGGTGAAGGCCTGCCTGGTGACTGGGTGTTGGATGAGTGCAGTGCGGTGGATGATCTCTGGAGCGACCATTGCTGACACCTGTACGTACTGGTAAGTCCAGTTTGACAGTCTTTTGGAACCTTCCCATTCAAATGTTGCGATTGTATCCTGTAAAATAATGAATTGTTTCAAAGTTGTAATACTAAAGTTGTAATACTGTTGATTTAAAGGTTTGTATGTGGCATTGCAAAAACGTTTGATATAACTAATACCACAAAGATGGAGAATTCAGTGGAGTAGGAATAGTAGGGTTAGGGTTAGGAAATGTGAATCTGTTGTTGCAATTATTTTTAAGGTGTAAACTTTCTCAGGTTCTGAAAAGGCAATTTGATGGTGGCATAAATGTGCCTTATTTCTAATATCCATGAGGGAGTGACTCCCCTGAATGCTAACCCAGGAGAAAATGAATAGAAGTCTATGAGAAAAAACTCCAATTCCAAATGACTCCAATTCTCACTTAATTGATTTTGTCAGTAAAGATCGTGCATATTTGTTACACAGTTGATGGTCTCAATCTCTAGTTGCAAGTTGTCTTGAATACAGCATCATGTCCATTTTGTGAATTATAGTCATATTTAAAGTCAAATAGACAAATCCGCCAATGCTTTAGGGCGGGGCTACACGTTAATGAAAGGGTCAATTCCTGTGCTTTTGTCTTAGAATTTACACCAAATCACAGTGTGTATTCAGTCTATGGAAGTCAATTGTTTCCTATTTTCCTAAAAGACCTTCTCCTATCACTTCTGTCTGCAAGAAAAACCAGATGGCAATGGCAAAACACAATAGTGTTGGCGGGTACAACCTTTTGGTTCACCTGTGATTTAATTGCACTTGATCAACGTCCAAGAAGTGGACGATACATTCCTCCCTTTTTCCAAAATGCACACCTCAATCAAATTCCAATAATTGAATACATAAAGCTGGCTATTTGTTAAATAAACTCTCCAGTCCAAGTCAAGACGAGGTTATCTTCCAAGACTTGCCAAAACTCCCTTGATAGAAGAAGACAATGTTAAAGGTCCCATGTCATGGCCATTTCTACTGATCATAATTCCATTGTTGAGGTCTGCTAGAAAAGATTTACATTGTTCAATGTTCCAAACTCACATTGGTTTCTCATACAGCATCTCTGTATAGTGTGTGTATTCACCGGTATTCACTCTCTGTCCTAAACGGCTTGTTCGAGCTCCTGCCCCCCCTCCCTGTGAGCCCAGTGTGCTCTGATTGGTCGAGAAGCTGACAGGCTCGTTGCTGCTCGCACACACAGACACACTCACACCGCTACGGGCTGCTGGAGGAGCAGACAGGCTTGGCGATACAGCGAGAACACGCTAAACTCATCCTGAGCACACACAAACACTCACAGCCGAAGTAAAAACAATAAGTGTGGCTTGATATTGAGTAAGAAAAAGGTTTATAACGCTGTGAGCATGGGTCTGCGGAAAGTCCGAAAAACGTTTACCCATTTAAACAGTCGTGGTAGATACCTTGTTTGTTTTAAACATCATAAATACACAAACAACAATGAATACTTACAGGTTGTGTACCCGAATCTCCCGCTGGTCCAAACAAAGTAGGAACAGCATCGTTCTTCAGTGCCCCACGCTGTACATATCCGGCATGAATCGCTGAAGAGTTTGGGAAGCTTTGTTTCGTGAAATGCTGGCAGAGGGTGCGGCCAGCTCTGTGCGTGGCTACTGGGTCTCCCTACGTAGCGATACCCAGGAAGTAAATGAGAAATATTAAAAACATTCGTTCCTCAAGTTGTAAAAATGTGCTAATAACGTTATTCTGAGTTATTTCCCTCTGCATTATGAACGTGCATCTAACCCGCGGGACCGCGTCGCCCGGCACGTTCATGTTACGTGTTCAGTACTACACTTCAGTTTTACCTTTACCCATGGATGCACAATAAGAACGGACCACATCGCCTTACTGCCATCCCACGGAGCTATAATAATGGATATATTGCACATGTTTGCTGTAATTCATAATTTGTAAAATATTATACTACATGGGCTGTATGATGTAAATGTTGTATTAAATGAAGTTAATATTACCGACGTAGATTAACGTCCCTGTAGCTTCTTATTGCACTGTATATGTATACACATATATATATATACATATATATATATATATATATATATATATATATATATATGTGTATATATATATGTATATATATATATGTGTATATATATATATATGTGTGTATATATATATATATGTATATATATATATATATGTATATATATATATATATATATGTATATATACATGTATATATATATATGTATATATATGTATATATGTATATATACGTATATATATGTATATATATGTATATATATACATATATATATATATACACACATATATATATGATTTGTGTGTATTATTAAGTATGTAAGTATCTGTCCCCCAACTTATTGTCATGATGATTCTTAAGTCGGAGGCATTTGTGTTTTTATGTTTAAATGTATTGTTAATAAATACAAAATATTTAATAAATATGATATACCTTATCACTTATTTTGATTTGATTTCATGATTGCATGATTTGTTTTCAAAATAAAAACGTCATAGGTATTTCAAGCCTTCTTACCCGGGGAAAGTCTTTTTCATTGATATTAAAAATATATATGATTAATACACAGATTTCCTTCAATGGAATCACACCATTTGAGACCATGTGAGTGAAAGCATAAAGAAATATGCAGATTTGATTCATGTTCTTTTTTTATATTTCAGGAAAATGCTAATCTTGAGTCAGTGTTAAGACACCGGTTATAAACTGGAATGTATGATTAAATCCTCGATGCATCCTGAACAAACATCAGACTTACCGCTGAGCATGTCATCATTATTCCACAAAGGAAGCGTGTTTGAGAGCAGGCTTTTCTGTTTGCTTGATGCAACAGGGTAAAGTAACAAGAACCTAGCTCTTTTTCTATAAGGAAAAATAAAGTGAAGTAAATAAAAAGTAGTAGTATGCAGATGCAGTAAAAACCAGTTGAGTTTGGTGTTGGTTAGTCTCCTCCAGCCACACTGCATGCAGCAGATACCGAGTAATTGGCCACAATTGATGCTCTAATAACGCAACTCTCACCTCATGACCCTCTTGAGTCGGAGCCTTTTCTCTGATTTTCAAAAAAGGGACGAGCATAAAGCTAAAAGAGAGCAGGAAAATACGGAGAAAGAGAGAAATAAAGGGAGGCCAGGCCACCGTGAAAAGACAGCCGGCGAACAAAACCACTCCACCTTGCATGAGACAAGCTCAGATTGGCAGCGCTTCATCCGGCCTCAATTATACAGACTAATTAGAGTTCCACAATTTTCTTGTTTGAAGTAAAAGAAACGACAATGGAGGTCATGTGAAAAGCTCTAATGCAGAGCGTAATGGCGTAAAAAATCCAAGACCTTAATCCAACACTACCATGTGGCCTCTATGATAACCTAAAACACACAGAGTATACAGCAGAATACGATGAATTGGTGGAAAAAAATAAAGCTAAATTATATTGTCCTTTGCTCCATTCCTCCTTCCTTAACTCCTTTCCTCCCTCCATCCATGCTTTCCTCTCTTTTTTATTTCCAGACTTTTTTTTTATTCTATGCCATCTGGCTCTCTCATCTTCCACTGTAAAAAAAGGAAAACTAATTCATGTTCCGAGTCATCTGCATGATGAATAGTGCAGGTCCAGGTGCTACTGGTGTAAAAAAGGAAAGAGAAAGAGGGAGGGATGGCGAGAGCGAGACAGAGACGGATAGAAAGAGAAGCCAGAGAAAAGCTAAATTACATATGTCTACTAATTATGTATGTAAGCCATTATAAACAAAGCCTCACTTTGAAATGTACATTTCAAGTCCATCTTTTATTATACTCTCATGCCCATATGTACCTCAGGATATTTACTGATGTGTTATCTTTCCTCGTGGTCAAACTGCCCATTAGGATATCTCCTTCTAATGTGACCACACTGTAAAAGATGGGAAACAAAAATGTATTTGGGGCCCTCCTTGCGTCAATGTGGAAATAAACATCCCTTATTTAGTTGTCATGACTCCCATTTTATCATTACTCATCTGATCTGTCGGCTATGTAATAAAGGAAAGATGTCAACGAAATGTGTTAGAAGTTCAAAAGTTCAGCCAAAGCTTATAACCGTAGCCCAACATGTGACCTGGGCAGACTTACAGTTATCGAGGATAAGAACGCTTCTGAAACTTAATTGTACATTTGTAAATGTTCAAGCAAACACTTGGACTTTGGGTCTATTACATAATTAAAAAAAATACAAACAACACATAAATGTAAGCGGGCAAAAACCTTATTTCTTGCACTACCCTCTGTCTGTTTGTGTTTGTAAATTATTGTTAAATTCACCAAAAAGTAGCATGACATAATGCCTTTATATACATATTTAAACATAACACTTAGGAAAACTTGTAATAAAATAAATAAAAATGTCTCAATGTAACAAATCACCTGGGATCTTCTCATGGTGAACTGTTAATAAAACATTTTAACCTTTTCAACTGTTGCAACTTTTTTGAATTTCACAATAGGTATTTTTAAAGTATATTTTACATTTTACAAGAGTTTTTTCCTCTGGACGGGACATTTTGGATTGTATCCTTTGCAGACGATGTACATGCACACAAACCTTAATACCACACTACAGGAAAGGGACAACACACAAAAGCATAATAGGGCCTCTTTAACATGTCAACCCTCTCTACCAGCAGTGTTTCTGTTTAGGTTAAAGTCCAAGAGTTGTATCAGCAAAATATACTTAAAGTACTAAGTGAGTACTCATTATGCAGCTGAATAAGTAAGAGGGGGAAATGAAGATGGGAACGGAGAGGTGAGCGGCGGTGAAAATACAGCCGTATTGTTTCCTAGCACCCAGACAAGATTGTACCTCTGTTGCCTTCAGTTTCAGTCAGGCAAGACAGACTGCTCACTCTCTGTCTGTCTCTCTCTCCCGTGCAGTTGCATACTCTCTTTCTCTCCCTCCCTTTCTTCCTCACTAAAAAGTGTTCTCTTGAAGGGAATTCAATCACCATAATGAATCTGAGGCCAGGCAGCAATCTTCTTCCCATGAACATTTCTAAGGGGTTAGGGAATTTGTTAAATGAATAGCTTGGAGGAGTTAAATGGCCATGTGGTAAATGTACAGTATGTGTCTAAGTGTGTGTGGAATTTGGCACTTGTGTGTATATGTGCTTTTATTTTGCTGCCACTTACAAGTGTGTGTTTTATGTACACCGGCTGCATGCAGGTCATTTTTATGAAGCATCATTCTGTGTGTGGGAGTTGAGGAATTGTGCCGATTCTGATTGGTCAGCATACTTTATGGTTACAAAAACCACTGTCAGAGACAACGTGTTTGTTTTTCTGATTGTCTTTTTCTATTTCGTCCCGTCTTCCTGGCTTCCTTCTCTGCAAGTGTTACCTCACTGCTTCTCAAAGGGTGTCAGGACACTCAAAGAAAAATTGCAAAACAAAAAGGGAATTTTTAAGGTGTGTCTCTGCTTTTATCGATCAGCATTTCCCATGAGCCCTAGATCTGTGCAGGTTAGTTGTCACAGCCCAACAACAGAGGCTACTCCCAGAACAAATCAGGGGAAGTTCAGAAATATCCGTTTAAAAAAAGCAGGAAATTATTTCAAAGGAGAACGTAGTTTATTTCTTTTACGGTTTGTTGGCGGTATTAGCCTTTATTGGAGTGCAACAGTGTTGAAAGAGAAAGAGAGAGGGGATGACATGCGTGTGGTTCCAGGCAGCATTTGATCCCTAAAACATGGATCTTAAGCTTTACCAGGTTGATGAAAGAAGAAGACACGAAGTTAGCTGCATTGCTAGCCCTGGTCATTTTTATGGGATTTTTTTTGTAGTTGGTTAAAGTCAGAAAAGTGACAAGTAATCCCTCGGAACATGCTACACATTTTCAGAATAATAGACAAAATAATGGAACATCAATTGACTGACTTAGCTACCTAGCTATTTGTCCAAAACCATGAAAAATAGCAACAAAAATGTTTCTACTCTAGTACTACACACCACCACTAGCACAACGTCAATGATAGTTATTCAAGAGATACACTAGGCCAGCTCGGCAATAGGTACCAATCTTTTTTTAAAGGGATCAACAGATAATATTCCACGTCTTTAGAATGGCTTACAGTAGTAATTGGAAATTAAAAGCACACTCCCTTTATCTCCGTCAATTGACCAATGGATTTACTAATAGGTGATGGTCACTTTTCAAACAGCTCAGATGTTTCACTAAAGATGCAGATCAAATAAAGATAGCGTGAATCCACATGACCCCAACAATATGTATTGACAAGGAAGTTTTGGAGTGACGAGTAAAGGTTTACCAGTATGAGGATGAGGATGTGCAAATTCCGTGACATATTACTGGTGAAATGCAGAAGGTACATTCTTATATTCAGTCCCATGTTATTTGAAGGGAACCTTAACATTTTCACAATATGACAAATCCAATATCGTTTATATTTCTAAACCTCCACGACTTCACACTGCCTGCTAACATCACACTGAGTGCCATTATCCTGCAACAATAGCCGGCTCTGTACCACCTGAACATGCGGGTCAATAAAACCACAGAGACCGTGGAGCTGCAATAGAGATGCCAGGACTGGCTGTGGCTGTAATGAACTCTTAAGACCAGTACTGTGTGTGTGTGTGTGTGTGTGTGTGTGTGTGTGTGTGTGTGTGTGTGTGTGTGTGTGTGTGTGTGTGTGTGTGTGTGTGTGTGTGTGTGTGTGTGTGTGTGTGTGTGTGTGTGTGTGTGTGTGTGTGTGTGTGTGTGTGTGTGTGTGTGTGTGTGTGTGTGTGTGTGTGTGTGTGTGTGTGTGTGTGTGTGTGTGTGTGTGTGTGACCATGAGTGTGTAAGTGCATGTACATTTGCCAGTGCAAGAGTATAGAAACATACATTTACATTTGCACGTCTTGTGAGCACGTCTCCCTGTGTGTGCGTGTGTGCGTGTGTGTGTGTGTGTGTGTGTGTGTGTGTGTGTGTGTGTGTGTGTGTGTGTGTGTGTGTGTGTGTGTGTGTGTGTGTGTGTGTGTGTGTGTGTGTGTGTGTGTGTGTGTGTGTGTGTGTGTGTGTGTGTGTGTGTGTGTGTGTGTGTGTGTGTGTGTGTGTGTGTGTGTGTGTGTGTGTGTGTGTGTGTGTGTGTGTGTGTGTGCGTGTGTGTGTGTGTGTGTGCGTGTGTGTGTGTGTGATCAAGCCCAGTAGCTCATCAGTGTCAGGGCTGAAAAGGTTGTGGGATGAATGAGAGCAGAGAATCAAAGAGAGATTACACGTCTGACCATGTATCATCCTCGATATATTGAACGCAGCCTTTGTGGAGATGGGGGCCGCTTATAAAAAGTGGCATTGTGCGGCGGCTGAAAGAGCGCGTGGGCTCAACTCCATGACTAATCTGTCCCCCCGCATTATTTTATTCAATCTTCCCCCGACTTTATGTCTTCGACATTTTTGCTACACTCAGTAACTTTGAGTTGAATGGACAATTTTAAAGATTTTTAAAAGGCGTTTGCTCGGGCCCGTACGCCGAGAGAACAAAAAAAGAGACTATCTCTTTGTTTCAATGCATAATTTATGACTAAAAATGGTCCTCCGACTAATTCTAGCAGGCAGGGTAAAGTCTTGAGCACATTCTTTTTAGACTCAATATTGAAAAGAGTGTTGAATTTCTAAAGGGAAAAATGTGATAATGCATAAAAGGATTCCCTTTCTCTTTCTGGCTTGTATAACCCACTTCACCCCACAAACTCACTTAGACAAAAAAACACTCATATTCACTGGTACGTTAACACATGCATACACAGTCACTGGCACAATTCACACAATCCATGTCTCTTCTTCTGTCTGCACAGTGCTCTTGATCCTGACTAGAAAAGCATGTCACATAGCCGTGTGACTCTGAATGACAAAACCCACCAGTGTCACAACAAAGAGCAGTATACAGCTGGTATTTAATAGCTGTGAGCACTTGGAATACCAACTTGTTTTTTATTTTAAACTCGGCATATCTACTCCATGCCATTAACCTGTTAAACCCCATCCCTGTTGTTCAGGTCTCAGGCTCGAAAATAACATTTCCAGAACAAATGACCATAACTACACTTCTAAAAGGGGAAAATTAATAATCATTTTTCTCAAACTAATGATAAACCTGTGAGTTGGATGTAGAAAAGTCAGAATCAATATAGATGTTTTTTATTTTAAAGAAAATTCAGATTGAACATAGTAAAAAACTGTAAATTACAACCTGATCTCACCAGAATGCGTGACTCCACCACGACTCCTTAACACCGCATTGCGTGGTGGAGTCAGGAACTTTGTTACATTTACGTGTCGGCACCACGCAAACAACCCCAATGTAAAGTGAATGAGGCTCTTTTGTCGTGGTGCACACACGCATTTCTACCACATCCTGCAGTGAGCTTTTATTCTATAAAACGTTTTTAAAATCTACTTTATAGCTTGTAGTAACTCATGGGAGGCTTCTTTTATTTTATTTGTATTCATAATAATTTTTATTTTTCGTCAGAATGTATTATGGTGCATTAGTTACACATTTTTGTTCTCAAAAAACAGTGCATTGTGTGTAATACAACTGTGATTTGTATGACATTAGTTTGTTTTTAAGGAAGGCCAGAGCTTCAGCTGTGTCAAATAGATTGTTCCCTTTAGTTAACGTTTTTTAAAAGAACATTATATTCCGATTTGATCATGTCCACTTTATTGTATTACGAAGAGCAATGTGAGCGTCCATTCCCATTGGATAACGGAGGATTTTACACCCGGACGTAAGTATTCTCTTTACTGTCGATTGATTTTACAGTGATATCTGCATTACTGATCAACTTAAAAACACCAGATTATCCTTGTTGATTACACAACATTGATTGGTTTAAATTGTGTACAATGCTTTTGTAATTTTCCCCTTCGATTCGGAGAAACAAATATTTGTTCAGTTTAGGATAGCCGAAGACACTACACTACCCAGAATCCTCAGCTATTGTTCCGCGTTGCCTCAAGCTCTGTGATTGGTTGACCTCCAACTGCATTATTAAATATTACACATCTGTCGTAGTTCTTTATTTGTATTTATCTACAGCAGTGTTTCTCAAACTTTTTCATACCAAGGACCACTTAACCAATAAAAAAACACTTGCGGACCACCTAACTCCACTAATATCCAAAAACACATCGTTTTTTACAAATCGCCTGAAAATGGTACAAACAAGTGGCCACATGTGTGATGAAGGTGTTTATCTGGGCTATATCATGCAATCGAAAGTGAAACTCAAGCTCGCTCCAATGCGGAGATATTTCCGCGAGAGTGCGGAAAACTTTAATGTATTTATTTATTTCAAATGTGAAATGTTACCAATATACTCACGGACCACTAGGGGGCGCTCACGGACCACCAGTGGTCCGCGGACCACACTTTGAGAAGCACTGACAGAGATCGGGCTCAGAATAGACCGGAAACTATAATTTTACCATTCTGTTTTAATTTCACAATAAAGTTAGTAGTAATAATTTGTTTTGATATTATTGTTTTTTATTAACTACTAGACCGCTGGTTCATGTTAAGACCATATTTTCTGTGTTGCTGTGGGTTTTTTCCATCGCTTTTGTGTTACAAATATCAAAATAATAACTAAATATATCCGTTGTAAACTAAACCAGAAACAGCAGTATATTTTATTTTGTTAACACTGTAAACTTGACAGCTTTTTAACCCAAACCACCTACTGGTTAAAGCACGTTATTACACGTTTAGAGTAATATTGAAATCTTGAAAAGGGATGTCCAAAATAGCAATTATATACAGTTTTTAATGAACTATTTGTAGAGAATAACGAGTAATGTATATACTTTATAGGGATCTGCAGATAAATATTTAGTCTTCTCAAGCACCAACAATCATTACATTGCATTTAGCTGACGCTTTTATCCAAAGCGACTTACAATAAGTGCGTTCGACCAACAAAATACAAGCTTGAAGAAAACAGAATCATATAAGTACATCAGGTTTCATAGAGCCAAACCATTTCAAGTGCTACTCAACTGGCTTTAGATAAGCCAGTCCTCCAATCAAATATCTCTCCTGATTGTTGGCACTTGACAATCACCTTCCCTGAATTTTACTCAGGTGTAACTAAAGTCTGCTTTAAGGGTTGTTTATATTTTACATCATTAATCAGAATCTGTAAAGTAACTAAAATAAATGTAGTGGAGTAAAAATACCAGGTTAACCTTAAAGAAAGCCCTCAGGATTATAAAAGACCCCCATCACCCCAGCCACAAACTGTTCTGTCTGCTGCCGTCTGGCACAACAGCCGCATTCTAGTAGAGGATGTGGCTGTTGTGGAGGACTATAGTACCTGGGAGTGCACTTATGGGCTGAACTGGAAGATCAACACTGACGCTGTGTACAAGAAGGGGATGAACAGACTCTATGTTCTGAGGAAGCTGAGATCCTTCCATGTGTGCAGCAAGATGCTGGAGATCTTCTAGTCTGTTGTGGCCAGTGCACTCTTCTTTGCTGCGGTCTGCTGGATGGGCAACATAAGAGCCGGTGACACCAGCAGGATCAATAAACTGATCAGGAAAGCTGGGTCTGTCATCGGAATCCAGCTGGACCCCTTTGAAGCTGTGGTGGAGAGGAGGACACTGAACAGGCTGTTGTCCATCATGGATAACCCCACCCATCCTCTCCACCTGCAGCTGGACAGTCAACGGAGCTCCTTCTCCAACAGACTGCTGCAGCTCCGCTGTCACAAGGACCGATACAGGAACACATTCCTGCCCACTGCCATAACTCTGTACAATAAATCACCTCTGGCCGGAAGAGAACTCTCTGCTCCATAGTTTCTCTAATACAACCTCGCTGTATATTTTACACATATAATCTGTTCAATATTTGATATTCCATATTCCATTGTCATATATTTTTGAATATGTATATTTGCATATATAATATCTACATGTATGTTTTCTATTTCAACACATATATTTTCTATTTTATTTTATTTTCTTTCTATTCTTGTTTATTTGTAGTTTTGTTTTATTGTAAAATGCCTTGTCTTTTATGCTGCTGCAACAAAAACAATGTCTCAAATTGGGATCAATAAAATACCATCTTATCTTATCTTATCTTACATCCGGACTAAAACCACCAGACTCAGGGACAGTTTCATCCCACAGGCCATAAGACTATTAAACACCTGAACTTTGAAATAACATCCATAACATTCATCTGGCTGCTACTTAGAAATGATTTGTCATTTCACTTGATCACTTGATCACTTGTATAGACTCTTATTGCATTATTTCACTTTTTACTATTTTACTATTTTTCTTTTTGTATTGACTTGCACTATTTTCTCTGTGTATCTGTTTTATTGTGTTGCACTGTTGGAGGAGCCTGTGACCTAAGGGGGGGGGGGGTAGGAGACGTTCTCATTCATAACACTCCGTTCGATGTCTCACTATGGGATGTGTCTCATCGCGGAGCAAACAGAAGCATCAATCTCATTACGCCAATCTTGATTGGCTGGTGATCTTGATGTCAGCGTCAGGGAATCCACCCCCTATATGGTAGCCGGGCTAGCTTAACAGTCCACAGACTGAACCAAAAGCTAATTTCGGTCGACGGGCGTTAGCCGGCTACCCTATTCTGCCTCGCAGAAGAGTATAGTACTAACACACCAGTTAGTATTATAATCAACCTCACCATTCTTCCTCAGGAATTAAGGTAAGGTTTTGATTGTTCAAGCTAGCAACACACCTGCTGCTAGCTTGTTTTCCCTCACTGCCGACACCACGGTAGCGAGGACGGATTTTTTCTTTTCTCTTCCACGAAGGAGAAAAGGGATTAAAAGGATATTACCACACCAGGTAATATTCTTTGAGAAAAAAGACCCACATCATCTTTTTTCTACGGATTAAAGACAGGTTGGGAACAATTTTTTCTCTCTACGTACCTGTTACGAGCGGGTCCTCTTTACGCCACGCAGCGAATAAGATGGACGCCTCTCTCCCTCACACCAGAGGAGTCAGGAACTCGGAGGCTCGGCTCTGCGGCTGCGGGTTGAAAGTGTCAGGCACAGACTCACACCAGATCTGTTCGTCCTGCCTCGGGCTGGAACACGCCCAGGAGGCCATTGACAACCCCGGCTCGTGCGGGCATTGTGCCCGCTTCACTATGAAGAGCCTCCGCCGAAGGTTAGCACAACAAGCTAGCCTGTCGGGACAGGACCCCCTCATGTCCACTGGTTTGCCGGCTGGCAATCAAGACACGGGGGCGTCCGCCGCAGAGATGGAGCCCCTCACTGGGTCGGTCTGGGGCTCAGTGGCAGCCGCAGAACCGGAATCCCGCGCCATATCAGGCCGAGACCCGGTGACGGCAAGAGACGCGGGAACGGGGCCCCACGCTTTACCAAGCTGGGCCTCCCAGCTGGACCTCACCATGGTTTCACCCGCGGAAGATGTCCTAGAGTTAGACTACATGGAGGACACCTCTGAGTTCCTCCTGTCTGACTCGGATGAGCAGGAAGACGACATCTTCATGTCATCGGCTCAGGCTGCAAAGCCGGGAGCGATGGCTGCTCTCCCGGGCGATAGCACACCAGCTTCGCCCTGTCTAAGCATGGACCTGCAGGCCGTGTGTCAGCGCGCCGCGTCCAAGCTAGACATCCCGTGGCCCGAAATGGCCAAGGAGACCTCCAGGTCCCGTTACGAGGGGAAACATTTTCCCCAAACAACGAGGACGAAGAGGCAACTCCTTCCGGTCTTCCCGGAGATGTCGGTCTCGTGGAGAGACCGGCCCTTTAGCAACAAGGCCCCAATCCAGGGTGCCTCCTCCCTAGACTGTGACGGCATGGAGAGGCTCAGCCTGCTCCGCATACCGCCCATGGAACCGCTGGTGGCAGCCCACCTCCTAACGAGGATGGGCCCGTCACCAAGCAGGAACCCCACGCTGCCAGCAAAAACGGACCGATTCCAGTCAACCATGACTGAACGGTCCTACAGAGCCGCAGCATTGTCCGCCAGGGCTCTGAACGTTTCCTCGATGCTAACCGCATACCAAGCGTGGCTCTGTGAGGATCTGTCGAGGAATCCTGGACCGGCCACTCTGGACGAGATAGCCGCGGTCACAGACATTTGTCTCCGTGTCCAACGCTGCGCCGTCCAGGCCACGGGCAAGGTAATGGGGATCATGGTGGTGCAGGAAAGAGCTAGATGGCTCAACCTCACCAACCTCCCAGACCGGGAAAAGGAAGATGTGCTTGACATGCCCATCGTTCCCGAGGGGATTTTCGGCTCCGCTCTCGCTTCCATGCAGAGGAAGTGCGAGTCGAAAAAGAAGGAAGACGAGGCCCTCCACCTCTGTCTCCCTCGAAGGGTCCAGCCGCTGCCTTCGCAACAGCGAACCCTGCAGCCCACCCCGAGTCCCCAGCCCAGGCAGGAGACGAGGGCGAGTTGGCCTAGAAAATCTCCTGTTCCGGCTGCAGCCCAGGCGCAGCCAACCCAGAATTTCGGCCAGCAGTCGAGGAAGAAGAAGCGAGCGGCCTGACAGCCCCTCCTTCTCCCCTCTGTGACAGAGCTGGAAGTTCTTTCCCCGGCTCTAAACGTGTTCCCGCTGCCTCGAGAGATGCCTCAACGTCATCCTCAAGTCCGCATAAAACACATGTCACATCTTTGTTGTTTAAATAAACCATTTTCCGCTGACGCATCCAGGCTTCGGCCAAGGGCGCAGCTCAAAAAAATGAAAAGAAAAACAATAAACAGTCCATTAACTATAAATCCCCTTTTCAGAGAAGCTACGGCCTCTCTCAAAAGGCGGATAATAAACGGGTCTGTGAAGGCACCACCGTCACGCACATGCGCAGTGCCGACTGGGGCTGTTAAAACACCACCGCCACGCGCATGCGCAGTGCCGGTTGGGCCCGTGAAGGCACCACCGTCACGCGCATGCGCAGTGACGGTGGGGATTGTTGAAATGGGGTACCACCGTGTTCAGACACTAGAGGGCCCCATAACACAACAAATAGAGACTCAGAGGGTAAGAGATGTGACATCTCCGCTGGCTCTAAGGAGCACACAGTGGAAGATGCTCACAACATCTGTTTGTGTTTTCAAGACAGTAACACGGGGTTACAGACTCCAATTCGCTGTCACCCCCCCTCGTTTCTCGGGCATTTTGTATTCACAAGCCCGGGGAGAGTAAGCCCAGATTCTAGAAAGAGAGATCCTCTCACTTCTAGAAAAGAGGGCTATATCTGTTGTACCTGCCGAGCAGAGTCAGAGTGGCTTTTATTCCAAGTATTTCCTCGTTCCCAAACGAGGAGGGAACGGAATTCGGCCAATACTGGATTTGAGGGTTCTGAACAGATATCTAAAAAGATACAAATTCAGAATGCTCACTCACACATCTCTGCTGCGTCTCGTGCGACAAGATGACTGGTTTACATCAGTCGACCTGAAAGATGCGTATTTCCACGTCCCAGTATATTATCCACACAGGAAATATCTGAGGTTCGCATTTCAGGGGATCTGTTACAAATACAGAGTACTTCCCTTCGGCCTGTCTCTCAGTCCAAGAGAGTTTGTACGATGTACGGAAGCCGCGATAGCCCCGTTAAGACAACAGGGTATTCGCTTGGCGACCTACCTGGACGACTGGCTGCTTCTCGCACAGTCGGAGCAGGAGGCTATTACACAGACAAGTGTCCTCGTAAGGCACCTGCTCAACCTGGGTTTCATAATAAACACAGAGAAGAGCATGCTGTGCCCAGCACAGACTGCACTCTTCCTGGGTTTACACCTGAACTCGGTACCCTTTACAGCCCGACTGTCAGCGGAAAGAGTGAAAGCTTTCAGAGCTTGTCTCACTCAATTCCAGCTGCGCAAACATGTTCTCTTCAGAACATGCCTGCGGTTAAAGGGGCTCATGGCGTCAGCCATCCTGGTCGTATGACTAGGACGCTTACACATGAGGGAGTTTCAGCGCTGGGTAGCCGCCTTAAAACTAAACCCCGCACGTCATGGCGCGCGGAGAGTAATGGTTACTGTGAAATGCGTAACGGCACTGCGCCACTGGCTGCACCCGACTTTTCTAGTACGGGGCGTGCCTATGGGTGCTGTCCTTTCACGGAAGGTGGTCACCACGGACGCATGTCTGACAGGCTGGGGAGGTATTTATGAAGGCCGTCCGGTGAGGGGTCTCTGGAGCAGAGACCTCCAACGGTGGTGTTCCTCACCCTAAAATGCTTTCTGCCTTTTCTCAGAGGACACCATGTCCTCGTGAGGACAGACAATACGACTACAATATCGTATATAAACCGCCAAGGGGGTTTGCGTTCTCTCCAGTTACACATGCTGGCACGCCAACTGATCTTATGGAGCGGCCGGCGTCTCCTCTCTCTGAGAGTGACGCACGTACCGGGTGTGTTGAACCTCGGGGCTGACTTACTGTCCAGAGGTGCATCACTTTATGCAGACTGGACTCTACATCCAAGGATTGTGAGCCAGCTGTGGGTGCGTTACGGCAGAGCCGCGGTGGACCTGTTCGCATCAAAAGAAAATGCTCAATGTCAGCTGTTCTTTTCGATGCGCGACTTAAACGCACCGTTAGGCGTGGACGCACTCGCACACGTTTGGCCTTCGGGCCTTCTGTACGCGTTCCCACCCCTGGCTCTGATTCCCCAAACTCTGGCCAGAGTGAGGGAACAACGCCACACACTTATCCTGATAGCTCCGCCCTGGCCCGCAATGTACTGGCTGGCGGAGATTTATCAGCTGCTGTGCGGGCAGCCATGGCAGCTCCCACTACGCAGGGACATACTGTCTCAGGCGGGGGGGCGATCTTTCACCCAGAGCGCTTGGCCTTACGGGCCTGGCCCGTGAGTGGTACAACCTGAATACAGTGAGACTCCCTCATAGGGTGATAAACACTATTCAGAGTGCGAGAGCTTCCTCCACCAGGTCTCTCTAATATAGTGCTGTTACTGGTCCTGGCTTCCGCCAAACGAGCCAGTAATTTTCATGCACTATCTGTACATATGTTTTTCACACACTCGGTTCACCCCAGGGCAAACGAGAGTGTTGTTGAAGCCCAACCCTGTCCTTATACAAGGTGGTTGGGTCATGTACCCCAATGGACATTGAGGCATTTCCTCCGCCGCTGGGTCCCTCCGGGGAACAGCAGCCGGATTTGCTGTGTCCAGTTCGTGCTTACGCACCTGTATGGACAGATCAGGGGTACTTGTCATAATGACCAACTCCTGGGGCCTATACCACGAACCTGGTTCAACCTAACCTGGATATGTTTGAGTTAGCCGGTTGGCTTAATCCAAAACATACGCGCTCTCGCTAAACGGTCCTACGACTGGTTATCAAGTGGATCGCTCAAGCCAGCCGTTTCCTATCTAGTTAGGTGCGCGTTCACATGAAAGGGGTGGTATTTGGAGCATTCGACCAATCACAAACATGGAAAAGCGCACTGACAGCGCAGCGTCATACTTCCTGAATGAAAAGTGAACTTTAATACTAGTCAAAAATGAAGAAGTTAAACTTTAAACATCCATGACTTAAACACTTTATCCAGGATAAAAGCCACATAGCTGCACCTGCAAGGTGAATACAGCTGGTAAAAGAAAAAGTGTTTGAATGCGTACATTAACAGGTTTATGATATCACTGCCCCGTCTAAAACACGATCTGACTTCAATTACATTTGTCTCGAGTGTTTCGTCAACTTATGTGTTGCTTAAAATAATACTTCTGCATACAGTATGTGACACTGTGAGTGTTGCACGGCCAGATACGGCTCAGCTGACTCAGATAAGGAGAGATATGATACATTATGAAGTGATATGCCGCAGACTGTACTTAATGTACTCTGATCCGGTTACTTATGTTGTGGCCGATATTTAAGTAAGCTTTCTTAACGCTAATGTTATAATAGTCAGATTGCTCTGAAGATGGGAGGTGATATTCTATTAATGTTCACGTTCACACAGTCGGTGACAGACGGCAGTTTTTCTGTATTTCCTTTCTCCTGTAATATGACTTGATCGCTTTAAACTCCGCACACTGAGCTCTGATTGGTCAGCAGGCCTAAGAGTTGAGCTCTTAGCCTGCAACCTAACCTCGTCCCGACCAGGTTAGCTGCTTAGCATATATTACCATGGAGATCTAGCTTGCTAAAAAGAGAACCAGTTTCGGATGACCGGAAAGCCGGAGTTTTCCCTGAATTTAGCCGGCTAAGCGAAAATCCTGCTTCGCAGTATACCCCCCTGGTGTCCTGGGCTAACCCTTATAAGGACAAGCCTGTTACTAAGCAACGGCTCTCCCACTGTTTTGTGGAAGCAATTGCTTTGGGGCCCATACGAGTCAGAGTTCGCAGGCACCCTCGGGTCCGCGAGCTCTTTCGACTCAGGGTCTGGCTGCATCCTGGGCTCTGTACAGGATGTCTCCCATCCAAGACATTGGTGCAGCGGCGAGCTGGTCCTCGCCGCTCACTTTTGTCCGCCTCTTAACAGGCTGGGCGTTCTGCTCCCAGTGTGACTCAAGCAGTGCTGGGCACCTGGTTGAGTCAGAGCGGCGTCACCAGACGGCCCTCCTTGCTATGGTGAAGCGAGAAGAGGTGCTTATTTTGAATGACGCATGCGACGTAGCGCAAGCTACTTATAGGGGGTGGATTCCCTGACGCTGACGTCAAGATCACCAGCCAATCAGGATTGGCGTAATGAGATTGATGCTTCTGTTTGCTCCGCGATCCGCCATAGTGAGACATCTCACTTCATGTTACTCAGAATACTAGGGTTACGTAAGTAACCTATAGTTTGATTCCTGTTTTGAATAGTGTGCCGTCGATGGGTTCCATTCCATTTCAAAATGCTGTTTGTCACTCAGCGTAAACTTCAACATCCAACATCCAATCACAGAGCTTGAGGACAAACCACAGGGTTTGTCAAGCAAAGCACATGGTGTAGTCCCAAACGATAGCTGAGGATTCTGGGTAGTGTAGTGTCTTCGGCTATCCTAAACTGAAAAAATATGTAGTTTCTCCGCATCGAAGGGGAAAATTACAAAAGCATTGTACACAATTTAAACCAATCAATGTTGTGTAATCAACAAGGATAATCTGGTGTTTTTAAGTTGATCAGTAATGCAGATATCACTGTAAAATCAATCGACAGTAAAGAGAATACTTACTTCCGGGTGTAGAAATGCGTGTGTGCACCACGACAAAAGAGCCTCATTCACTTTACATTGGGGTTGTTTGCGTGGTGCAGACACATAAATGTAACAAAGTTCGTGAGTCCACCACGCAATGCGGTGTTAAGGAGTCGTGGTGGAGTCACGCATTCTGGTGAGATCAGGTTGGTAAATTATAGTGTCCGTCCAAAAATATTTTTTTACTTATAGTGAAAACTACCCTTGGATGATGGTAAGGTAGACTAAAAGCTTTAGGAATCCAAAGCACAACATATAATAAGTACCCTGTATCAAGATTGATGCAAAACAAGTGACATTTGACCTTTTTAGAGAGGTTTAGCAACAGAAAAGTGATTTGGGTGGAAATGGCCGTTTTTACCGTTTTTCTGGAACCCATTGGTTGATTTTGGTGATTGACATCTCTTTTTGACCGTTAGAGCCAATAGAATCGAAGGGGAATTGCCACATACACACACAACTTACCATTGAGAAATAAGAGCAATGCGCACACAGTTTTGCATGAGAGTGAACCTATCTCCTGCTCTGACATCTGAAAATGGAAAAGCAGGTTTATCGCTTATGGATTATCAGAAATCATTTCAAAGGGACACAGACACATTGGATTAACCTATGGATTAACTTCAGCAGCGTTTTTATCATTTTAATGTCATTGAAGACCACTTTTGACCAGACAACAACCAAGGTAAGCCATGTTTAGCTACCTCGCGCCACATGTTTTGATGTCTGTTCTTGTTAATATCTTCGCGAGTTCTTATCATGGAGTGATGATGTATGTACTGATCGATTCTGTGTAATCTCACGATGCGAATCGATGGGTTGGACATGCAGCTACGATAAGTAATAAGGGTGTTATGAGTGAGTTTATGTGCAGTAATGCGTTTTTCCGCTCGTGGCTAATTCAGAGGCAGAGCGTTAGCTTTGTGGTTTTTAAAAAGAAAAAGAAAGAAAAAGATCAGTTAGCTGAGTTTCTTCCCGTTACATGGATATAAAACATTCATAGTTCATTGAATATTAAGATGCCCTCAGACGCTGTTTCCTGCAGATGACGCGTTTTTTTAAGAAAACTGAACTAACAAAGCACATGGAAAAGGATATAAATGCAGAGCTTACAAGTTAAGATATGGTAAAGATACGTGCACATTTATACATGCCATACAATATTCCACAGTAAATTATAACTTTAGCATGCGGTCGAGAAATATTCCTGTTGTATTGGGCCCAAACATGCAAACAAGAATAGCAATGTAGACGTTAATATGGAGGTAACTGAAAAGCAGTACAAAATATTTAAAAAGGACATATGCTCATTTCCAGGTTCATATTTGTATTTAGTGCCTCTCCTGTGACATGTCTCCATGCTTTAATGTTCAAAAAGCTCTTTCCTTTTCTCATACTGCCCGAAACTGCTCAGCACAGTCTGCTCTGATTGGTTAGCTGGTCAACTCTCTTTTGGTTGGTCAACCCATCACCCTCAGCCTGTCAAGTTGAATGTGTTTGAGCGCTAGCCAATAGAAGTGCTAGTGCTACATAGTGATGTCACTAAGTTACATAATTTGAACAAAGGAGTCCTATATGTTATTTTAAATTAGGGAATTCCAAACATAATCAGCTTACTCAGGTCATGTGCCACCATGTTTAAGTATAGTTTGGGTCAAGTGAGTGCTTAAGAGTCCTAAATCAGGACAGGCAAATCCCAGCAGGGAAATCTGGATTACTTTGCAGTTTTAGCAAACAAAGTCTTGATCCTTTTATCTCTGTGTCCAACAAACTTTATATCTGGTTGGAAAGCTAACAATTAATGTGTTTTTGTTTTGTTTAAGTACATAGACTGTATAAAGTTTAAGTAGCATACAATGATTATGATCACAGTGCCAGATGGAAATGTGCATGCATATACTGTATACTTCTGATTTAAATAACCCATGTGTTATGTTGCAGACTTGAGAGTGGAGGAAGAGGTCAGAAATTAAAGCAAGAAGCACACAGCATAAGGAGAGCTGTGTTGTTAATAACTTGCCTCATGTGAAGTGTCATAAAAGCGTGTAATGAAATTATGAGGGTGTTACATAAAGAGTGCAACTGTGGTACACCCCAAAAATTGTACAATTATTTGTGTATTTGCTTTTATTTATTTTTGCTACAGTGAATTTGTTGTGTTGAAAAGCTCAACATTATCTGTATTTATTTTTGGTGACATTCATATCAGTTTATGGTTTATCTGTACTGTTTGAGAAACAGTCAAAGTAAGTAGCGCCAAGGTGGTACCTTTGGCAGGTGAGTGGTGACACCTGGGTTATGTTAGGGGGGACACTTCCGCCCCCTTCAGTTCTCAGAAGCAATGTGTAAATGTGACCTGAGCAAAGGCTTGCAGGCAGGTTAGCTGCTGCGCACAGGTTTTGTTTACCTGAGTGCAGTCTTGCAGGCACATCGCCTTGTCTTTTTTAGTTTATTAACACTGACAGTGAGCTCCTACATCCATAATAATGTGGCCTTTCATTGAATGCTTTATAAACCAGTTAAACTTACAGATGTCATTGTGAATTGGAAAACTGCATTGAAATGTTGTTAAAGGTCAAAGTTTCAATGTATGGTTCAGTAATTGTTGGTCGTTTACTAGGAATTGATATATTTTAAGCTCAAATACTTTGTTCTATGTTTAAACCTTCAGACACATTTTGACGTGTTTCAGTTCAGCACATCATTTATTTTGTGATGATTTAAAAGTACAATCCAGAATAATATACGTGCTCGCCTTTATCTTTTTGCCATCTTAGCCTTTTTACAGTTGTTTTACATATCACAGTTGTGCATGATGTCACGGTAGGACAATGTGTTAAGGATCTCTTGTCGAGCTAGGTTGTCAGTTTGAAATGTCTGGATGAAGATGGAACTGATGTTATGTGACAGACAAAAACTAAACCTCAAAATGAATGTGACACTGGTCTCAGCAGAGAAGCTCATTTTGTATTAGAAACACCTTTAATGTTGGATCTTGCAAATAAAGAAGCGATCAACCGCATCCTGTGTCTCTTTCATGCTGCTGCACTTTTCTGTTTTTCCACAGATTCCTTTAGTGTTGCTGTGGTACCCAAGCTTTTGCGACCCGTAACATAACTGTACATGTTTCTGTTAAAACAACATTTGATTGATAACCATAACCAAAAAACATGCATATATATATATATATATAAACCTGAACAATGCTTCAGTCGGCTAGGTTTAGGGTTAGGCCCAGGGTACTTATGGGTCCACCTTTTCCACTTCCTCTCGCTATATAATAACAAAGACAGGACACTTCCTTGTTATTGGGCCCATTGCTCCAGAAAAGCGTACTCACGGTCCAAAAAACCAAAGCACAAGGCTACTTTGTTAAATGATAATGTCATTCCAACTTCCAGATGTGTTGCTGACTGTCCCTGCAAACTGCAAAAAACTGATTTTACTGCGTCTAATTACTCATTGACTTTGTCGGTTGGCCTGAGGAGTGGGATGGTTAGGGTTTGTGTAAGAAAACAAGTGGAAGCCAATCAGAGGCAGAGCAGAGAGGGTCATGTTGAAATTACATCTCATTTAGCAGTCACACTTAACCAATTTAGATACAAACTCAAAAGAGCCAAACATTACCAAGTGATAGCTTCAGAAGTGAAATCTGTCTAGTTTAAGATTAGCATCTCGGCAACGTGTCAATGCATTGCAGGAACCAGTATAACATTTCAATATAAGTGGACTTGTGTACAGTTAAATCACAACAAGGAAAGCCTACAGCATTAATTGTCTACATGTTTTGTCCAATGTATTGTTTTGCTATCTAGTCCGTTATTTGCACATCTGCATGAAAAAAGTGAAACATCTTATGGAACTTCAATGAAAAAGGAGAATGACTGACTGTCTTACCTGCAGCAATGTGTTTCCAAGGCAAGAAAGCACTGTTTAAATGGCACCAACTTTACACTGCCACTACCATCACACTATCATCATAGTCAATCTCTATGTTTCTCTTCCGCTCTCTATTATACGCTTGCAAAGAGACAGACACATAAACACACACACACACACACAAAACACTCCTCTTTACCTTCAAAAAGCCAGGGGAAGGCAGTCGGCATGAATAAATAGTCTAAGTGCTTATATTTCTATTCCTGCTTACCCAACTGCTAACAAGACCCAGTTCACAGTCAATGAGCTACTTCGGCATTCATGAGGATCACTGACAGTCACTTTGCATTCAACGCCAATCACAACCAGCAGGAAAAAGAGCACACACACTAACACACATAAAGAAATGTGATTACAAGAGGCATTCTGCGGTGCTTCAGCATTCCCCAGTGTTTTACAAAAATAAAGCCGACACCCCAGACCCATCCAGGCGGTTTGAAGCACACACATGCGTGAGTACAGCAACAAGCAGGAAAGCATGATTACCCTCCACGCGTTTAGAGGTCACTGGCATTAGGAGATTAGGTAAAGTAAGCAATCATCATTTGGATATTTGATGATGAAACTATCCTGTTAAATTGATTATAGTGGTGCACAGGGCACAGGAGGGTGACAGCCACACCTGGCGACATATGGAGTGTGTGTGTGTGTGTGTGTGTGTGTGTGTGTGTGTGTGTGTGTGTGTGTGTGTGTGTGTGTGTGTGTGTGTGTGTGTGTGTGTGTGTGTGTGTGTGTGTGTGTGTGTGTGTGTGTGTGTGTGTTTTAACATGTCATATGGGCCGTACCTGTCCTACATTGCGCTGCTCCTCCGTCCAACCTCTGTATGCATGATGTTTATTCTTTTAATTTTGCAAGTGTGAGGGTGTGATTGTGTACGACTCCACTATTCAGAAGATAAGTATATTAAAGGGAAATGGAAACACTTTTCAAACTGCTTTCCATGCGACAATATTCCCAATAGGAAATTTATTTATCTAGTCTATTGTATTGTATGTAAACGATCGAGATACGCGAATTTATTTTTTGAAATACGTGCCTAATGACCATGGGCGCTTCCATTGCTCCGGGACTTTCCCAGCGACGTCACTGAGTGGGTACGGCTTCCTGGGCCAAAGCTCAATAACAAACAACATGGCGTGCAATGCACCAGTAGTTTACATTACAAGAAAACGGTCGTCGTCAGGAGTTTATTGTATTGCCCCAGGCTGCACAAATGGATTTTATACGAAGAAGGAAGAAGTACATTTCCATAAGCTGCCACTAAAGAATGAGAAGCTGCTTCAAAGTCCAGTCTGGATGCCTGGTTCAATACAAAACATTGGATTTGAAGCCAGGATCTGTTCCCACAATATTCGATTTCTCAACGTATGCAGTCGGGAACACCGACCGTCCCAGCACGTCGGCCGCGCAAGACAATGACAGTGTCAACAAACGTGAAGTTCGAGCCACCAAACGAGTTGCTTCAGCTGCCGAGAGAGAGGTACATTTTGCAGCACTACCAGATTACTAGCTCACACATGTATTTACTGACACAGTGTGACCTTATTAATTAACGCAATCGCGTCCAAACTAAATGGTAGCTATTATTATGACGTACAATGGAGAATTGGGGGTGTTCTATAGCTCAACTAATTAAACTGGCATACACACGCTCATCTGTCGAAAACAGCCCTAAAAAGGCTAGTATTGCTGGACTAGGTGTTCAATGGATGGTATTGCAGGACCCAGAGCGCACGGAGCACAGAGCGGACAGCAGATAACGGAATTGCAGTTGCATTGCTTATAGATTATCAGAACATTTCAAAGGGGACACAGCCCCATTGGATATTAACCTACTGTATGGATTAACTACATCATCGTTTTTATCGTTGTAATGCCATTGAAGACCAGTTTAGACCAGACAATGAGGAAGGTAAGACGTTAGCCTAGCGCATGTTAGTACCTAGTGCCACTTGTTTTGATGTACGTTTTTGTTGATAACCTCACGAGTTTATATCTTTCAGTGTTGAGGTGAGATTCTGTGTCTTTACGATCATAAACAATGTGTTGGATGTGCAGCGAGGATAAGTAATAAGGGAGCTAGGAGTGATTTTCGGTGCCGTAATAGGTTAGCATTTTTCGCTCGGGGCTAATTCAGAGGCTCACTGTTAGCATTGTGTGTTTTTTTTGAAAAAATAAATGAAAAAGATCAGTCAAATTAGTTTTTTCCCGTTATATGGATATAAAATATTCATAGTTTATTAAATATTAAGGTTCCTTAGACGTTGTTTGCTGCAAATGACGCAATTTCGGTTAGGTGGGGCCTAAGAGGATAACAGAGTATGTTTTTATTTTTATTTATTTTTTTGACATTTTCCGATGGCATCACCACACAATTGTTACATGTACAACAATCTGTGTTGTCCATTCGTCCCAGGTTTTGAGCAACATCTTGTTCCTCTGAGACCGAGTCGGTACTGGAACTGGTGGTCCCACTCAGCGAGTTCAGAACCGTCGGTACTTTCGGCGGATTCCGGATCGTATGCCACTCTATTCGACCGAATCAGTTCATAAGCATAGTCCATGGGATGCCTGGTAACTGTAGATGCTTCCACATCAATGTCATCTCCCGACGAATAGTCAAATTCATCGTTCAAAACGTCCATCTCATTGCAAAATTCCTCCATCGCTGCCATATCTGCTACGTTGTGTTGACTTCCGGTATGGATACCCGGAGCGAAGACCCAGCCAGTGACGTCACCATTTGGGACTCCCCTAATGGCGGCGGCCTGGTCCCGGAATTCCCCACCCGGCCGGCGGATAATTAATTTTCTTTTGGCGAGTAATATCATATACAATAAATATTACGATCAATATCAATTGTAAAATGAATAAACTACCGGAATATTATAGCTGTAATTGGTGTTTCCTTTCCCCTTTAATAAGGTCACACTGTGTCAGTAAATACATGTGTGAGCTAGTAATCTGGTAGTGCTGCAAAATGTACCTCTCTCTCGGCAGCTGAAGCAACTCGTTTGGTGGCTCGAACTTCACGTTTGTTGACACCGTCATTGTCTTGCGCGGCCGACGTGCTGGGGCGGTCGGTGTTCCCGACTGCATACGTTGAGAAATCGAATATTGTGGGAACAGATCCTGGCTTCAAATCCGATGTTTTGTATTGAACCAGGCATCCAGACTGGACTTTGAGCAGCTTCTCATTCTTTAGTGGCAGCCTATGGAAATGTACTTCTTCCTTCTTCGTATAAAATCCATTTGTGCAGCCTGGGGCAATACAATAAACTCCTGACGACGACCGTTTTCTTGTAATGTAAACTACTGGTGCATTGCACGCCATGTTGTTTGTTATTGAGCTTTGGCCCAGGAAGCCGTACCCACTCAGTGACGTCACTGGGAAAGTCCCGGAGCAATGGAAGCGCCCATGGTCATTAGGCACGTATTTCAAAAAATAAATTCGTGTATCTCGATCGTTTACATTGGAAATAGACTAGATAAATACATTTCCTATTGGGAATATTGTCGCATGGAAAGCAGTTTGAAAAGTATTTCCATTTCCCTTTAATTAACGCAATCGCGTCCAAACTAAATGGTAGCTATTATTATGACGTACAATGGAGAATTGGGGGTGTTCTATAGCTCAACTAATTAAACTGGCATACACACGCTCATCTGTCGAAAACAGCCCTAAAAAGGCTAGTATTGCTGGACTAGGTGTTCAATGGATGGTATTGCAGGACCCAGAGCGCACGGAGCACAGAGCGGACAGCAGAATCAGTTCATAAGCATAGTCCATGGGATGCCTGGTAACTGTAGATGCTTCCACATCAATGTCATCTCCCGACGAATAGTCAAATTCATCGTTCAAAACGTCCATCTCATTGCAAAATTCCTCCATCGCTGCCATATCTGCTACATTGTGTTGACTTCCGGTATGGATACCCGGAGCGAAGACCCAGCCAGTGACGTCACCATTTGGGACTCCCCTAATGGCGGCGGCCTGGTCCCGGAATTCCCCACCCGGCCGGCGGATAATTAATTTTCTTTTGGCGAGTAATATCATATACAATAAATATTACGATCAATATCCATTGTAAAATGAATAAACTACCGGAATATTATAGCTGTAATTGGTGTTTCCTTTCCCCTTTAACGTATATTCCCAGTAAAGGTGAAATACTGTATGTCATTGTGTAGAACAAGAATGTTTGAGAATGTCCTTCACAGGTTATTTTTGGTGTTAGGAACTGACCGATTTATTATCTTATTCTTACACTAATTGATCATGATAGTTCTTTTTTTAAATACTCAAAGTATGAAATGTACGTGAATATCAGTATAAGGTAGAATGCACAATAACCTTACATTTGTATTTGATTATATATTAAGTAAATGTACTTTGCACCTCTGTTAACACTCTCACAATAAGTTAACTCTAAAAGTGGAGAGGCTGAGAATAGAACTCTTGCTATAGAAATGGCCAACTGATTAAAAACATAAATTGGCAATATTGCCGTGTTATGTAAGTGTCGCTTCATTTGACACCAAAACATCTTTAAAATTGGTGATTACAAAATAAAATGTATTGCATTGGCAATCTGGGCCTAAGTACGTTCATGGACATGTGTTGGGCATATCTATATAAATTGAAAATAAAAATGCCATATACAGTATACTGTATATATATTTATAGCTTCAAGATTCAAAGGTTTATTTTCATAAAATATACACAAAGTCTTCTGGCCTGTGGGATGAAGCTGTCTCTGAATCTGGTGGTTTTTGACCTCATGCTGCGGTACCGCCTGCCAGACGGCAGCAGACAGAACAGTGTGTGGCTGGGGTGATGGGGTCTTTGATCATCCTGAGGGCTTTCTTCCTGAGCCGCTGGGAGTAGAGGTCCTCCATGGATGGTAGCTCCGTCCTGGTGATGTGCTGTGCAGCTTTCACCACCCTCTGTAAAACCTTACGATTGAGGGCGGTGCAGCTGCCATACCAAGCCGTGATGCAGCCAGTCAGGATGCTCTCTATGGAGCACCTGTAGAAGGTCAGGATGCTCTCTATGGAGCACCTGTAGAAGGTCAGGATGCTCTCTATGGTGCACCTGTAGAAGGTCAGGATGCTCTCTATGGAGCACCTGTAGAAGGTCAGGATCCTCTCTATGGTGCACCTGAAGGTCAGGATGCTCTCTATGGAGCACCTGTAGAAGGTCAGGATGCTCTCTATGGAGCACCTGTAGAAGGTCAGGATGCTCTCTATGGTGCACCTGTAGAAGGTCAGGATACTCTGCAACTTCTACAGGTGCACTATAGAGAGGATCCTGACCTTCTACAGGTGCACATGGAGTCCATGTTGAACCTCCACAGCCTGTGGAGGAATAAGAGTCGCTGTTGAGCTGTTTTGGTGATGGTGTTAGTGTGAAGAGTCCATGTCAGGTCCTCAGTGATGAATCAGATCCTCAGTGATGAGTCCATCTCAGGTCCTCAGTGATGAGTCCATCTCAGGTCCTCAGTGATGAGACAGATCCTCAGTGATGAGTCCATGTCAGCTCCTCAGTGATGAGTCAGATCCTCAGTGATGAGTCCATGTCAGGTCCTCAGTGATGAGTCCATGTCAGTTCCTCAGTGATGAGTCCATGTCAGGTCCTCAGTGATGAATCAGATCCTCAGTGATGAGTCCATGTCAGGTCCTCAGTGATGAGTCCATCTCAGGTCCTCAGTGATGAGTCCATGTCAGGTCCTCAGTGATGAGTCCATGTTAGGTCCTCAGTGATGAGTCCATGTCAGGTCCTCAGTGAAGAGTCCATGTCAGGTCCTCAGTGAAGAGTCCATCTCAGGTCCTCAGTGAAGAGTCCATGTCAGGTCCTCAGTGATGAGTCCATGTCAGGTCCTCAGTGATGAGTCCATGTCAGGTCCTCAGTGATGAGTCCATGTCAGGTCCTCAGTGAAGAGTCCATGTCAGGTCCTCAGTGATGAGTCCATGTCAGGTCCTCAGTGATGTGGACACCGAGGAACCTGAAGCTGCTGACTCTCTCCACCGTAGTCCCATTGATGGCGATGGGGGTGTGTCCCTCTCTCTGCTGCTTCCTGTAATGCACAATCAGCTCATTTGTTTTGCTGACGTTGAGATGGAGGTTGTTATCCTGTCACCAAGATGTCAGGCTTTCGACCTCCTCTCTGTACGCCGTCTCGTCGCCGTCGGTGATCTGGCTGATGACGGTTGTGTTTATGACGGTTGTGTTTATGACGTCTGTTTCCGGTTTCGTTCATGACGGATGTATTTTGTTATACTCACATTCTTTCACATTTAAATTTGCATTAAAGTATTTTGTGAGGCCTTCTAACATGTTTTTAAATATAACTACGGTTGAAGTTGAAGAATTAACATGAACCGAAGCTGTTGCCTGGCAACACAAATCACACAACGTCACGTCCGTAAATTCCACATCCATACGCATGGATTAACATCGATTTAATACATTAATGTAGCCTTTGTTTCTGCTAAAAGAGGTGTCGACCAGCTGGGGCAACAAGAAAATCGGCGTAATCGAGTGTGACTATTAAAAAATAAATCATTATTATATTAATATTGACAATAACAACCGACCGTCGGGGTAGCATTTGCTTGGCATTAACGTTTGAAGGGACGAAATCGTGACATCTTCACGTCTCACAGCATGGTAAATCGTCACATGTTCACGTCTTGCCGTGATACCGGGTTGAAGATTTCACACCTTGGAGTCCACAAACCCCAAGAAGGAAGTGTTCCAGTGTACCCACAACAATAAACCATTTGTGACCGAGAGTTGCCCGGTCATAAACTGGTAACAACAACATATGGCTAAAGTAACCCCTTCCTTAAGGGAGATAACAGACGTCAGGGTTGGTCATAAATGTCAAAGGGCAAAAGGTGGATATCTAGAAGAATTATTCCCTAACACAAAATATTAGGTTCAACTATCCTAGAACAATTGTGTTGACATATAACATTCAATTTATTTCAACATGTCAATTGTTTCAGTGTTAGTAGCCAGCACACCGAGTTGCTGCTCCCAAAAAGATGTGTTTATTTGGTCAGGGTCATGGAAGTCCCATTACATAGTCAGAAGAGTCCAACGTTTCACACTCAACTTTTTGAGCGTTATGATGCCTTTCCGCGTACTCGTGCATTGGGACGCATTTGTGCACTCCAAAAACAAATGTAGACACAGACGTGTCACATTCAACGTGCCCGGCAGCATCATTTACAGTCAAAAGCAGTTAAACATGACTTTTTTGTCAAGTTACATTTTGTTTCTGTAGATTTTTAATTCAGTGGGTTTAACGATGATCACTGAGGTTAAAATGACTGTTTCTGTCAATGGCAGTGGCGAACCGTCAGGGCCCTCTAGGCCCTCTGTGAGGGCCTAAGATATTAAAAAAAACGTTTTTTTTTTAAACATTATTTTTTATATTTTTTTGTTGTTACATTTTTCATTAGTTTTACCAAAATAACTTGATTTAATTGTATTTAAAATAATATTTCCAAAGAAATAAATCCTTCGAAACTGCCTGTTCAGTTTCTGTTGGAATGTGAAGGGTTAAATGCCGTCTCTGCGAGTTATGTGAAGACCGGAGGGCTTGTTGGTCCCTCTGTAGATTCACAGAGGGCCCGCCATAGTAACTCAATGAGAGAGTAATGTCAAATGACAGTACAATTGACCAATCATATCTTCCCTCTAAATGGGCGGGCTTTATTTTCGCGGACTTTATGACAGGTTCCGCCCGCTGTGAGGTCTATGCAAGTGGTCCAGTGACGCGTCCTAAAACCCGCAAGTAAGCTTCGCTCGGATTCCCTCGACAGAAAGCAGTGGGATTTCTCCATAAGGTTTTGGAAAATAGCTCGAAATAAGGTCTGTGGAAAACGAACTTGTTAGATAAATGCACGTTTTGTTCAGCCGGATAATATCCACATGTCTACCCTACTTTTATTATTTTCGAATCATAAATCTAATCGATAGATTTATGATCGATAGATTTCTAATTAGCATAAGTTCGTTCTTGATGGCTCACTTCAGTGATAGTGAGGACATCTTTGCGAAATTATTAACCGAGTCATTTTAAAGATTGAGTTACTATGATAAACTGGAGTGGCAAAGGATCAGCTGAATGACCCCGCCATGAAGTGCTTCATCCAAAAGAACAGGAGGATGGACTTTGTGTTTCAGTGATTTGATCATCAAAGGTAGGCCTAAGTCATTTTCAGTGCGGGCCGCCGTGCCGACTTAATTCATTTGTAATTGCTACTTGGCTGTGTGTGCCCTGTCATGATAGGTGTAGGTATAAATGATGTTATTTTGTGTGGTAGAGGGTCGCTGTCATTGATACGTTTCACCCCAGACCGCTGTTTTGATATTCCGCTGAAGTATAGTTGAGACGTAATATCTCCTTTTTTTTAGAGGGAAGGGGGGGTCAGAGGGCCTAGGTATAAAAGTCACGGCTCGCCACTGGTCAATGGAGTCTGTTGGCTTTAGGAAGGGCATATTAATTGCTGTTTTTTTTCAAAACAGAAGAGTTAAATAGCAATAGTGTAAAACATTTAAATCTACAGTACAACAAAATCATTATAATTCCAGTGTGAAATACTGGATGTAACTGAACAGGCCAATGCCACTACAGTTAAAGATTCCCAATTGTTGAAGTTACATGAAGTGATATTTTCCCTGGAGCCTTTAATTTGCGATTTACACCTTTTCCCACCCTTAGTTTAAACATATGTTCTTACATGTATTTATCACCTGCATATTATCACTTGAACATGCTGATAAGTGGTTGAAGTGTACTTTTTTATGACAAAGAAATACAACATTCTCACCTACATGCGTACGGCGCGCTCGCAAAACTAGTGCTGCTGTATCCGTCGGCAGCTTGAGATCTCAGTCAGAGCCCAGGGGGAGGCGGAGAGAAAACATGCTGGAAATACCCAGAGTTTAAAGTGCTAAAGTGAAGACTAAAACACAGATTTATTCAGCAGAAGCCAAAGACCAGGGGAGAGTTTTAACACATTTACACCAGAGAGCCCTCAGAGGAGAGACGCACCGGTGGGTGGTTGTGTGAGAGCTTATTTGAGTATGTAGTGTATGTCTGACTCGTGTGTGTGCTTGCGTGTGAGTTGCGTGTGTGTGTGTGCATACTCCCATCGGTGCGTTCATTTCTCTTATCCGTACACCCACCTTTTTCTTGGTTTCGAGACAATCTCCCAGGATGCCTATTCTACATTAAACAGTGCTTTGAAGACAATTGAGCTGAGACCCAGGCTGATCAGGGCTCCCTTATCCCTCCCAGCACATCTATTATCAAAGCCTTCGTACCATTACCGTCATTATACACTATGTATTATTATTATTATTTTGAAAATGCAGCGCTGAGAGCGGGCGAGAGACGGGGGCCTCCGTAAACAAATCTATTATTGGTGATGAATTGCATAATAACACAGGCATAATGCCGTTCTCTCACAAAACTGGTGAAGGTGCTGAACTGGAAAAAGTACCCCATCTGTAGAATTTGAATAAACAATGGGCGATAGAGGGGGGGAGACAAAGATGGAGTGGTCGTTAGATGCTGTGTTTTTACTTGAAAGCTAAAGACTGTAGCCTGCAAAGCGCATACGGGTGCTGTCATCCCTCTGTTTGTTGTCAACCATCACCTTCATTTAAGAATGGTACACTTTGAACTGGGGCTTCTTTGATGCATGTGTAAGAGTTTGTATCGCCGTTGGGGGAAATTGGGGGAAGACAACCCAACTGCTATGAGACATTTCCCATTATAATCTTCTCAGGTGGCCTTATTGAAATAATTGCTCGAGGCTCAAAGAGGTCATATTATTCCATATTTCACAATAATAACATTCGAGAAAAGTAGAAAATTGACTACTGGTATTGTTGTTTTTATTGTTGTTACTAAATGATCAGAGCACTTCTTCAACCTGTGCTTGGGGAATTGTTCTGTTATGAACTTATTGGAAGCCCATACTGTAGTTGTATTGCTGTAAAGTGTCCTTATTTCCTTTATCATTCATTGCTCATATTCGCTGTCATTCAATGAAGAATGTGTTTCTGAAGGGAGTGCTCTTTTTTCTTGTGTGTTCAGCTGGTGACTCTTACTGCTAAATAACCAGCTTTAAAGGTGGGGTAGGTAAGTTTGAGAAACCGGCTCGAGATACACTTGTTGTTATGTTCCATGGAATGCTCTTAACATCCCGATAGCAATGAATATCTTAAGTGCTTTGACAAAAAATCCATAAAAAAATGTCATCTGTGGAAGCCGTGGTACTGTAAAAAGCACGACCAATCACCTGAGCCGGCCCGGCTAAAATAACTGGATGGCCTGCCTGTCGGGGCACAAACTTATCACGTGCCCTCATTAGTCATGTGTGCGTTCGTGTGTGTTGGAGGAGGCGCTCTGTAAGGAAGTGGCAGGTTTTCTCCGGTTGTGTATTTTCAAATTCTAGCGATCTCGAGCCGGTTTCTCAAATGTACCTACAGTACCCCACCTTTAAGGGCTTTCATCTATTTTGCTTTATTCTTATAGTGTACCATATATTACCAATATGCCACTGCCAAGCAATATCTGATCCTTGTTGAGAATACTAGGATCAGATATTTCTCCTAGAGACAACCTAGGTCCGGACCAATACATTTCAGTGTTGGCATTCATTCCATTCCTCAGATACTTGCTGGGATCTTTTAACATGCAATACAAGTATTGGTATAGGTTTGGAATCAAATACTTTCGACTTTGGTGTTACTGTTTACCCTAAATAATTGATAAAAGTATTGTAGAGAAATGGACCTGACATACAAATGCCTTACAAGTTTGAGCTATGCTAACGACATTGCTCCACGGATGGAAAATTGGGGCCTTTTGAATTTTGTTATTCAGAGTGACATTTGTAGGTATTGGATGGATTGCGATTACATTTGGTATGCACCTTCATGTTAGCCTTTAATCTATGCCAAAATTCGCATTTTTCCAAAACATGTGCATTAGCATTGTCCTTGTGACCAAGTTTTCATGCATTAAGCTCAAAGCACCACTGCGCAGCCATGCAAAGGAGCTAGCATAGCTGTAGCGTCTTGGCCTTGTTAATCATCATAAACCTTTTGTTAGATTTTAGGCCAATCAAAAAGACATTATCATGATTCAAGATGATATATTGTCATATGTTACAGCTCTCAACCTTGAGTGGTACGACGGAATAATGCTAGCTGATATACTGTGTGTATTCTCTTCTGATCTCACTTTCTTCTTCATCTTATCTGTCTTTTTTTCTCTTGTGGGGTCAAAGAAGAACAAGAGAGTGAACAAATATTATCCATGTTCTCAGCGCACATCGACACAGCAACGTACCAACAACCCCCCCCCCCCTTCCCCAGTGAGCAGACACTGTTTAGCTATGCTAATTTGAATATATTTTTGGGTCAATTGTGCGCTCACCAGAAACGGCCTCCACGCCTACCCTTTGCCGAACAATTTTAATTTTTAATATTCCATTTAATTTATATGGGCCACCACTGAGGCAATCTGACAATGCCAAAAAGCCGTCTTGATTTGGATTTTTGAAAGCACATTTCTGCCATAGACATTCCTTTGCCCTGGTTTCTGCCGTTCCCTAACCTAAGTTTCTTTTCTATCTTAAGACCATTTCACCTTAAGAAATAATCAATAAAAACAATTATGAGATCCAAGCCCAGCACCAGTGCTCTCTCCTCTTCCCCATCTTTTGTTTTTCCCCTCTCTATCTCTTTCTCTCCCCACTCCCTGCTTTTATCCTCTTGTCTGTGCTCCCACCATCCTCTCTCCTTGGTGATTCACGGGGTATAATATTTAATTATACTCTATAATTTATGCAGGTTATCAAACTCTGAGCGCATCATTTTATGTACATTGTGTAAATTGCTTTTTTCTCTCTCCCTCCCTGTCTCTCTGTCTCTTTCTGTCTTTTCTTTACAGGCTTTTTTTTCATCTTGGATGGGAGGAGGGTAAATCCTTTGCAGGCATAGACAGAGATATTGAAGCCCGGGTGCAAATGTGAAATGAATAAACAGGCTGGATCTCTTCTTCAACGGCCTAAATGAGATCTGCACAAAATAATTTAAACTAGGCCCATTCATCAAGCCCAGCCAGGGAATGTGTGTAGCAGTGGCCTGTGTATGTTGTCCATACTGTATCTATGTGTGTGTGTGTGTGTGTGTGTGTGTGTGTGTGTGTGTGTGTGTGTGTGTGTGTGTGTGTGTGTGTGTGTGTGTGTGTGTGTGTGTGTGTGTGTGTGTGTGTGTGTGTGTGTGTGTGTGTGTGTGTGTGTGTGTGTGTGTGTGTGTGTGTGTGTGTGTGTGTGTGTGTGTGTGTGTGTGTGTGTGTGTGTGTGTGTTCCACACCCCTGGCAGCGGGGCTAGGAGTATCCTTCTGTAGATAGACAGAATGAAGGATTAAGAGTGAAAGACAGGCAAATAAATACTGGAAATTAAAGTATTATAGAAAAGTTTAGCGACTTCTAGAAAGTGAGCCACTTAATGCAAATACTGTCTTGATTTGCTTATAATAATATAGTATGCTAATTAAAAAAAAAAGTCTCTATCCAAAACACGTGCAAAGTTGATGTGCAGGATAACAGGTGTCCTTCCTGTGCAACATGTGATACAGTCCTTACAGTAGAGAAGATAAGGATGCAGTGTACCAATGGGTCCCCTTAACCCTTACATAGGTCTTCAATATTTTGGAAAAGTAATTGATTTCTATTTTCTACATTACAAACCGTATTACGCTGTTATTACAAGCGTGTGACATCATGATTACACCATTATTATACTGTAATAACACTGGTATTACACTGTTATTACAGCATTATTACGCTATTATACCATAACAACACTGTTATTATTCCCATGTTACACTGTTATTACAACTATTACATCCATGTCACACCTTAAATAAACCCATATTACACATAAACAACACAATATTATCCCAATATTATACCCCAATTTAACACATGGACACAGCCTGTCGAATAGATGTAGTCCACAGGATGCAGAAACCATATAAAGGTTAACATGGAGAAAACACAATGCAATTCCCTATTGGATGCCTTTCCAAAAGAGACAACATGATGCATTCATAGGAGCCCTTCCAGAGGAGAACATGCAATACAGCACTTTATGTCATGGCTTTCCAGAAAGCATGAGGCAGTGCCCCCCCAGTGCCCCCTCAGTGTGCCCTGCAGTGGAGAAAGCATGAGGCCGTGCCCCCTCAGTGTGCCCTGCAGTGGAGAAAGCACGAGGCAGTGCCCCCTCAGTGTGCCCTGCAGTGGAGAAAGCACGAGGCAGTGCCCCCTCAGTGTGCCCTGCAGTGGAGAAAGCACGAGGCAGTGCCCCCTCAGTGTGCCCTGCAGTGGAGAAAGCACGAGGCAGGGCCCCCTCAGTGTGCCCTCAGTGGAGAAAGCATGAGGCAGGGCCCCCTCAGTGCCCCCTCAGTGTGCCCTGCAGTGGAGAAAGCACGAGGCAGGGCCCCCTCAGTGTGCCCTCAGTGGAGAAAGCATGAGGCAGGGCCCCCTCAGTGTGCCCTCAGTGTGCCCTGCAGTGGAGAAAGCATGAGGCAGCGCCCCCTCAGTGTGCCCTGCAGTGGAGAAAGCACGAGGCAGCGCCCCCTCAGTGTGCCCTGCAGTGGAGAAAGCACGAGGCAGCGCCCCCTCAGTGCCCCCTCAGTGTGCCCTGCAATGGAGAAAGCACGAGGCAGCGCGCCCTCAGTGTGCCCTGCAGTGGAGAAAGCATGAGGCAGCGCCCCCTCAGTGCCCCCTCAGTGTGCCCTGCAATGGAGAAAGCACGAGGCAGCGCGCCCTGCAGTGTGCCCTGCAGTGGAGAAAGCATGAGGCAGCGCCCCCTCAGTGCCCCCTCAGTGTGCCCTGCAGTGGAGAAAGCATGCAAAGCACTCTTGGGTGCCCTTCCACAAATACAACTTGTTGCAGTGAATAATGGTTGCCCTTCCAGTGGAGAACATACACTACAGCCCTCGATGGCCTTCCAGTGGACAAAACACTATGCAGTGCCCTCAAGTATGCCCTTCCTAGAAATGTGAAAAATTTCCCACTGCAATGCATTGGTCGAGAGGGCTGCCATACATGCTTAAAAAACATTCTGCACGAAGACGCCCCAGTTCCCTTTTTATTTTTCCGCCATTGAATATAAAGAAAAAAAGATGCAGGAGCGACAATAAGTCTCTGTTTGTTCATAATGCTAGTCCACTAATGCCAGATCTTTCTTACGGTAAGTGCCAATATCAAAAGCATGGCAGAATTAATATTAATTACGGAGGAAATAAATCTTGAGCCAACAAAACTCTTAAATCGTGTTATTTACTCAGGAAACATTGCAGTGATATCACAAAGACTAATGCCACAGTAAACAGCGTGCTGAGACGTTCATGCAGCGAAGGTAATCAGACGTCCTTGGCATATGTAGCTATTCAAACTAACCTAACAATAAGAAGAATTAAAAACAGTCCAATATTAATTAAAAACATTTAAACATTGAACACAACACACATTTCCTCTTCCACTGTCAAGTAATCAGATAGTGTATGCATAGATAATGATTTTTAGAATGATGATTTTTAATTGTTTTGTAATTATTTGTATAATTGTATTCTGGTCTCCACACACACGTTTGCTCATGGCTTGGGCCGTGCCATTGAACGTTGCTCGGTAAAGCTAATAGAATACATATTCAACGTCTGTTGACATGATCCTCGCTTTAATGGGCTATGTTTTGGAACCATGAGAGTTTAGAGAACCAGGTTCTAAAAAAAACCTTTGAGCCCAAAAAGATGTTAACGTTCTTGAACAAAACGCACATAGTGAATGTTTTGACTTTAAAACAACACAGTGTCGTAGCAACCTTTCAAGTAGACCCCGTTGTATTCTCTAGTTTAGTATTAATGTGGCTAAATGAGATCGACACTAAATAATGTATTGAAAAATACTAGAAACTAAAGATTGAGGATTCATTGAGGAATTGAATCAAGTGAAAAGCGTGGTCATTTTCTCATAGACTTCTACACACTTATCTTGCAACCAGAGGATTCACCCGCAGGTGGATATTAGCATTAGCTTCAATTGAAAGACGGGAAGTTGCCTCTTTGCCTGACTTTCTAGAAATGGAAACAAGTACTATAATCAATAATTGCTTCCTTATTAAGTACATTTTTTTACAAAAATGTCAAACACATGGCTGCCAGTAGTAACTGTCCTCCTCGGAGCATGCTTGTTAGTCAGATTAATCACATGCAGCTTCATTTATTTGCTCTTTAGTTGTCCATTAGGTTATTGTAACGTGGTTCTAATTACCATACACAACCTTATCATACTGTTACAGAAAAGTGGCAGGGCGGGCCTCCAGCCTAAATAGGTCTATGGGAATACACTCACACACACACACACACACACACACACACACACACACACACACACACACACACACACACACACACACACACACACACACACACACACCCTGCTTCTTCCTTTTTGTCACTCTCCGGTGTTTTAAATGTCATTGACCTGAGGGCAAAGCACATACCATCTCAAGTACACATCAGTCTTCCACTAGGACACATACACACAGCAACACGCTAATCAAGTCTCAATGGGCCTCCTCTCTCCCTTGCCTCCTCCCCTCCTCCCCTCCTGCCTTCCTTGTCTTTCTGTCTGAGTGGAGTGGTGGAGACCTCATGCAGGGAAAAGCCATTGGGTTGGTACTTTCACTCGACAAAAAAGGTTAAAGGGATGGCTGACATCACTCAGTCATGACATCCACACCTTTCCAACATCACTCACTGCTCGTTGCTATCGTGTGATTGGCAGGCAGGCCAGTGTGATTTCAAGTGGGCAGTTACGGAGTTTAGGTCATGCACAGAATGGTACACATGTTGGACTTTTGCATTTGGTGGTTGAACACAGTTATCTAACCCTAACCCTAACCCTAAGCAGAAACAACACAGCTGCAAAAACATGTTACCATCACCTTTGAACCTAAACAACCACAGCATAGTAGAGGTGCACAGTTAGCAAGCACATGCATTCAAGTACTGTAAGTGTGATTTCAGACACTTTTACTTCCTGTTGTGCAATATTTGTGTTCACTACAATTGGGAGGTATATTCTAGTTTTTACTCCACGACGATTATCTGACAGATTTAGTTTCTTGTATCATGTACTATGTTTGGTTAAAGGTGGGGTAGGTAAGTTTGAGAAACCGGCTCGAGATCGCTAGAATTTGAAAATACACAACCGGAGAAAATCTGCCACTTCCTTATAGAGCCCCTCCTCCAACACACACGAACGCGCACATGACCAATGAGGGCACGAGATAAGTTTGTGCCCCGATGGAAGGCTGACAGGCAGGTACAGGTTGTACTTTTTACAGTATTACGGCTTCAACAGATGAAATTTGTTTATGGATTTTTTGTCAAAGCACTTAAGATATTCTTTGATATCGGGATGTTAAGAGCATTCCATGGAATATAACAAAAAGTGTATCTCGAGCCGGTTTCTGAAACTTACCTACCCCACCTTTAAGATAATGTTAAACCCATATTGAAATTCAGAGGTGGCAGTCTATACTGTAGTACTGTGCCAGATTCAACATTACATTCATGAAAATATCAATAGCAAGAATTATATGTCACATTATTCTGACGGCCTTTGTGAATAAGGCTTTTGATCCTAAATGACATTTGATACAAATACTTAAGTTACTTTAACCAAAAGCAATTTCACTACAGTTTATTGATACACTTCGGAGTTACTACCTTTCATGAAATACAAGTCAAGTACAAGTAGGCCTGCATGATATTTATATTTAAGGACAGTACTTAAGTAACTGTAGCAACTGTCCACTATGTTTTCCTATGTTTCAGCTAACAGACTCTTCCAACCCACATTGCCTTAACATGGAAGCATTCCTGCTGGATAAACATCATTAACCCTTAACGCTTGCTTAATGACACAAAAACATATTGGACATAATCAATAAGAAAGCTCATGTTTAGTAATGTTATGCACTCAGACTCTAAATGCATAAACCTCTTCAAATGGATTATAAGGCACATGATCTTAGTGTTCTTAATGATGGAGTGAATGTTCCCCTCATATTTCTAATCAACAGCTGTTAATATTTGTTTGTCTGGAGGCTAATGGTTGTCAGTGGTGATGGTAATTTTACCAATGCTTATCCATATGTTGAAATTGTAAATGAGAACGAGAGAGAGAGGTTATAAATGAACTACTTCACGTCCCCACCGCTCAGCTAAAGGCGGATAGTGTTCGGCTTGATGATGTTTAGATGTCTCTTTAATTAAGTCACTTTTTTAAGACACGTAAAAGCTTCAGACTTTTATCCAGCACGTCTCATTGATTCATAAGAGGAAACAGTTCAACAGATAAAGCTTTGCGAGAAAGCCTTAACATAATAGTTTGCATGAGAAATGCCTCCCCATCAACGGACCATCGAACCCGACAATAGAATGGGGAAGTGATGATGTATTTTTGTTGGCAGACCCAGAAGTTAGCATCGCAAAGGGGTCCCTCGACAAAAAGCAATGGGATGTTCCCATTGGATGTTGGTATATTGCTAAGATCTGTGGCAACCACATATTTCTAATACTAAACATGTTTTGTTGAGCAGGATTATCTCCACATATTAACGCCACCTTGTGGTTTTTGAATGCTAGGATATAAACAAGCTACATCACGGTTGCATGGCGGTGCATCACCACCGCTAAGCTAAAGGCGGTCTCATGGCGGCATGATGGCGTTTTGTAGTCTTTTTATGTCAATTGTAAGAAACTGCCCTTTTCATGAACCATTCAAGCTCCAGACATACATGAGCGGGGTAATTACTGATGTATGTTAGGTTGAAAAAACCACAAACCTTTATTTCAGGCTTCTCACTACAAAGATGTTAAAGCGATGACTTTGAGGGAACGGAAGTGTTAACATGCTAAGTTGTTATGGGTTTTAGCACTCCTTTCTGCTCTCTTACTGTAAACCAGGGGTGGGGAACCTTTTTCCTCTCAAGGGCTATTTCAATATTTTCAACATCCTCCGAGGGCCGTACAAATTGACCTCTGCTTAAAAATCACAGCACATTCATTTGGCCTTTCTTTCATGCTGTGCAAAGAAAAAGCAACCTCTTAATCCAGATATCTTGCCATGACTCGCGCATGCATTCACGTGCACTGTGTGGCATGACCACCGAACAGAAAGATATGGACACAAGATGTGTGCAAATGTATTTAGTTTCCTATCCATGGACATGATTTAGAGGAGGACCTAACCTCCTCTAGGGGGGTCCGGGGGCATGCTCCCCGGGAAGATCTTTTTTTTTAAATATTGAAGTTGAAAGCATCAATCTGGTGCACTTTGAGAGCAACATGAGGAGATCTATGGATACATCTCTCAACACCCAGATGAAACAGAACTGTAAGCAGATTTACTTTTTCTTTATGGATATTTTCCAAATCACTCTCCTTTCAAACTGTATTCTTGTTTATTAATAACAACTTTTTTTTACTGTCATATAGTATTTTATACCTGTTTACTTTATTCTCTTGTTTTTTGATAACTATAATGATCATATAAAGATGTGCCTTTACCTCACTGGTTGGAGAAAAAGCTTCTTATATTCGTTAGCATAGCTAGCTAACCAGATGCTAATAACAACAAAGTTATTGACTGTATGATCAATATAACCGGTGAACAGATCGCCACTGGGCTTTCAACTAAAGACAAAGCCACGCAAAAACTGTAGCATGTGTAGCCTACGGACTTATGGGTACTGCAATTTGTTGACGTCCCGGAGTGGTTCTGGTGCTCTCCGTCAGCACTGCACCCCTGTCAGACGAGACATATACCACGTGGTGACACGTTAGGCTCAAGGAACATGACCGTTGCCAGGAAAAACAGGCACTCGCTTGTTTAATTATTTTGTGGTCTAGATTTCTTTAATTTTTTTCTTTTTTGCGTGTGTTTATAAATTACCTCGAGGGCCAAACCAAATGGTCTCGCGGGCCGTATACGGCCCGGGGGCCGGAGGTTCCCCACCCCTGCTGTAAAGCAAGGTAGATCTTTATAAACTGTTACTATCATTAAAGAGCCCAAGCTGCATCTGTGAGAAATGTTAATCATAAATGGGCTATATCCGAATATATTGCTAGTTGGTAAAAAGCTTCTATAGAATATAACGTATGTATGTGTTGCTCTGTTACAATCCTAATTCAGGTAATATTCAAGAACTTTGAATAAAAAGAGTAAATCGTTTCTAGTGCTACTATGAGGTTTGCACAACCTGATTTAGATATATATGTTTTTAGGACTTTTCCGCTTTATTGCCAAGTTTGAAACATTTGTTCACAAAGTAATTAAAATCAATGAAATGTGATAAATTAAATGACTTTGATAATAAACAATTGAAATACTTTTATAAAACACTGATATCTGAAATATACCTCATACACGTGTGCGTACAGTACATGTGTCAGATGATTTATTTTAATGATTCAATAGCATGAATATGTGTATTGAATGTACACAATGTATGTGCTGTATTTCGATTACTCTTCTAACCCCCCGTAGTGAGAGTTTGCGTGTGTGTGTGTGTGTGTGTGTGTGTGTGTGTGTGGTGTGTGTGTGTGTGTGTGTGTGTGTGTGTGTGTGTGTGTGTGTGTGTGTGTGTGTGTGTGTGTGTGTGTGTGTGTGTGTGTGTGTGTGTGTGTACACTCCCCCTCCTCTTATGCCCAATGTGCTCCCAGCCTGCCTTAATAGCCACATGTCAAGTGCATAGGGAGTAGTATGTAGGGATCTGTGTGTGTGTGTGTGTGTGTGTGTGTGTGGTGTGTGTGTGTGTGTGTGTGGTGTGTGTGTGTGTGTGTGTGTGTGTGTGTGTGTGTGGTGTGTGTGTGTGTGTGTGTGTGTGTGTGTGTGTGTGTGTGTGCGTGTGTGTGTGCGTGTGCGCGTGTGCAGTGTACAGTGGGGCTTTGAAAGAGGAGGGCGGAGGAAGCCAGCGTGTCGCTGCTCTGTTGACATCATAGCACGGGTTAAACAGCCACCGTTTACCTTGATTTATAATCCTGCTCCTCTCCCTCCCTACGACTCTCCTCCACCTCCTCCCTTATTCTTATCCATCCTGCCCACACAGAGGGGTGAGGCGTCACTGCTGGGGGGGAGAGCAATTATATGCGATAGGATGGGAGTTATTGAGCATAAAAGCAAATTCTATGATAAATAAATTAAGGATGAATACATTAAACAATATGGAGTGTTGTTTGTTGTCAAGCAGATACATTGTAATGCTCCATTTTGAGTTTGTGTGTCCAAAAAAGGATAACATTTAGTACACTTTATCCTAAAAGTATGCAGTACACAAGTATAGTCATTTTCTGAGAACGCTGTAGTTGTTGCACAAAATACATGGATGAGCAGTTCACAGCAAAATATAATAAAATGTGGGGTGGTGACGAAACGTGTTAAATTATTCGAGAAAGTAGAAGTATTGAATGTGAACAATGACATTTTCTTTATTGCTTTACTTTGCCTTGCTGTGCCTTATTGAATGAGCCATGAATAAAGGCATTTTTCCTTAAAGCCCCTGTCACACTGTCCCGAAGTTGACACCCGATGGACACACGAATATGGAATTGTGAATTTCGCACGAAGATGGCCCCGAACCACACACGACGGCAACATTTACATTACATTTAAGACATACAACTGCAACGAAAGTAACAAAAATAATTATGTTACAGTACTATGATACTGTACTGATATCTTCAGACTTTGTTCTTTACTTTATCCGTCTTTATATGTAGAAAAAATGACGTTTTCTCCGTAATGTTGTTTCCATAGCAACAACAACTTCCTGTCAACTCTCCTTCAAAATAATATATTATATCCTTTTCAGTTTCACAGAACACAAATTGGGTTATTTACATAATATGTTTACATGATTTTGTGGTGCAATAAAACAACCCGATGGACACACGATAAAGGAAATGTTCAAATTCGGCTGTGATCGTAGCAACATCGGGCCATTCGTGAGGGCATCTTAAGCCATCGTATGACTGCTGGTGGAGTTTCTCAGGCTCCGGCAGCAACTTCGTGAGCGGTGGCAAAATCTTTGGCATGCCAAAAAATTGCTGAAGGACCTTGCGAAGGTTCATTTTCGTGTTGAATTCGTGTGTCAATTTTGCCCTTCGTAAGGCCATCGTGAGGGCATCTTGTTATCATCGGTGCCATCGGGCATTCGCCCCGATCAGAGTGAGGGCGAATGCACCGATAATAACACGAAGATGACACGATTAGACAAGATGCCCTCACGAGTGCCTTACGAAGTTGCCGCTCACGAAGTTGCTGCCGGAGCCTGAGAAACTCCACCGATGGTCATACGATGGCTTAGATGCCCTGACGCATGGCCCGATGTTGCTACGATCACAGCCGAATTTGAACATTTCCTTTATCGTGTGTCCATCGGGTCTCAATTTCGGGACAGTGTGACAGGGGCTTTAGGTGTTGTATTTAGCATTTTTGTCCATCCTTCTCAACTCTCCACTGTGACAGAGGTGCGGTAAGCTACAATACACCATTTATCAATAAAAAAAAAACAGATCTGAAACATGCACATACAAATACTACTAAACAAATAAACCATCCTGATGTTATGTTCACGCTTTGGAAACTAAGGCAGTCAACGTATAGGCAATTACAAAATGCTTCTTCAATCCACTGTCTTGATCAGTGGTGGACTGACAATGCTATCTCTAGAGCTACGCTGCTAACTTGGTTAAAAGTGTACATTTGATTTCAATAAAGGAATTGATGAATACATGAAAAGCTCTTCAAAAATCACAAGCTTGAATGTTTGTGTGGATAAAGAAGAGAGAGGGAGATCACAACACACTCCAGTCGCCTGAGGGCTGACTGAAGCTCAAGCCCAAATTCCTCATGTCTACCATAAAACAGTCCAGCATTCCACTCGTTTTTTACACACACACACACACACACACACACACACACACACACACACACACACACACACACACACACACACACACACACACACACACACACACACACACACACACACACACACACACACACACACACACACACACACACACACACACACACACACACACACCCCTCCCTTCACAGCGGTGGCAGCACTTCACAAAGGAACCATTGAAGGGGCTCCTTCAGTTTAAAAGTTGAAGAGTATGTCTAATTTTGGTCCGAGTTCATTAGGCAACACAAAAGTGGGAGCTTGCAGAGAACATGAGGACAGTGGCAGAGGCAAGTGCTTCATGCCAGGACTGATAAGAGGAGACAGAAACTACAAAGGCGCCTCTCCTTCAGAAGGGAAGGATGAGGAAGGAAGAGAGGGAGGAGGAGAGCGAAAGAAAGGAACCAAATGGCAGGCAAACGTCTCGGCCCAGAGTCTTGAATGCTTTTAATACATGCATGTCAGTGTTTGTTAATGTGAGCTCGCAACACACCCACATTCAACTTAAATATTCCGCTGTGATAAAGAAGAGCAGCACAAATGCAATGGTACGCCAAAGAAAATGAAATACTTTAAGTTCCACTACTATATTGAGGGTATTAAAATGTCATCACGTCTAAGTGAAAGCGACATCAGAAACAGGACGCGACTTTGAGTCAAATCCACACTCGCGAGTCACATTCCATCCCCTCATTACGAGGACGGAATGAAGAGCTTATAAAATCAAATATATAAAGGCGACAACAGCAAAAAATGGCTTTAAGTACACGTCGTCAGAACGTTGTGGAGGAGAGGGTGTGGAGATGAATGTGGACGGTGATCTGCCCCTGAGATCTGTGTGTGCTGCTCTGACTGGGATGCAGCGTGGCCGCATTAGTGCGAGGCCCTGAGCTGTAAATGGATATTGGAGATTAGATCTTTCATCTGGAGAGAACGATGTCATTTTCCTATTTTTCCCTCTTATTGATTCTGGCCACTCTCAGCTCCACATGAACAAACCCTTTCAGACTGAGAAAGGCCAATCCAGAGCTGTTCATATTGCCTACTTACAGATCTCGCTATATTATAGGAGATGTTACGGCAGATTTGATAGATAACTGTGGAGAAGATGGATACTGTATGCATTACCATGGCCGGTGTGTGATTCTAATGCATGACTCATATGTATTCCACCCTGCATGTATCTGGGACTGAAGATGATGCGAATGAAGTACAGCCATCAGGAGACTACTGCGATACTCAGTCGTTTTTAGGTGTAAGAAATGGACGTGTTACAATACATTCTTATTACATGTATCTCTATTAGTCTCTCAAACAAACACAAGCAGCCCAATCACTTTACCACTGTTGCAACATTGTCGTATATTACTCACACTATCACAACGTCATTATTTAATGTGTAATTGTGCCCATTGTTTTTGAAAAACAATTATTCCTAAAAATATCCCAATGGACCGAAAGCCTATTTGTCCGGCAGCCGGTTATCCCAATAGATGTAGGCCCATTGTTCAGATGGACCAAATTAACAATGCAAAATCAATATTGAAGATATTCTGATCCGGCACTGCTATGGCTAACTTTAAATGATGTTTAGGAACAAAGCAATGCTCCAGTAAAGTCAGATTTCAGCTTTCAATGAAGATTAAGAGCTATTTTTGATCGTTTTTTTAAATATTCATCCTGAGCAAATACTTTTCTTGCGTGGTAGGTCAATGCAATACTAGTGCTCATTTTGGCACACAAATAGATGTACATTTAACCTGCCCAGACCACACTGTACTTGATTTTGTACTGAAGCTAACAGTATTAGCTTCAGCCATTCTGGAATCACTGGAGCAGAGTCGAGCAGCGGTCCAGTTTGGGCACTTGGAATTGTCTTCATCTATTCTACATGTGACTCTTAGTATTACACATTGTGTGTCAGATTGTCACCATTAGCAGGATATGTGGGATAAGGTATATCAATATTTTGGGTGATATGAATTTGAATTTCTGAATTGCCACACTGTGTCTTAGCGGTCTCTCTGCACCTGTTGCTGTTATAAAGGGAATGATATCAGCACATGTGTTAGCTCGCTCATTACTGCAATGTGCCCCCAATCCAACCTGCTGATTGTGATTTTCTCTTACTAATAATGTATTCATCTTCTTATCCACTTTACACCAGGCTGTTTGTGCCAACGCCTGTGGTCACTGAAATTGCAATTGCTCCTGGATATGTTGCTATTACTTTCATCAACACTCATTAAGAAAGAAAGAGCTGTAAGACCCTGCAGCCATGCTAGTAACCCTTTGAAGTGGTTATTATCATTGTGGAAAGAATAATGTGTGAGTTAAATAAAACTGGTATTTAGAGTCATGTTCTGATGCGATGGTTAACTGGAAGTAGAGCGATTGGCAAAGTTACAAACTGTTGTTTTCACTCGATAAGTTAATAATTTGACCTGCCGGTTTAACCAGATGAAATGTCAGACGATCATCAAAGCCAGAAGTATTACCGATCTAAACAAGAGTCGTTAGAATATTTCAGTCCCCAACACGGCCGACTAACGGACATCCCTTGAGCCACTAGCCTGGTCAAAAAATGCAAAGTGTTACTACACCTAATTATTTCAGGGTCCAGGGTGTAAAGCACTATAGAGGATGAACGAATGGATAAAGGGGCTTTTACTTTCAAATAGGTCGAATAGAGGAACATGTAAACAGTATTTACCTTATTTCTGATTTTAAAGCAGTTGAGATGGCAGGAATGACTCCTCATGTGTCCATGTCCACCCTGCATTGTGTCACACACTACTAAGCCATACAGGTCACACAAGACGTTTGCCTGTCTGCTCTTAACTCTACTGTGTCAGCTCTTTGAGGTCTTAGAAATTGTGTTTTGGGTTGAATATGACTTGGGGGAAGATTGTGGTCGTGGTTCAAAGACAATTACTTGGGAAAAAAATAGATGTGCTCTGTATGGACCACAACCCTAAGGGGCTGCACTGCAACTATGCCCCCCCCCCCCCCCCTCCACTGTAGGCCCTGGACTGGAGCTCCACCAGGATTCCGGTCCAAGGACTAACACAGCTTTGGGCTAATTCCTTTAGCTGGAGAGGTCCATCCCATAATGACCATCCTCAACATAAGCCACCCACCCTCTTCCCTCACAGACTTACCCTAGCGTTGGGAGCTAATGAAAACAAATGGTTTTTCAATGGGCAGACAAACCTATTTCAGACATTCATCATCAGCCTCATAGATTTCTAAAATCCCATCAAGTCTGTCCCTGGCCCACTCCTCACTTTGTCTCTGGCTTTCTCCCTCTGTCCATCTGTCTTCCTCCGCTCCCAATGCCACTCATAAAGCACAATTACAAACTTTGTAACTTTTCAGCGTCATTTAAGCTCCATGTAGAATTACCCACCTGACAGTTATTCACTCAGTGCATCTCCGTTGACAGAAACAAGTGGACAGGACAGTATTACCTGGAGACGGCAGAATGAATGGAGACTGGCTGCTCATTTCTCTGAGCGCTGCACAGCACTGCTATGAGCTTTGACAAAACCTCCACATTTTCCACAGCAAATAAACAACAATTTGATTAGAAAACATCAAACTTTAATGATCCCTGTGAGGAGATTGGCTTGTTGCAGCAGTACAGGGGGAAGAAATACTGGAGATAAGAACAGGAGAAATTATTTGATCAAAAGACAACTAATATTAAGTATAACAATGTAGAAACATAGTAACAACATTACTACGGATGAATATTTAAATCATCTTTAGAGATGAATAGATATAATGTAGGTCATATGTGTGGCAGTAGTACTGAGCACAGCAAATTAAGTTTTGATAGAAGCATTTCTGTTGTCTGATATCAACGCTTGAATTTTTTGCCAGAAGGGCTTTTAATATCTGTAAAATAAACTGAATCCAAACAGTATCTTCTCAACACCAAAGGATTCTGGAAACCATAAGTGTTAAAAAGGTCCTTCTGTAACTACAGTTGTTAGGAATTGATGAAAAAAAGTACTGTTGTCGTGTAATTAATGAGCACATTTAGCATTAGTGTCACGCAAGGCAATATTTATTGGTTTATTTTTTTAAGAATTAAATTATAAAATTCAAACAAATGGTATATTTCTTTGGATTAGTTTCTTATGATGGTAAACAAGAAAATATAATTTTCCACGTAGTATCATAAACGGTATTTATCTGTGAATACCTTTGATTCAGCAGTGGAATATCCAACCCAGTCTCACAAAAAAACGTGTAATAACTACGTTGGTCCACAACGTAGGATGTAGTATTTCTACAAAAACGCCTCTGAAATTGTAAGATCCCTACATTTTTTTTTCACCATTCATTCCAATGGCTGGCGTCTATATCACGTGATCTTCACATTTCTCCCTGCAGAAAAAAAAAACATGGCCGAACATCGTTTTATTCTCGGTGAGAAATGCCTATTTAAAGTTACTTTGGCCATTAAAATGCGTTTTGATGTCATTTGATGCGAGAAATATGAGTTGTTATTTCAGATTATGTGTGCAGTGGATGTACATGATCTTTAGTTTGCTAGTTATTACGAAGATTACTTCAGGAAATGGTGTCTATACAATGTTTTCATTGTTACCAAGGTGGTTGCTAGGGACGCTGCTATCGATATTATTTCTGTTATGTTGTGTAACTGTTTAATGGTGTTATCTTTATTGCTACCCCCTTCCCCGTCAAAGTATAGTGTTGGTCCACAGCGCAAACATATTAGTTTAACAAAATCCGCATCTAAAATGGTGCAGAAACGTTATTTTCCCCCGTGCAATTCCAGTCTTACATCTCAGAGCACATCGTCATTAACAAATACCGAAAACAGACCGAAAACACTTTATTCCGAGTGTGCTTGCTTTTCTCTTTGAAAGTCATCACATAACGGCATTGTAATACACGGTTCGGCTGCATTAAATATTACATATCTGCCGTAGTTCGGTATTTATAGAGCCCTGATGAGAAGACTTCTAGACAAACATGAGGAACTGCCGCCAACACTGAAAACATGACATGGATCATAAATATATCAACAACTAAACAACATCTTACATTTTATTTCACACAATGCGTCTCCTTGCAGTATCAACACTAATTCGGCTGACTTTTATATTTGATCCAATTGGTAGATAGGCTGTATTTACACCATAAAGGTGCACAGCTGATATAAAGGGACACCTAGCATAAAGCATGTTATTGAATTTCATTATTTTTATTATTAGATATTAATTGGATCCCTATAAAGTATATTCATTACTCGTTATTCTCTACTAATAGTTAATTAAAGACTGTATATAATGACTATTTTGCACATCACTTTCAAGATTTCAAGATTTTCTAAGGTTTATTGACATATCATATAGGCCTACACAACTGTGGTGTAGTTCTAAACTGAATGAAAAACTTGGGTCGCAGGTTCCTCAACAGTGCATTACAAGACATCTATCAATATTTGTGCATACCTCCAGCAATGTTAACTATGTTGAAGCACTTATTTTAACTGATATTATACATAATGTATTATACTCTTATAAGATGTATGTAGATATTTCATCTCCGGCCTTGTCAGGTATTGAACAATCAATAAATAAAGAACACAGAATTATTAAATATAAAACACAGAATTTGTGTGATTATACTAAATGATTTACAAATAAACACCACTGCATATTTACAACTGTACACATGCTGATGTAACGCAAATGTTCCAACTTGGGATCAATAAAGTATATCTTATTTTAAGATGATCGATGGCTACTGCCATATTTGCACAATATGCCTCTGAACCTTGACAAGTGCATGTTTCAGGCTCATCAATGAACAACAGGAGGGGTCACAGACATAAGACCAGCTGTTAAATAAAGCTCTTCTGACCTTAGCTGGCATGTGGGTATATATATTAATGCTGCCCATTATGGGCACAAGCCATTTTCACCCATTTATTAATTATATGTTTTACATTTGAGTGTTTCCTATCCCCTAAACCTCCAGGGATGTACACCGTTTAATACTGGCAACTTCTTATTATGGGAAATACGAAAACGTCTTTTAAAACTACAACTCCCAGTAGAGACGTGCCATAGATAGAGAACATGTTGCGAAACACAATAGCCAGCATGTGTAGTTCTGGGGACGCGGTGGACCTGTTCAAATCCAGTTTTGGACAGTCTGCCGTGGTTCCATCCCATTTCAAGTGCTGTTCGACGCTCTGCACACTCTCCAATCACAGAGCTTGAGGACTATCACGGGGTTTGTCAAGCGAAGCGGAGAGAATACTTACTTCCGGGTGTAAAATTGTCTAAAGCAAATGAGCTGCTCTGACCCTCGGTCCTGACGGACTCCAACTTGTGTTTATTAATCAAACAAATAAATAAACACAAGGATAATTATGTGTTATTGTTGAGTAAATGGAGAATTGCACAGGGGAAATAACGTATCTATTGTGGTGATTGACATTATTCACCCACGGATCTATGGGTTAGGGTATTGTTCTGCACGGACATTTTAGTGAGCCGGACTTCCTGTCTCCGCCGGTCTTCGCTTCCTGGGCATAAAGCTGTTTACATGTGTTTTGAGATGCTAAATAAAAGTCTAGCTTGTACCTTTGATAGCCCGCCTTCGACTCCCATCTCTCGGCACCACACTATGCCACAATTTTAGATGTGGATTTTGTTAAACTAATACGTTTGCACTGTGGACCAACACTATACATTGACGGGGAAGGGAGTAGCAATAAAGATAACACCATTTTACACAACATAACAGAAATAATATCGATAGCAGCGTCCCTAGCAACCACCTTGGTAACAATGAAAACGTTGTATAGACACAATTTCTTGAAGTAATCTTCGTAATAACTAGCAAACTAAAGATCATGTACACTGCACACATAATCTGAAATAACAACTCATATTTCTCGCATCAAATGACATCAAAAAGCATTTTAATGGCCAAACTAACCTTAAAATAGGCATTTTCCACCGAGAATAAAACGAAGGTCGGCCATGTTTTTTTTCTCTGCAGGGTGAAATGTGAAGATCACGTGACATAGACGCCAGCCATTGGAATGAATGGTGAAAAAAAATGTAGGCATTTTACAATTTCAGAGGCCTTTTTGTAGAAATACTACGTCCTACGTTGTGGACCAACGTAGTTATTACACGTTTTTTTATGAGACTGGGTTGGAATATCGTGATTTGTTTTTGAAGAGAATTTGGCAAAGAACACTCACGGTCACCAGGCCGAAATGTGACCCTAATTTGTCTCAAACACACATACCTGGTAGATGTTTTCTGTTCTATTAAATCTACTGTTTAACTCAAATGTTTGATTACAGACGATACAAACGGTTCCATAATACTTTCCAGTAAGTGCAGTAATAATATAAACCACAGTTAGGCATCTGATAAGCCTTCAAACCATAGATTCACTTCTGCATTGCATTGACTTTTCACCCCTTAAATGTTAATGTATGTACATGTACTCGCATGCCCCAGTTTATTGTGGTGGGTATAATATTTTGAAACTAAATGTTAGATTATATTTAGAGATCACTTGCAGACTACCCACTGATTTAAACATATTAGGTTCAGTTTCATCATAAAGGGCACTTCTACTAAAAACACTTGTCTCTTACACTGACACAAGTATTTGTAATGTAGTATAATTAACATCTATGTTTTCTAGCGATTAGTTTTATGTTTCCCTTTGCACATTTGCACACACATTCAGCATATCTTGGTGTATTACAAAAGCTTCATAAGTGAAGAGGTTAAGATGTTTTTAGTTATAAGGCGTCAGATAAGGTGACATCAGGAGATATCAGAACTCCAGCCCTTAAGAAATTGTTAATTAAATACTGGGGTGTGAATGAGCATGGGTCACCCAGCTGATAAAGAACATGTGTGTCTGGTTGCAAGGTCAGTGTAGAATCAGGGTCACAAACTATGAAGAGCAGACACTCCAGTTGTGTTTTTAGCATCCTTTGCGGTGTCTTGTCCATTTAATGAAGATAACACTTCTGTATTTTGTACCACTGTATTCTTATTTAAAAATGTCTGACTTCAGCGGAAGTGTTTACCTGATCATCAAACTTAAAATCTACATGATTTACATTAGAAACCAAATTACTTTTGTCCTTTTGGAATCAATCAATCAATCAATCAATCAATCAATGTTTATTTATATAGCCCAATATCACAAATGTTACATTTGTCTCAGTGGTCTTCACAGTGTGTACAGAATATCAGTATGACAATACGACACCCTCTGTCCTTAGACCCTCACATCGTACAAGGAAAAACTTCCAAAGAAAACCCAGTTTAAAGGGAAAAATGGGAGAAACCTCAGGGAGAGCAACAGAGGAGGGATCCCTCTCCCAGGACGGACAGACGTGCAATAGATGCCGTGTGTAAATTGAAAAGATAATACATTTGCAACATAGGTAGTCCAAATGTTTGGAAATGCATGTGTGTATAATAGGAAGATGAATCCACGAGGATATCCATCCAGGACCTATGATCCAGGACCACAGCCACGACTCAAGATCCAGCGCTCGCGATCCAGGACACAGGACAGCAGGATCATCCATGACTCCGGATCCCAGCGTATATAGACACCAAAAAGAAAGACATTTGGGGAAGCTGGGTTAATCGGAACATGAGTGTACACGGGTATAGACAGAGAGAAGGAAGAAGTAAGATGTCCCCCGACAAACTAAGCCTATATCAGCAAAACTAGGGGCTGAATCTAATCAGCCCTAACTATAACCTTTATCAAAAAGGAAGGTCTTAAGCGCACTCTTAAAAACGGATAGGGTGTCTGCCGCCCGAACACAAACTGGAAGCTGATTCCACAAATGTGGAGCTTGATAAGAAAAGGCTCTGGCTCCCATTGTACTTTTAAAGATTCTAGGAACAACCAACAACCCTGCATTCTTGGAACGCAATGCCCTAGTAGGACAGTAGGGTATAATGAGTTCTTTAAGGTAAGATGGCGCCTGCCCATTAAGGGCTTTGTAGGCGAGAAGAAGAATTTTAAATTCTATCCTGTGTTCTATAGGGAGCCAGTGTAAGGCAGCCAGAACAGGAGTAATGTGGTCCCTTTTCCTAACTCTGGTTAGTACACGAGCCGCAGCATTTTGAATCAGCTGAAGCGACTTGATTGACTTCTTAGTACTCCCTGATAATAAAGAGTTACAATAATCCAGCCTAGAAGTAACAAATGCATGGACTAGTTTCTCTGCATCGTTTTGAGGCAAGATATGCCTGATTTTTGCAATGTTACGTAGATGGAAGTAGGCGGTCCTTGAAATTGATTTTATGTGGGCGTTAAAGGATAAATCCTGATCAAATATAACACCAAGATTCCTTACAGTCTGTTGCTCAGTTCCTTACAGTCACTGGTCGAAGGCAAGAGGTCATTAATTTTGTTTCTAAGAGTAACAATTTTATCGTTAAAAAAGCACATAAAATCATTACTACTGAGTGCTAAGGGAATAGAAGGCTCAATGGAGCTGTGGCTCTCTGTCAGCCTGGCTACAGTGCTGAAAAGAAATCTTGCATTATTCTTATTCTCATCTATTAATGAAGAGTAGTAGGCTGCTCTCGCTTTACGCAGTGCTTTCTTATATTCATTGAGAGTAATATGCCAAATTAAACGAGATTCTTCAAGTTTAGTGGAACGCCATATCCTTTCAAGTTGTCTAGACTTTTGCTTTATTTTGCGGGTTTCGGCATTATGCCAAAGGAGCAACAGAGTCTAATTTTATTCGCAGCGCATCTATAGCACTATCAACAACATGATCAATTTGGGGTGGTGTACATTTTGTATAAGTTTCCTCCCCTACATGCAGACATGCTATCGAGTTAAGTATTGGTTGAATCTCTTCCTTAAATGTGGCTATAGCACTAACAGATAGGTTTCTGCTGCAAGAGCTTTTGACTAATGCTTTGTAGTCTAGTAACAGTACTTCAAAAGTTACTAAGAAATGGTCGGATAAAGCAGGATTATGCGGTTCGACTAATAGTTGCTCAATTTCAATACCATAAGTCAGAACAAGGTCGAGAGTGTGATTATAACAGTGGGTTGGTTTATTTACACTCTGACAGAAACCAACAGAATCTAATATAGAGTTAAATGCAACAGTAAGGCTATTTTTATCATCGTCAACATGAATATTAAAGTCACCTACGATAATTACTTTGTCTGTTTTAAGAACCAAAGTTGATAAAAACTCAGAGAATTCTGATAAGAATTCTGAATAAGGACCTGGTGCACGATACACTGTAACAAATAAGATTGGCTGCAAAGTTTTCCAGGTCGGATGCGTAAGACTAAAAACGAGGCTTTCAAAAGAGGTATAATTACATTTTGGTTTAGTATTGATAAGTAAACTTGAGTCAAAGATTGCTGCAACTCCACCTCCTCGGCCCGTGCCTCGAGCAATATGAGTGTTGACATGGCTGGGTGGAGTGGCCTCATTTATGCTGACATATTCTTCATGTCTCAACCAAGTTTCAGTGAGACAGCATATATCAATATTATAATCTGATATTAATTCACTAGCAGGAACCACGCCACAACAAGGTGATGTTTGTAAGTTTATTGAAGTAACATGTGAATGATATGAGGGGGGTGAAGAGATGATCTGGGAGGACGAGCTGTGGTCCGTGCAGTGGGAGACTCAGAGTGGGGGTTCCGTCTCCGGCATGATCTGCGTGGGCTGATTACGGGCCCCCCAGACGATACCTGGGATTTAAGGTGTTAGTATACGCAGTATATAAACGTGCACCGTTTGAATATAGATGGTGACGGGCAGAGGATGTTGGGATGAAGGGGGGAGGGAGGGAGGGATGTAGGGATGAGGGATGTTGGGATGTAGGGATGAAGGGATGAGGGAGGGAGGGATGGAGGGATGTAGGGATGTAGGGATGAGGGATGTTGGGATGTTGGGATGTAGGGATGTAGGGGATGAGGGATGTTGGGATGTAGGGATGTTGGGATGAGGGATGTTGGGATGTAGGGATGTTGGGATGTTGGGATGAGGGGATGTAGGGATGTAGGGATGTTGGGATGTAGGGATGTTGAGGGAGGGAAGAAGGGATGGGTGGATGTATTGCTCGGTGTGAGTCGGAAGGGGAACTGTATGGGTAGAAAGGGAGAGGGAGGGTGGGTTGAAAGGATGGAGACGAGCAGTGGCCGGAAGTTTTGCCGGATATAAATAGGGGTGGTTGTGGTTTGAGGCGGAGTTTTAGGCGTGGCCATGCTCCTGAACCTATGTTAACATTTTAACCTCATTTCACTAGCAGGAACCACGCCACAACAAGGTGATGTTTGTAAGTTTATTGAAGTAACATGTGAATGATATGAGGGGGGTGAAGAGATGATCTGGGAGGACGAGCTGTGGTCCGTGCAGTGGGAGACTCAGAGTGGGGGTTCCGTCTCCGGCATGATCTGCGTGGGCTGATTACGGGCCCCCAAAAGAGTCGGATTAAAGCAGCTGACTTAAGCGTGTGCGTGTCTGAGATCATTAAGATTGTTGCGGATGTAAGCGTGATACGCTTGGGATCACGAGCGGCCGAGGGCCTGGATGGTTGTATACGGGATGCCCGGTCTAGCTGCTGTGGACGCTGCGCCAATGCGGGAGGAATGGCTCGAATAATATTCTGAGCATATCCCCAAAGTGAGCGACACGTTTGTGGAAGTGTTTCTGGAACCAGAACGTGTGGCCCTTTTCCCTGTTTCGGTGAGAGAGAGTGGGTGTTGAGGCGTTGCGTATGCATCGTATCTTGCGCTGAAGTATTTGGTTAGTGGCTCGTATGGCTGGGATACGAGTTCAGGCGGAAGATGTGGATGGGGAAAGAAATTCCCAGCTGATCCGTTTTATTCCGGAGTGTGAATATGAGAGTCGTTTGCCGTGGAGGGCTAACGGCTGCCGTTTCGTGCATCTGTCTGCCTGTAAGTAGTTTGACAAGAGGAAAGTGATGCGCTGTACTTTCTCTGAGGATAGAGAAGCCCGGAAAGACATTGAGGCCAGGGTGATGCCTAGAAACTCAATGGAGGTTGTAGGCCCTGAGCCTAAGCATGCTAAGGCTGGGTGGGCAGGGGGCTCCGCATAATTGGCAAGGGAGGGATGCGCGTGCTGCGAAGATGCTGCAGTAACGCTCGGAGTCTGGAGCACCCCGGTATGTTCCCTGGTTGAGCGGGTTGATAATAAATAATAATAATAATCCTTATATTTATTATGGCGCTTTATCAACGACTCTCAAAGCACTTTACAAATACACTGCACGTACAGATCATACATACATGTAATGGTCATCTGATGCGGCCGGCGGCTTGGCTAGCGAAGTTTATTTTATTATTTGTATTATTTATTTATTTTTCTGAGAGAGAGACCGGAGCGTCTGCTCACGGCGAGAGTCGGAGTGAGAGAGACCGGAGCATCTGCTCACTGCGAGGGTCAGAGAGAGAGAGACCGGAGTGTCTGCTCGCTGCGAGGGTCAGAGAGGGAGAGACCGGAGCCTCTGCTCACTGCGAGGGTCAGAGAGAGAGACCGGAGCATCTGCTCACTGCGAGGGTCAGAGAGAGAGACCGGAGCGTCTACTCACTGCGAGGGTCAGAGAGAGAGACCGGAGCGTCTGCTCACTGCGAGGGTCAGAGAGATAGACCGGAGCGTCTGCTCACTGCGAGGGTCAGAGAGAGAGACCGGAGCATCTGCTCACTGCGAGGGTCAGAGAGAGAGACCGGAGCGTCTGTTCACTGCGAGGGTCAGAGAGAGAGAACGGAGCTTCTGCTCACTGCGAGGGTCAGAGAGAGAGAGACAGGAACGTCTACTCACTGCGAGGGTCAGAGCGAGAGAGACCGGAGTGTCTGCTCGCTGCGAGGGTCGAGAGAGAGAGACCGGAGCGTCTGCTCACTGCGAGGGTCGAGAGAGAGAGAGACCGGAGCCTCTGCTCACTGCGAGGGTCGAGAGAGAGAGAGACCGGAGCGTCTGCTCACTGCGAGGGTCGAGAGAGAGAGACCGGAGCGTCTGCTCACTGAGAGGGTCGAGAGAGAGAGACAGGAGCGTCTGCTCACTGCGAGGGTCAGAGAGAGAGACCGGAGCCTCTGCTCACTGCGAGGGTCGAGAGAGAGACCGGAGCGTCTGCTCACTGCGAGGGTCGAGAGAGAGAGAGACCGGAGCCTCTGCTCACTGCGAGGGTCGAGAGAGAGAGAGACCGGAATGTCTACTCACTGCGAGGGTCGAGAGAGAGCGACCGGAGCCTCTGCTCACTGCGGGGGTCGAGAGAGAGAGACCGGAGCCTCTGCTCACTGCGAGGGTCGAGAGAGAGAGACCGGAACGTCTACTCACTGCGAGGGTCGAGAGAGAGAGACCGGAGCCTCTGCTCACTGCGAGGGTCGAGAGAGAGAGAGAGACCGGAGCCTCTGCTCACTGCGAGGGTCAGAGAGAGAGACCGGAGCCTCTGCTCACTGCGAGGGTCGAGAGAGAGAGACCGGAGCCTCTGCTCACTGGGAGGGTCGAGAGAGAGAGACCGGAACGTCTACTCACTGCGAGGGTCGAGAGAGAGAGACCGGAACGTCTACTCACTGCGAGGGTCGAGAGAAAGAGAGACCGGCGCCTCTGCTCACTGCGAGGGTCAGAGAGAGAGACCGGAGCATCTGCTCACTGCGAGGGTCAGAGAGAGAGACCGGAGCTTCTGCTCACTGCGAGGGTCAGAGAGAGAGAGACAGGAACGTCTACTCACTGCGAGGGTCAGAGCGAGAGAGACTGGAGCGTCTGCTCACTGCGAGGGTCGAGAGAGAGAGACCGGAGCCTCTGCTCACTGCGAGGGTCGAGAGAGAGAGAGACCGGAGCCTCTGCTCACTGCGAGGGTCGAGAGAGAGAGAGACTGGAGCGTCTGCTCACTGCGAGGGTCAGAGAGAGAGACCGGAGCCTCTGCTCACTGCGAGGGTCGAGAGAGAGAGAGAGAGAGAGACCGGAGCCTCTGCTCACTGCGAGGGTCGAGAGAGAGAGAGACCGGAACGTCTACTCACTGCGAGGGTCGAGAGAGAGAGACCGGAGCGTCTGCTCACTGCGAGGGTCGAGAGAGAGACCGGAGCGTCTGCTCACTGCAAGGGTCAGAGAGAGAGACCGGAGCGTCTGCTCACTGCGAGGGTCGAGAGAGAGAGACCGGAGCGTCTGCTCACTGCGAGGGTCAGAGAGAGAGACCGGAGCCTCTGCTCACTGCGAGGGTCGAGAGAGAGACCGGAGCGTCTGCTCACTGCGAGGGTCGAGAGAGAGAGAGACCGGAGCCTCTGCTCACTGCGAGGGTCGAGAGAGAGAGACCGGAACGTCTACTCACTGCGAGGGTCGAGAGAGAGAGAGAGACGACCGGAGCCTTTGCTCACTGCGAGGGTCGAGAGAGAGAGACCGGAGCCTCTGCTCACTGCGAGGGTCGAGAGAGAGAGAGAGACCGGAGCCTCTGCTCACTGCGAGGGTCAGAGAGAGAGACCAGAACCTCTGCTCACTGCGAGGGTCGAGAGAGAGAGACCGGAGCCTCTGCTCACTGCGAGGGTCGAGAGAGAGAGACCGGAGCCTCTGCTCACTGCGAGGGTCGAGAGAGAGAGACCGGAGCGTTGGCTCACTGCGAGGGTCGAGAGAGAGAGACCGGAGACTCTACTCACTGCGAGGGTCGAGAGAGAGAGAGACCGGGGCCTCTACTCACTGCGAGGGTCGAGAGAGAGAGAGACTGGAGCGTCTGCTCACTGCGAGGGTCAGAGAGAGAGACCGGAGCCTCTGCTCACTGCGAGGGTCGAGAGAGAGAGAGAGACCGGAGCCTCTGCTCACTGCGAGGGTCGAGAGAGAGAGAGACTGGAACGTCTACTCACTGCGAGGGTCGAGAGAGAGAGACCGGAGCGTCTGCTCACTGCGAGGGTCAAGAGAGAGACCGGAGCGTCTGCTCACTGCAAGGGTCAGAGAGAGAGACCGGAGCGTCTGCTCACTGCGAGGGTCGAGAGAGAGAGACCGGAGCCTCTGCTCACTGCGAGGGTCAGAGAGAGAGACCGGAGCCTCTGCTCACTGCGAGGGTCGAGAGAGAGAGACCGGAGCCTCTGCTCACTGCGAGGGTCGAGAGAGAGAGACCGGAACGTCTACTCACTGTGAGGGTCGAGAGAGAGAGACCGGAACGTCTACTCACTGCGAGGGTCGAGAGAAAGAGAGACCGGCGCCTCTGCTCACTGCGAGGGTCAGAGAGAGAGACCGGAGCATCTGCTCACTGCGAGGGTCAGAGAGAGAGACCGGAGCTTCTGCTCACTGCGAGGGTCAGAGAGAGAGACAGGAACGTCTACTCACTGCGAGGGTCAGAGCGAGAGAGACTGGAGCGTCTGCTCACTGCGAGGGTCGAGAGAGAGAGACCGGAGCCTCTGCTCACTGCGAGGGTCGAGAGAGAGAGAGACCGGAGCCTCTGCTCACTGCGAGGGTCGAGAGAGAGAGAGACTGGAGCGTCTGCTCACTGCGAGGGTCAGAGAGAGAGACCGGAGCCTCTGCTCACTGCGAGGGTCGAGAGAGAGAGAGACTGGAGCGTCTGCTCACTGCGAGGGTCAGAGAGAGAGACCGGAGCCTCTGCTCACTGCGAGGGTCGAGAGAGAGAGAGAGACCGGAGCCTCTGCTCACTGCGAGGGTCGAGAGAGAGAGAGACCGGAACGTCTACTCACTGCGAGGGTCGAGAGAGAGAGACCGGAGCGTCTGCTCACTGCGAGGGTCGAGAGAGAGACCGGAGCCTCTGCTCACTGCGAGGGTCAGAGAGAGAGACCGGAGCGTCTGCTCACTGCGAGGGTCGAGAGAGAGAGACCGGAGCGTCTGCTCACTGCGAGGGTCAGAGAGAGAGACCGGAGCCTCTGCTCACTGCGAGGGTCGAGAGAGAGACCGGAGCGTCTGCTCACTGCGAGGGTCGAGAGAGAGAGAGACCGGAGCCTCTGCTCACTGCGAGGGTCGAGAGAGAGAGAGACCGGAACGTCTACTCACTGCGAGGGTCGAGAGAGAGAGACCGGAGCGTCTGCTCACTGCGAGGGTCGAGAGAGAGACCGGAGCGTCTGCTCACTGCAAGGGTCAGAGAGAGAGACCGGAGCGTCTGCTCACTGCGAGGGTCGAGAGAGAGAGACCGGAGCGTCTGCTCACTGCGAGGGTCAGAGAGAGAGACCGGAGCCTCTGCTCACTGCGAGGGTCGAGAGAGAGACCGGAGCGTCTGCTCACTGCGAGGGTCGAGAGAGACCGGAGCCTCTGCTCACTGCGAGGGTCGAGAGAGAGAGACCGGAACGTCTACTCACTGCGAGGGTCGAGAGAGAGAGAGAGACCGGAGCCTTTGCTCACTGCGAGGGTCGAGAGAGAGAGACCGGAGCCTCTGCTCACTGCGAGGGTCGAGAGAGAGAGAGACCGGAGCCTCTGCTCACTGCGAGGGTCAGAGAGAGAGACCGGAGCCTCTGCTCACTGCGAGGGTCGAGAGAGAGAGACCGGAGCCTCTGCTCACTGCGAGGGTCGAGAGAGAGAGACCGGAGCCTCTGCTCACTGCGAGGGTCGAGAGAGAGAGACCGGAGCGTTGGCTCACTGCGAGGGTCGAGAGAGAGAGACCGGAGACTCTACTCACTGCGAGGGTCGAGAGAGAGAGAGACCGGGGCCTCTACTCACTGCGAGGGTCGAGAGAGAGAGAGACTGGAGCGTCTGCTCACTGCGAGGGTCAGAGAGAGACCGGAGCCTCTGCTCACTGCGAGGGTCGAGAGAGAGAGAGAGACCGGAGCCTCTGCTCACTGCGAGGGTCGAGAGAGAGAGAGAGACCGGAACGTCTACTCACTGCGAGGGTCGAGAGAGAGAGACCGGAGCGTCTGCTCACTGCGAGGGTCAGAGAGAGAGACCGGAGCTTCTGCTCACTGCAAGGGTCAGAGAGAGAGACCGGAGCGTCTGCTCACGGGGAGGGTCGAGAGAGAGAGACCGGAGCGTCTGCTCACTGCGAGGGTCAGAGAGAGAGACCGGAGCCTCTGCTCACTGCGAGGGTCGAGAGAGAGACCGGAGCGTCTGCTCACTGCGAGGGTCGAGAGAGAGAGAGACCGGAGCCTCTGCTCACTGCGAGGGTCGAGAGAGAGAGACCGGAACGTCTACTCACTGCGAGGGTCGAGAGAGAGAGAGACCGGAGCCTTTGCTCACTGCGAGGGTCGAGAGAGAGAGACCGGAGCCTCTGCTCACTGCGAGGGTCGAGAGAGAGAGAGAGAGACCGGAGCCTCTGCTCACTGCGAGGGTCAGAGAGAGAGACCGGCGCCTCTGCTCACTGCGAGGGTCGAGAGAGAGAGACCGGAGCCTCTGCTCACTGCGAGGGTCGAGAGAGAGAGACCGGAGCCTCTGCTCACTGCGAGGGTCGAGAGAGAGAGACCGGAGCGTTGGCTCACTGCGAGGGTCGAGAGAGAGAGACCGGAGACTCTACTCACTGCGAGGGTCGAGAGAGAGAGACCGGAGCCTCTGCTCACTGCGAGGGTCGAGAGAGAGAGAGAGAGACCGGAGCCTCTGCTCACTGCGAGGGTCAGAGAGAGAGACCGGAGCCTCTGCTCACTGCGAGGGTCGAGAGAGAGAGACCGGAGCCGCTGCTCACTGCGAGGGTCGAGAGAGAGAGACCGGAGCCTCTGCTCACTGCGAGGGTCGAGAGAGAGAGAGAGAGACCGGAGCCTCTGCTCACTGCGAGGGTCAGAGAGAGAGACCGGAGCCTCTGCTCACTGCGAGGGTCGAGAGAGAGAGACCGGAGCCTCTGCTCACTGCGAGGGTCGAGAGAGAGAGACCGGAGCCTCTGCTCACTGCGAGGGTCGAGAGAGAGAGACCGGAGCGTTGGCTCACTGCGAGGGTCGAGAGAGAGAGACCGGAGACTCTACTCACTGCGAGGGTCGAGAGAGAGAGAGACCGGACGCTCTACTCACTGCGAGGGTCGAGAGAGAGAGAGACCGGAGCGTCTGCTCACTGCGAGGGTCGAGAGAGAGAGAGACCGGAACGTCTACTCACTGCGAGGGTCGAGAGAGATGAGAGGAGAGAGTAGAAGACCGGAACCTCTGCTCACTGCGGGGTCGAGAGAGAGGAGACCGGAGACTCTGCTCACTGCGGGGTCGAGAGAGAGAGACCGGAGCCTCTGCTCACTGCGGGGGTCGAGAGAGAGAGACCGGAGCTCTGCTCACTGCGAGGGTCCGAGAGAGACCGGACGCTCTACTCACCTGCGAGGGTTGAGAGAGAGACAGGAGCCTCTGCTCACTGCGGGGGTCGAGACGAGAGAGACCGGAATCGTCTACTCACTGCGAGGGTCGAGAGAGAGAGAGACCGGAACGTCTACTCACTGCGAGGGTCGAGAGAGAGAGAGAGCGTCTTGCTCTCTGTGAGGGTCGAGAAGAGAGAGAGAGAGCGGAGCGTCTGCTCTCTGTGAGGGTCGAGAGAGAGAGACCGGAGCGTTTGCTCACTGCGAGGGTCGGAGAGAGAGAGAGCGGAGCGTCTGCTCTCTGTGAGGGTCGAGAGAGAGAGAGCGGAGCGTCTGCTCTCTGTGAGGGTCGAGAGAGAGAGACCGGAGCGTCTGCTCACTGCGAGGGTCGAGAGAGAGACCGGAGCGTCTGCTCACTGCGAGGGTCGAGAGAGAGAGAGACCGGAGCCTCTGCTCACTGCGAGGGTCGAGAGAGAGAGAGACCGGAACGTCTACTCACTGCGAGGGTCGAGAGAGAGAGACCGGAGCGTCTGCTCACTGCGAGGGTCGAGAGAGAGACCGGAGCGTCTGCTCACTGCAAGGGTCAGAGAGAGAGACCGGAGCGTCTGCTCACTGCGAGGGTCGAGAGAGAGAGACCGGAGCGTCTGCTCACTGCGAGGGTCAGAGAGAGAGACCGGAGCCTCTGCTCACTGCGAGGGTCGAGAGAGAGACCGGAGCGTCTGCTCACTGCGAGGGTCGAGAGAGAGACCGGAGCTCTGCTCACTGCGAGGGTCGAGAGAGAGAGACCGGAACGTCTACTCACTGCGAGGGTCGAGAGAGAGAGAGAGACCGGAGCCTTTGCTCACTGCGAGGGTCGAGAGAGAGAGACCGGAGCCTCTGCTCACTGCGAGGGTCGAGAGAGAGAGAGACCGGAGCCTCTGCTCACTGCGAGGGTCAGAGAGAGAGAGACCGGAGCCGTCTGCTCACTGCGAGGGTCGAGAGAGAGAGACCGGAGCCGTCTGCTCACTGCGAGGGTCGAGAGAGAGAGACCGGAGCCTCTGCTCACTGCGAGGGTCGAGAGAGAGAGACCGGAGCGTTGGCTCACTGCGAGGGTCGAGAGAGAGAGACCGGAGACTCTACTCACTGCGAGGGTCGAGAGAGAGAGAGACCGGAGCCTCTACTCACTGCGAGGGTCGAGAGAGAGAGAGACTGGAGCGTCTGCTCACTGCGAGGGTCGAGAGAGAGAGACCGGAGCCTCTGCTCACTGCGAGGGTCGAGAGAGAGAGAGACCGGAGCCTCTGCTCACTGCGAGGGTCGAGAGAGAGAGAGACCGGAAGCGTCTACTCACTGCGAGGGTCGAGAGAGAGAGACCGGAGCGTCTGCTCACTGCGAGGGTCGAGAGAGAGAGACCGGAGCGTCTGCTCACTGCGAGGGTCGAGAGAGAGAGACCGGAGCGTCTGCTCACTGCGAGGGTCGAGAGAGAGAGACCGGAGCGTCTGCTCACTGCGAGGGTCGAGAGAGAGAGACCGGAGCCTCTGCTCACTGCGAGGGTCGAGAGAGAGACCGGAGCGTCTGCTCACTGCGAGGGTCGAGAGAGAGAGAGACCGGAGCCTCTGCTCACTGCGAGGGTCGAGAGAGAGAGACCGGAACGTCTACTCACTGCGAGGGTCGAGAGAGAGAGAGACCGGAGCCTTCTGCTCACTGCGAGGGTCGAGAGAGAGAGACCGGAGCCTCTGCTCACTGCGAGGGTCGAGAGAGAGAGACCGGAGCGTCTGCTCACTGCGAGGGTCGAGAGAGAGAGACCGGAGCCGTCTGCTCACTGCGAGGGTCAGAGAGAGAGAAGACCGGAGCGTCTGCTCACTGCGAGGGTCGAGAGAGAGAGACCGGAGCGTCGGCTCACTGCGAGGGTCGAGAGAGAGAGACCGGAGCTCTGCTCACTGCGAGGGTCGAGAGAGAGAGAGACCGGAGCGTCTGCTCACTGCGAGGGTCGAGAGAGAGACCGGAGCGTCTGCTCACTGCGAGGGTCGGAGAGAGAGACCGGAGCGTCTGCTCACTGCGAGGGTCGAGAGAGAGAGACCGGAGCCTCTGCTCACTGCGAGGGTCGAGAGAGAGAGACCGGAGCGTCTGCTCACTGCGAGGGTCGATAGAGAGAGAGACCGGAGCGTCTGCTCACTGCGAGGGTCGAGAGAGAGAGACCGGAGCGTCTGCTCACTGCGAGGGTCGAGAGAGAGAGACCGGAGCGTCTGCTCACTGCGAGGGTCGAGAGGAGAGAGACCGGAGCCGTCTGCTCACTGCGGAGGGTCGAGAGAGAGAGACCGGAGCGTTGGCTCACTGCGAGGGTCGAGAGAGAGAGACCGGAGACTCTACTCCTGCGAGGGTCGAGAGAGAGAGAGACCGGGGCCTCTACTCACTGCGAGGGTCGAGAGAGAGAGACCGGAGCGTCTGCTCACTGCGAGGGTCGAGAGAGAGACCGGAGCCTCTGCTCACTGCGAGGGTCGAGAGAGAGAGAGAGACCGGAGCCTCTGCTCACTGCGAGGGTCGAGAGAGAGAGAGACCGGAACGTCTACTCACTGCGAGGGTCGAGAGAGAGAGACCGGAGCGTCTGCTCACTGCGAGGGTCAAGAGAGAGACCGGAGCTTCTGCTCACTGCAAGGGTCAGAGAGAGAGACCGGAGCGTCTGCTCACTGCGAGGGTCGAGAGAGAGAGACCGGAGCGTCTGCTCACTGCGAGGGTCAGAGAGAGAGACCGGAGCCTCTGCTCACTGCGAGGGTCGAGAGAGAGACCGGAGCGTCTGCTCACTGCGAGGGTCGAGAGAGAGAGACCGGAGCCTCTGCTCACTGCGAGGGTCGAGAGAGAGAGACCGGAACGTCTACTCACTGCGAGGGTCGAGAGAGAGAGAGACCGGAGCCTTTGCTCACTGCGAGGGTCGAGAGAGAGAGACCGGAGCCTCTGCTCACTGCGAGGGTCGAGAGAGAGAGAGAGACCGGAGCCTCTGCTCACTGCGAGGGTCAGAGAGAGAGACCGGAGCCTCTGCTCACTGCGAGGGTCGAGAGAGAGAGACCGGAGCCTCTGCTCACTGCGAGGGTCGAGAGAGAGAGACCGGAGCCTCTGCTCACTGCGAGGGTCGAGAGAGAGAGACCGGAGCGTTGGCTCACTGCGAGGGTCGAGAGAGAGAGACCGGAGACTCTACTCACTGCGAGGGTCGAGAGAGAGAGAGACCGGAGCCTCTACTCACTGCGAGGGTCGAGAGAGAGAGAGACCGGAGCGTCTGCTCACTGCGAGGGTCGGAGAGAGAGAGAGACCGGAACGTCTACTCACTGCGAGGGTCGAGAGAGAGAGAGAGAGAGAGAGAGACCGGAACCTCTGCTCACTGCGGGGGTCGAGAGAGAGAGACCGGAGACTCTGCTCACTGCGGGGGTCGAGAGAGAGAGACCGGAGCCTCTGCTCACTGCGGGGGTCGAGAGAGAGAGACCGGAGCCTCTGCTCACTGCGAGGGTCGAGAGAGACCGGAACGTCTACTCACTGCGAGGGTTGAGAGAGAGAGACAGGAGCCTCTGCTCACTGCGGGGGTCGAGAGAGAGAGATACCGGAACGTCTACTCACTGCGAGGGTCGAGAGAGAGAGAGAGACCGGAACGTCTACTCACTGCGAGGGTCGAGAGAGAGAGAGAGCGTCTGCTCTCTGTGAGGGTCGAGAGAGAGAGAGAGAGAGCGGAGCGTCTGCTCTCTGTGAGGGTCGAGAGAGAGAGACCGGAGCGTTTGCTCACTGCGAGGGTCGGAGAGAGAGAGAGCGGAGCGTCTGCTCTCTGTGAGGGTCGAGAGAGAGAGAGCGGAGCGTCTGCTCTCTGTGAGGGTCGAGAGAGAGAGACCGGAGCGTCTGCTCACTGCGAGGGTCGGAGAGAGAGAGAGCGGAGCGTCTGCTCTCTGTGAGGGTCGAGAGAGAGAGACCGGAGCGTTTGCTCACTGCGAGGGTCGGAGAGAGAGAGAGCGGAGCGTCTGCTCTCTGTGAGGGTCGAGAGAGAGAGACCGGAGCGTCTGCTCACTGCGAGGGTCAGAGAGAGGGAGACCGGAGCGTCTGCTCACTGGGTGAGGCGCTGTTGCTACGGGGTTAGCTGCTAGAGGAGGAAGGTAAGCGGAAGCTGGGTTGCTGTGGATTGCTGAAGGTAGGAAAGAAGAAGGGATGGAGGGATGAAGGGATGTATGTGCAAGGGGATTTTTGTGAAGCCTGTGAGCAGGTACAGAGGGCAATACGACCCCACCAGGGGGTGCTGGTGAGTCGGGCTGTGTCCGTGGAGGAGGACGGCGGCCTGTGACGTCACGACCCGTGGTGCGCGCGCCGCACGGTGGTTGGCTCTGGAGCAGGAAGAGCTGTGTGTGTCATTGCTCTTGCCGTTGTGCTGCTGTAGGCTTTGTAGAGATTGAACAGTCTAGCCTTGTTGTCGTTTCGGCGAAAGTGGATGCCGTTTTTTCTCAGGAAACGTTGGAGTTGAGTGAATGTCCACCTCCGTAGTTCAGGCTCCGTTTCGGAGCGCGGCTCCGTCCGAGAGGCGTGTCGCGTGCGCCGCCGCGAGTGGCTGCTAATGAGGCAGGCTGCCGGTGGTGGGGAGATTGGAGCTGGCTGTGCCTGTTGTGGCCCCGGTTGTTTGCCCTCACTGGCGGAGTAGACGAAGCTTGGGACCTGTCTGGAGTTGGAGGTGTCTCGTTGGGGGAGCTTGAGTGGGAGCTGTGGCGGCTGGTGTGTGGAACACTGATTGCCGAGCGCACGCGGCTCCGTTCGGATGCTTGGCTTAGATCCAACTGCTGAAACGTGGATGGCGGGTAGCCGATGTCGAAGAGATCTTCGTCTGACTCTGGTGAGTTGATCAGCAGTTCGGGATCCATGGTAAGTTGAATGTTCTGGTGGTAGAGTGTAGCTTGTTTGAACCGTGACGAAGCGCGGCGTGAATCACGGTCTGGCTGTCAGTCCTTGAAAGGATGGAGACGAGCAGTGGCCGGAAGTTTTGCCGGATATAAATAGGGGTGGTTGTGGTTCGAGGCGGAGTTTTAGGCGTGGCCATGCTCCTGAACCTATGTTAACATTTTAACCTCATATCATTTACCAATATTGCTTTAGATGCTAGAGATCTTATGTTTAAGAGACCACATTTAATCTTCCTGTTTTGTTGCACTGTAGTAGTTGTTACATTTACTTTTATTAGGTTATTATGTATGACACCTCTATTAGGTTTTACCTTAAATTGTCCTTGGGCAGACACACACACCGCTAATATTGGGTATTTTATTGGGTTCGGGATTTCTATGGGTGACTGCCTAGGAGAGAGCGCAGAGAAGCGTGTAAGACTGCGACTCCTGGTCTCAACTCCAGTTTGTCATAGATTACGTCCACAAAGCCCTGAAATGTTTGCCGAAATGAGATCTGCACCTTTCAAAGTAGGGTGAATGCCGTCTCTCTTAATCAGACCAGGTTTTCCCCAGAAGGCTGTCCAATTATTTACGAAGCCCACATTGTTTGCTGGGCACCACCAAGACAACCAGCGCTGAAATGATGACATGCGGCTATACATGTCATCATTGATCAGATTGGGGAGGGGACCAGAGAAGATTACGGTGTCCGACATTGTTTTAGCATAACTACACACCGACTCCACATTAAGTTTTGTGCATTCTGATTGGCGTAAACGAACATCATTACCACCGACGTGAATAACAATCCTACTGTATTTACGTTTATCTTTAGCCAGCAGTTTAAGATGCGCCTCAACGTCACCCGCTCTGGCCCCCGGAATGCATGTGACTGTGGAGGCTTCGGTCTCTAAATTCACGTGTCTCATAATAGAGCTACCAATAACCAGAGTTGGCTTCTCAGCGGGTGTCTCGCTGAGTGGGGAATATCTGTTAGATACGTGAACGGGTTGGTGGGGACCTGCGGGTTTCGCGTTATGCCCCTTCTGAACAGTCACCCAGCCTCCCTGCTGCTCGGGAGTTGCCGGGGGACGGCTAAGAGGAGCTACATTTTGCCGGTCCGCACATGCTAACATGGGCTTTACTTTAGCTGAGTTACTTTCTAAGATGCGGAGCCGGGCTTCTATGGCTATGATTCCCGCCTCCAACCTAACAACTATACTACATTTAACACATGTATCCTTACCAGTAAGGGAGGCCGGGAAGTAACCAAACATGAGACAGGAAGAGCAGGAAATAGCACCAGAGGGTGGGGAAAGAGCCATGGCCAGCTATCAAGCTAAAGTAGCTACCGTTAGCAAACCCGAAAAGAGTGTAGGCAACTGTGGAGTTACAGTCGCTAAGAGAAGGAGAGTTGTGAGTGCTTAAGCTGTAGTAACGTGTGATTACAACGTCAGGCAGTTGCCGTGATCAAGAGTTTTAAAACGATCGATTAAGTTTAAGTTAATAAGCTATCAGCAACAGAACAGGCACACGGGATACCCGGAGATGACAACAACAACCGGAAGTTACAACGTGCAACGTGCTCACCGCAATAGGTTCTTCCTTACCCCCTAAACACACCAGGAGCGTCTGCGCCGCGTTACGTTGCGTCTGCGCCGCGTTACGTTGCGTCTGCGCCGCGTTACGTTGCGGCTGCGCCGCGCTGCGCCCTCCTCCTGCGACCTAACCCCCTAAACACACCAGGAGCGTCTGCGCCGCGTTACGTTGCGGCTGCGCCGCGCTGCGCCGCGCTGCGCCCTCCTCCTGCGACCTAACACACCAGGCGCGTTTCAAAACGTTGCGGAAGCGGAGCGTCGTGTGTGCAGCCTGCAGTTCTTCTTCTTCTTCTTCTTCTCTTTAATGGCGAATCGCTTCCACTTGGAGCATATATCGCCACCTACTGTTGAGTTATTAAATGTTCATATTAAATCCTTATCCTCAAACTAGTGCTTTTGAGGAATTTGAAGATCAGCTTGTTTGCTTCATTTCTTGATTTATTTTACATATATTGACTTGAAATCCATGTCCTTGATGTTGAGTTGTTCCAGTGCAGTTTTCAGAATGAGTCTTTGCCTTGTATATTCCGGGCAGCTAAAAAATACATGATGTATTGTCTCTGGTTGTTGGCAACCATCACAATTGCCGATTGGATGTTTTCCAATCAGATGCAGTGATGAGTTTAATCCAGAGTGACCCAATGTTATCCTGCTGTTAATGCTCTGTTCTCTTCTACTACTCCCCCAGGTGCTTCCTGTTCCCACTTCCCGTTGTATCTGGTATAAATGTCTTTGATGTTAGCCTCGCAGTTGTTGTTGATTTTGGAATATTTCCTGGACATTTGTACTTCTACAAGTAAGTAGGCTACGTAGTTAAATAGTTTATGTTTGTGTCTGTTTAAATCGGGTTTATTGTTGTTATTTCCTATGTTGTTGTGTTGTAGACTACAGACACAGTTAATAATAATTGTAATATTCCAGTTATAAACGATATGAATCAAAGATGTGTTGCTGTATTTTAGTGGTAAAAAAATATGCATTCATCATCATAATTATTCTATATATATATAATTTACAGTGCCTGTAAACCGGAGGAGAACGCTGGCATGTATTCTCCTACTTGAAAGACTACGGGGGGATGGGGGGAGCCGGTTTTGGGTGCACCCCCTCAACCAGCAAAGGAGACAACAAGGTGATTTTCATCACCTCGTGGCTGAGCTGAGGCTGGACAGCCAACGACATCACCAATATTTTCGGATGAGTGCAGAGCAGATGGATGAACTGCTGTCCCTCCTGGGCCCTGAACTGACCAGACAATCCACAAATTACAGAGCTGCCATTGAACCCAAGCAGAGACTGGCTGTTGCACTTAGGTCAAATGCCCATTTCACAGACAATACATCACTGACCACAAATTTAATAAAGGTTTTATTTTTTAACAATTTCACCCCAAACAACACTTTAAACAGAAACATCAAATATAAACAATCAACACAAAAAAAGTAACTATTTACAGTAAAAAAAACAATGAACTCAATTGCTCAACTATTGTTCGTAAAAAGACTCCTGCCAAGCTGAGCTACTGCTGGAGGACAGCATGTCTGATGGCCTTGTAGGTGTTGATTGGGCGCGTGGGGGTTGGGGTACACTTGGCCGAAAGGCTACTGGCCTGGAGGTGTGAATGGAATGTTGAGTGGCGGGGGGATGGTCAATGGGCTGCCAATGTTGCTGGTGTTGGGTGTCTCTTTCCAAGTTGTGGAAGGTGTTTAAGGCTGCGGCCCCACGAGGACGAAAACGGCTAGACGCATAGGATTAACGCAAACGCAATCGCAAACGGCTTCCGTCCACATGCAATAATTATCCGGATAGTGTCTGCCCACACGAGACCGCTCCGTTTAGCTCCAACCGCTGGAGAAGCTACAGTACATATGCAGGAGCCTCTACGTGGCGCTGTAACTTCCTCCACAAAAGCAGCGAAGAAGAAGGTTGTCATGGTTGCCCTTCTGTTTATTCTCCGCGGTGGGGGCCGAGGGAACCGGGCAGAGTTTTTCGCCAGTCAGCGTGTATTAAAGTTGAAATCTTCCGGACAAAATTATAAAAGTGCCGGTCAAAGGTCTTCTTTGTTATTTATTGAGCTTTAAAACAAATGAATAACGACTCTATATAATATAATGATAAAATACACGGAGCCTCTCTTTTTCCTCCCTCTCTTCGGACAGCGCCAGTGTCTGTCTCATGCAGCAGCTCATCCAGTAATCAGTGACCCGGCCGACTGTAAAAATAAACATATTTATAACTAGTTTAGGGAGTTTGAGAGGTAATTAAAATAGCTAAGGGTGATGATCTGACTTGAAGTGTGTGTTTTGCTGCAGAGGGAGGAGCTGCAGGTGAGCCGAGCTGCGTGTCTCCGTCCTGTCAGATTAGACTTCACTCGCGAGAGAAAGATAAATAATCTGAATTCAGGGTGCAGTTTACTTTGACGTGGGGGTGAGCAGCAGAGGTGGGGAGAGGCGGGGCTATTGCCTCATCATTATTGCTGTAGATGTTGCACAAACAACTGTAGCATGGTCAATAGCGTCCGGAGCACGATAGCAACTCTGCGATCCGCCATTGTTGTTGTTGTTGTTGGTGGCGAAACACTTCAGCACTGGCGCGGGGTAAGCGGAGGTGAGCAGAAGAGGTGGGGAGAGGCGGGGCTATTGCGCAATCACTATCAGTGATCTGAAAATGTCCGTATAGGGCGCACACATGGAGCTGTTTGACCCCCCAGAGAGTGGCGTATGCATTTCTATCCACCTTGGGACCCGTTGTCGTTTCCTCAGTCGTTTAGTGCCATATTCGGTCGTCCTCGTGTGGCCGAACGGTCTATATGACACTAAACAGTAACGCAAACGACCGAATTCGTCCTCGTGGGGCCGCAGCCTAAAATACAGACTTTTGCCTGATGTTTTCTGTCTTTGTCCAGTCTTTGCAACATGGGCACAAGACTGAGAGCAAAGTAGTATGACTCCTCTAATTCTGAGTCTGGCATGTGTGGTGCAGTTGGAGGTTCCTGCAGTAGAGATATCAGCTGCTCTCCAAGGTCTGTGCTCTGTGGCCTCCTCCTTGTGTCCCGTGTGGAACGCTGGGCCGCTGCTGGTGTGGAAATGGGATCCCTGGGGCTACGGGACCTAGAGGGCCTTTGCCTCTCTGCAGAGGTTGTGGGTACCAGAGGTGGTGGGGCTGGAGATCCACATGATGTCCTGGCATGTTCCTCTGTTTCCAATGACAGGGGTGTAGATGCTCTCTCCATGTCTTCTACAGGGGAAGGATTGCTCAAGCTGCTTTTTGAACTATATGAAAAGAAACAACATGAAAACAATTAAAACCTTTTTTCTGGGGATTAATTTATGCAATAGGAACATATTTATGTAATTTAAAATAAAGTCTTTCATACCCTTTGCAATACATCATCACAAATTACAAAATTATATAAATTAAAATATGTGCATACATACCTCCTTTGCTGTACATAGGAAAAGGAAGGACATTATGTCTGTATACTTCCAGCCCTTTTGCGTGCCGCCTGCAGATCCACTTGGGAGAGATTTCTTCCTGTTTTTAACAAAAGCATCCCAAAGTGACTTCCATCGTGCCTTGCCTTGTCGACTGAAACAAAGAATAGATTCAGATTAATAACATGATTTCACATATTTTTCTTTGCTTTTTTTTACCCTTCAGATACTTGGCTTCCAGGGACTCATTGGTCAGCCTAGCATTCAGCTATAGCCTAGGATGCGCTACGGTGTATGTAATACAATTTATAATAAATGGTTTTGTCTGACAAATGACTGCCAAATTATTCTTGTCTGTCCTCACAATTGATCTGACTATAAATGCAAGATTTTCCACCACAGCATACTGTATTTAAACATTATTGAGAGTATTTTGGGTAGTTGTTATAACACATGAATAAAAACAAACTATAATACAAAAATATAATATCATTATAAAGAGTTAAACACAACTGTATTGATCCCTGGGCGAAATTCACAAGATAAAGTATAGTTAAAAAACCAATATTTATAAAAATATAAATACAAAATAATAATAATATAATAATATTATAATCTTGATATAGGAAATAAGATCTTACTTTATTGTGAAATGCAAGTTTACTGAACAGTTTTTTAACGACTTTCACAAGATGTGAAACTACTGAATGGCTCTGTACTGTACCTACAAGTATTAATTAACTTTAAAACATTAATATGTAGTTGTTACCTTCCACTCCACAAACTGCAGCGACTAAAAACCAGGCCTTGTCCTTTCTGATGTTGTCCTCGTAGTAAGCATTGGTTACATCGTATACAATGGTGTGTTTCTCCACTTCCATTATGAACACCTCGTCGCCCATTGTGCGCATCGTAGTGGAGGTGTTGTGATGAAGGAGGGGGGTCTGCTAAATTAGTATATATGCGGGCTGGGCCTGGCCCGGATGCTCACCTTTCCACTTCCTGCGAGGGGGGAGCTGCCTGCCCGACCTTACCTTACGGCTGCGCCGCGGCAAAAATAGGATTCATCCTAATTTTAGAGAAGCGCTGCGCCGAGCCGCTTCTGGGACGCGTCTGAGCCGTAACGCGGCGCGTGTGGTGGAACAGCACCCATTGACTAGAGTGGCCGCAGACGCTCCTGGTGCGTTTAGGGGGTTAGAGAGAATAAGAGAATGCAGGTAAAAACAACACAGTAATACAGTAATGGTCCTATGCATATAGAAACACGGTTAAACCAATTAAAGTATACTGTCTCGTTAAAATATAGATCCAAGTGGGCATGTCAAAAACATTTTTATAAAAATGTGAGTTTACCTTAACATGTAGACTTAAATGTAAAAGGAAACCAAAAAAAGAGGGAAATCATTTATTATGAGTGCAAACGAGTGCGATCGGCTCTGAAAGATGTGTGTTAAAATTGTTAAAATGTGTTGTTTTCTGTTGGTCTGTAGAGTCAGATGAAGATTGATTGGAGGTCACAGTTTGCTCACCCTTTGATTTGCCGCTACATAAGAGCCTGAAACCCCCACTGCTCGGCTGAAAGAGTGGCATACAGAGGGACACTCATTGTAACAGCAGGGCTGACTGATGGGCAATGATGATGTCATCAACGAGTGCCAATCCTGATCAGAGCGGTGGATCAGTGCCAGGCTGCGGGTGGCCGTAGCAACCAGATGCCAAGGCAACAATGCCACTCAGCCAATCAACGAGCGGAGGCACCGCGATGGAACATGGCAGGTGCACTCTGAAGGGAGGTAACATATTAGGAGCATTTGCTACCATCGTACATATTGTTTTGTCTCATTAATATTCCTCGAATGCATATGTCAAGACACTCATACTCTTCCATAGAATCATTATGTCATGTTAAGTGCAGTTAAGGATTAAATTACTAAGGTTACTTTGTCTTAATTAGGTCCAGATCAAGGAAATAAATGAGACACTTTTGAAAAATGTCACAGCTTAATTGAATACTCAAATCTCATTGGACATTCAGTAGTCTGCTAAGGAGAGAAGGCTGTTGTTCAGGACGCTCTAATCAAGGGACTATGTGCAGTCATATCAATCCGCAGAAAGAAGTCCGGTCAATTTAACCTCAGCTGTGGATACAAAACTAAACAGTTTCCCTCCATCAGAAGACACCGTGGAATACTTTTAAAATATTACTTTTTAATATTTGTAGGGAGCCCAAAACATTGGATTCATGCAGGCTGAACTGTACCCGGTAAAGAAAAGGACAACAGAGAAATCAACAGAAGAAAAAAGACAGGAAATAAACACTAACGGGAACAGCAGAAGAAGAGGACAGACAGGAAGTATACACTAACGGGAGCAGAAAAAGAGGACCGACAGGAAGTAAACACTAACGGGAACAGCAGAAGAAGAGGACAGACAGGAAGTATACACTAACGGGAGCAGAAAAAGAGGACCGACAGGAAGTAAACACTAACGGGAACAGCAGAAGAAGAGGACAGACAGGAAGTAAACATTAACAGGAAACAGCAGAGGAAGACAGACTGCGAGACGAGGGAACCGGTAGTGGTAAAATGCTAACTCACTTCCGGGTTGTATGACTCGTCACTTCACCACTCTATAGGACATACTTTTTTTTCTCAGCATAACAATATTTTTTTAATCAATAAATTGTGTTCAAATGATTGACCCACATGGAGTGATCAAAGTCTTGATGACCCCACAACAGGTCATGCTTCACTTCTGTGAACCTAACCATTTTTTGTTTTTTTCAAATGGCCATGGAAAGCCCAAGAAGAAATAACACAACTTCCCAGACCAAAAAAGAAACAGACCACAGACCATCTGGTACCAAAACATTGGTCGGTGAAAGAAGATTGCACAATAAGAGCGCAATAGGACGACATAATTAAAAGACCGCCAACTAGACATCAAAGTGTAAAAACAATGTTTGTTTTATCTTTTACTGTAAGGAGGGTAACATCAAAACTGTGTTGAACGAAGAGAATATGTATCGTCTCTAGAGCAAGGCAGAAGCTTTAGTGGACAATGAAGTCACATGCTTCATACATGTCATTGATTCGCTTCTTTTGTTTCCATTCCATTTTGCTTGAATAGATATACAATACTCTGCAAAGCTTTTTTTACTTTTGTCAAGTTTTTTTGTATTTTTAGCATTGCCATTCAGGTATCTTATGTGATCGGACCTTTGCAAAAAACATGTTGGTGAAAACCTAAAGATGTTAAGATGAATGAATAACTTCATCACTGGTGATACAGTATCACTCATTGGTCTTGGTTTAGAGACCTGGGATTAACACTTTAGAAAACCATATGCTTGCAATAAAACAAACTGATGTTAACCATTGTGCTATCGGTAACTGAAAGTAAATGACTATTTGAATGCTTACATTACTTGTGTAAGTCATGTTCCAAACGTACATACAGTGCTTAGCCTATTCATCTATCTCTGTCAATCAGGCCTTTGCATTAGGTAGAATTATGTCTCAGCATTTAATATATACAAAAATGTAAACCTCTTTATTCAAAGTGTGCTTTTAAAACAACGTATTTTTAAAGCTAGTACCCAAATATCTCTCTTCATGCATGTAATGTTAACCAGGTCTTTGCAGAGGGTAGTAATATGATAGTATACGAAATGCACAACAGAAAATATATCATCAAAATAGCAATTTTATACTTAAATGATCAGTATCACAATGGCGATGTGTTCAATTTGCTGCTTTTGTGTTTTCTCTCCCTCTCGCACACACACTAGGTAGGAGCCCTCAGCAGCAGAAGCAGGAGTGGTGAACAGTTAATAGTGGCACTGCAATAACAATAAAATGTCATCAATCTGTGGGCGCCTCCTGCCTCTGTCACACCAAGTTTGTACAGAGTAATGACATTAGGCCCGGAGTAGCTGGCACGCTGCTCTCTTAAAGGCACCGCACCTCCACACAAACATACACCTGATGGGGGAATGAGAGGGAGGAGGAACAGCAAGGAACAAAGTAACAGAGGTGAGGCTCGATAATGGGCAGCCATTAATGTTCTGATATCAGATTATTTCATGTTGAATATATTCTTCTGGAAGGAAATGTATCTAAGATGTATCTGTATCCTTTCCTTTCACTAATCTTAGCCTATGGGGAAAATAGCCACAGTAAAAACGATTGATGTTGATTATGGATAGAAGGATAATAGAAAATATCCAAAGGATGACATGTTAGTGGTCATTTTCACTTATTTGAAAATATCAACACAAGTCATTAAACCGAAAAAATCACCTACAGTGTGTTAGAAGCACAAATGCTAACACAGTGATGTCACTATGTTACGGAAGTAAATGTAAACAACGGAGTCCAATGGCAATGTTAAGCATTTGTATTGACATGTTCATTTCTATTATTTCAGTATGATATTTCAAACAGTGGCTTAACTTTAAATACCTACCAGCTGTGGGTAATATCAGTAAACGGACCAGTCCTCTAAAGCCGTTGATTGGCTGAACCATAAAACATGATTTCACTAAATCTTGATGAGGACATGTTTGTTTACTTGCATGTGTGTCGGTGCAAACGCCTGTTTTGTGTGTGTGTGTGTGTGTGTGTGTGTGTGTGTGTGTGTGTGTGTGTGTGTGTGTGTGTGTGTGTGTGTGTGTGTGTGTGTGTGTGTGTGTGTGTGTGTGTGTGTGTGTGTGTGTGTGTGTGTGTGTGTGTATGCTATTGCACTGTCTGTGCTCATGATTTTTGCCAGCGTGTTCTCATGGCGGTGTGTTGACTCGCATCCATCTGCATACCCGCTGGTGACACATCAGCCAAGAGCCTCCATCAGTGACACACACACTATCACTCGGGGGACAGGGGCCGGAGGGCGGGCAGAGCGTGAGAGGGAGACAAAAGTGTGTGCATGTGTGTGTTAGTGTAAGAGAAGGAGGGAGGGTCTGGCCAGGCGGCATTAACCCTGCGGTGCCTGGGGCCAGGCCGTGCCACTGATCCTGTTTCTAATTCACCCCCGCTGGCACTGCTCATGCCAGCAGCAGCTAGCAGCTAGCAGCTAGCAAACAAGCTGCTCAGGGGACTGCCCACACCGCTCAGCTACACCCACATATACAATAATGTAGGCTGGGCTATGCATAATGATTAGCATCCTGTTTAGACCTTACAGCTACTCACACTGAGGGTGAACATGTAAGATACATGCTGATGTAGGACATCAAATCTTCTTGTTTAAAGCTACACATTCAACAGTTTTTATCTCTCGCTTAATCTCACTTTGAAATCCAGCTATACTTAAATTAATTTGATTTAATAAAAACAGTAAATATCTTTTTTTTACATATTTACTAAACGGATAATTCAAAACATTTGTGTTTTATAATAATTATTTACACAATTGATTTGTTTGACGACACGTGTTTGGTTGTGTACTGCAGTTATTTGTGACGTGCTGTATCATGTCCTAATAGACTTCAGCTTCAGAGATACATTCATCTCAGACAATGAGTGCAGAAAAATGTATTCATAAAGTTTTCCCCCAGTTTTCTGCTTTACGACATGATTTAATGTGCTTTGATAGTCGTTTCCAACTATTACCTTATCTCCACACATTGATGGTAAAAATGTCAAATACATACTGATTGTACTAAATAAAAGGTTCTTGCTTAGCGAATCTAAGTCTTAAGCTTAAAGCTTATTTTAATTCATAGTGACTCCAGCTTTACATCATCATTTGATTTAGTAAAAGCAGTTTCATTAAGCCACCATTGCCTTTAGAGACAGATTCGAGAGGGATGACATGCCACAAATGGTCCCAGGCCGGATGCAAACCGGGTCCTGTGCTTGGGCAAAGCCTCGAGACATGTGTCGCCATCTCTACCAACTGAGCTAAACGATAGCCTAGCTTCACATGTTTGATTATGCATACTACAGTTATTTCACACGTGCTGTATCATGTCCTATTTTAAAATGTCACCTTGTCTTTATACACGCCTTTAAACACTGAGGGTAAAACATGTAAGATGATTACTCATTGTACAAAACAAAGAGTTTTGCTTAAAGCTAAAAATACAACTGTATTTAATTTAAACTTAATCTCATTTGGAATTGTCTGCCAGCTATACATCATCATTTAATTGTATAAAAGCAGTAAACATTTCTCTTCTTTTGTACATTTTGACTGAATATATAATGAATCTCAGACAATGACAACCCTAAGCACTTATTCGTGGCTTGCTGTATATTGTCCTATTTTATCATTTGCTTTCACCTTGTCTTCATTTGCACCTATTACCCATGTCTGAGCCATAGCCACCATTCACGGTTCTTTCCATTTCCCCGCGTCCCCTGCTGCTTCTCACGTGCTCTCCCTCAGTGTGTTTTAAGGCTGAACAAACACATTGACCTTAAAGAAAATGTAATAATTATGAGAGCTGATTGCTGTTGTAAAGAAAAGTAAAAGGGCTGGTAAGGTTCAACGTTTTTTTCATCCTCCAGCGTGGTCCACTAGGGACAAGTAGCTGTCTTTAAACCTGATGTGAAGACAGGCCTTCTTAGATGCACATATGGAACATTTAAAACACTAATAGAAATATAATGTATTTGATGATTCACTATAACTAAGTTCTAAATGTGTCCTCTGTTAAGATTTTGAATTAAGACCAGAATTGAATAAATTAATACATTATTTCTGATAAAAGTATGTGAAATTATATCAGTAGTAATATGTTAAACTCTACTCGTATCGTATCAGTTAATTAGTTACAAAAATACATTTAACTCTGGTTCTGGCAGAAACAGTGTCTGAAATGTGTTGGGACACTTGGAAGTATCCCTTTTAGTGTGATAATTAGCCTGTTAGCATTAGCCAGGCAGCATTGTGTGACTTGTTGAATTGGTTTACCTGCATGTGTGGGTGTAGGTATTGCTTTTATCATGATAATAGGCTAAGCCAGGTAATATTGTGTGACTCAAGTGTTCAATGTAAATAGGGTTCAGATGCTTGTTGCATCGGGACACCTGGAAGGGGGCATGCATTCCTTTCAGTATGATCATAGGCTAAGCCAGACAGAACGAACACTTGTCCCACCACCCTATCTATTCCTTCAGGTAATCTATTACAATATAATAAGCATATGTATTATTGATACATATTTATTATATTATATATTACTTTTTCCATTTCAGAAAGCCACCAGCAGAGAGAGGTCCTCGATTCAGTGTGCAGGATGTGATGCCATCCAAAACGGAGAAAGTGGGTGAGAACTGTAATCTCTGGAATGATCCGTGACTTTGATGTGTACCAAGGCAGAGCCAATGGGAAACGAGACGAGTCAGAATTTGGATTGTCAGGTGATGTTGTGATGAAGCTTGCCTCCACGCTTCCAGAAGGTCAGAACTACAAGATCTACGCAGACAACTACTTCACCTGTGTCCCATTGGTAGTGAAGCTCCTTGATCGTGGGATTCATTATGTGGGAACAGCCAGGCAGGTGCGCTTACCCAACTGCAACCTTGAAGAGGAGAAGAGCTTGAAGGAAAAAGGGAGAGGAAGCTTTGACATCCGAGTGGAGGCCAACCACAACATCTGTGCTGTCAAATGGTATGACAGCAGAGCGGTCACACTTGCGTCATCCTTTGCTGGACCAGACCCATGAAGTCCCGACGCTGGTACGTGTACATCTTCTGGCGCACCATCATGCTTGCTGTGATCAACGCCTGGCTCCTCTACAAGCGGGACTGCAGAGCAGACCGTTTCAGGCAGATCTCGCATCCTCTCTCATCCTGGTAAGAATGCATTTCTGCTATTTGCCCTTTGTAATCTTTTTTTAGATTTCACTGTAATATTTTTGACTTGTATCCTAAGGTATTTTTGACATGTATCGATTCTTGATTGACTCTGTTCTAATCAGGTGAACACAACTCCTCTGAAAACACCCAAGAGAGGACGACCATCTTGAGGACGACCATCTTCAGGCAACGGGAGCCCAGCAGCGACGGTGACATCAAGGAGCCCGTTGATTGCTCAGAAGAGACCATCCTCAGGTGACGGGAGTCCACCAAGCGGGGCCCCATCCAAGAGATCACAACCTCCACTGGATGTACGCAAGGACCTCGTGGCACATTTCCCAGTGAAGACAAAGAGAGGACGCTCCAGACACTGCAGTAAAGGGACACAAACACACAATGCACCAAGTGTGACGTCCGTCTCTGCTTTCCGACAATAGGAACTGTTTTTGGGACTACCATTGTATTCATATTTAATAAATGACTATTCATAAGAAAATATGACTGATTATTATTCATGCTATATAGGGCTAAGTAAGCAATCCATCCTGCAAATCAACCCTTGGTTGTTCAATATATTTATTCAGACAATGTGAGTAGAAATACAGGAATTCTGCTCCAACCTAAGCCCAACGTTGCAATATTACAGTTTTATAACATTTCTCTAAAAACGTACCAAAATGTAAAGAATGTGAAAACTCTTTCATTTCTGCTCCAGAGGCTCCCTACAACAACATCTGAAAGGTCAACACACATTATAATGGTGTTCTATATTTGGGCTTTACAGGGTTAAAGAGATGTCTGTCTTCAGTCATCGTCTCCTAAAATGCTTCCAGCAGGGGTCAAGTGACCGATGACACAGGCAGCCATGTCTAAGTGGGAATTGCTACAGAGATCACTATCAAGGGATCCCTTTAACCCACTGACTGAATCCCTCTGAAGCTGAAGTCCATTAGGGACGTTCTTCTGCTTTCCTTCGTCACCTTTGTTTCTTCTTTATCCATCAGACTGCAAATCTCTTCAGAGAACCACATCAGGAAGAACTAGTTCAGCTGCTCCTTGGTCCCTGAAAGTGACCAAAGAGCATGGATGTAAGGCAAGGCAAGGCAAGTTTATTTATATAGCACCTTTCAACACAAGGCAATTCAAAGTGCTTTCTAAAAAATGAAAGACATTAAGAAAATGGCATTTAAAATCAATCATTAAAACGAAAAGCTAATAAAATAAACATTAAAAGAAAAAATACATGGATAAAAGTTACAGTGCAGTTTAAGATATGAATAGTTCAATTAAAAGCAGCGACAAAAAGAAAACTCATCAGCCTGGATTTAAAAGTAGTCAGAGTTGCAGCGGACCTGCAGGTTTCTGGGAGTTTGTTCCAGATATTTGGAGCATAATAACTGAGCGCTGCTTCTCCATGTTTAGTTCTGACTCTGGGGACAGAAAGCTGACCAGTCCCTGAAGACCTGAGAGATCTGGATGGTTCATAATTTAGCAGGAGGTCAGAAATGTATTTTGGGCCCAAACCATTCAATGCTTTATAAACCAGCAGCAGTATTTTGAAATCTATTCTTTGACACACAGGAAGCCAGTGTAAAGACTTCAGAACTGGAGTGATGTGATACAGGTTTTTCAGTGTCCCTGAAGGGGCGCCTGAGCTTTTTTTTGCTGGTTAAAGTGGACCTATTATGCTATAGTTGACAAATATATTGTAGGGCCATACCTATATAAGACATGTCTGTTTGTTTGTTTTTCAAAATACCAAACAGACCCTGCATTTTAGCCATGCCTCATTTCGCTCTATTTGATCTTTCCAGGCCTGTTTTAGCGGGGGCTGAATCTGTGATGTAGCTCTAATGCAAATGAGCTGCAGCTGACCACGCCCCCCTCATGCTTTGAGATCAGCTGCTGGGCTGTCAGAAGAGGGGGAGAAAAAGAGATCTCCGTCCTCCTTGTTTTATTCTTTTATGATTATATAGAGTCATTATTCATTTGTTTTAAAGCTCAATAAATAACAAAGAAGCCCTTTGACCGGCATTTTTCTAATTTTGTCCGGAAGATCTCAACTTTAACGGACATGTTGACCGGCGAAAAAATCTAACTGAAACTCTGCCGCACGGTCCCCTCGTCCCTTGGAAGAGGCAGAGCTGGGTGTTTGTCATCTGCTGGTGGCAAACCGGAGAGATGTACAGCGAGGGAGGGATTGCATTGAATTACAGCAGCAGGAGAAAACGCTTGCCTCGAGGAGGGAGAAAAAGAGCCACAGCGGAGAATAAACAGAAGGGCAACCATGGCAACCATGCGCGGAAAATCTTCTTCGCTGCTTTTGTGACAGACTACAGCGCCACTTACAGGCCTGGCATATGTACTACAGCGTCTCCAGCGCTTTCGAGCGGCAATGGCCGGCCGTGGCCCAACCCCACATTCCCCTGATAGGTGGAGAGTTGCCCATATAGGCGGATCACCCCTTTTCTGACGTCAGAAAAATTCAAATCTGTATCAGTCTGTATCAGATCCGTTGCAGCCCCGTTTGAAGAGATTTGGGTATGGAGGAAAAGAGAGAGGGTTGTGTTTTCTGACACTTGGTGAGTTCCCTGACACACCGGGGATACATATTCATGTATAAAAGACGTACAAAAGTGCATTTTGCATGATAGGTCCCCTTTAAATTGACTTTTTATTGAACCTTTAAATATGTTGTTCTTTTTTCATTTTAAGTCTAAACCAAACCTCTACATTATGTTAAAGTAGAGTAATATTGTACAGGGCTTAACAACTATCAACTAGGAGGCATACTTTTAGCAATGCTATGTTTTTAATCAATAATACTCAATAGAATATTCAGGAACAGGGGAAGACACAAAGAGCAGACTGTCCCCCTCCCACCTCCAGGCCGCCCACCCCCCCCAGGCCGGAGGAGGTCTGTGTTCAGCTGTCGTCTGCTGGGAGAGCAGAGCAGGGAGGTGGAGCGCCACAGACAATACGTATAGGCATATTATAACTAGTACCTATCCAGTTGGAAAGTAGAGTTTTCATTATTACGCCTTGACAAAATCAGAAGACAAACATATCTGAAGGAAAGTACATGTTTTTTTCTGATTTGTGGACTTGTCGTCATTGGAAATCATAATGTTATGTTAATAAAAAAGACTGATGCCAATACATGACATTAAAATCCTTTGTATATTACATTACTGGCAGGTTATATATCACCTTATAAAACAATTAGATTACATTATTCAAATGTGTGCTAGTGCTTGCTTTAGATGCAATATATTGTATTCAGTTATTTTGTAATGATTCTTTCTGTTAAGTATCTGTATGACTGTAACTTGATATTAACCTGGAAGCCAGTTATTTGTCTTTTATTAAAGATGTTATAGAGACACAGGAAGACATAGCTGTTATATGTTTATACTTTTATATACCATCTCAATCTAAGTATGTATGTATCATGAAATGTGTAGTTTTGAACAAGAGGTGCGTTTTTAACATCACAATTAAAACAGACATAATTGGATACACCATGTGCTGATGAGTGAAATCTTAATTTACTTCAGTAGTAGCAGTGGTTACTTCATGTCTAGAGGACATGGAAAGTGTTACATTTTAATTTTCTGTTTAAGATGACAAGCAAATCCCACAAGATGTCCAATTTGATGGCTCTATAAACAAAGAACAAGCCATTGAGATGAAAAGGGAAGAGACACACAGTCTGTATAGTGCAACCATACCAAGTTAAAACCTTTAAGACAAGAAGTGAACATTCAGAGAGGAAGTCCATGTATGGAGAGAAACAATGGAGGCAGAGGTTATGGAAGACTGTTACCAGAAGAAAGAGCTTCAGTTCTCTTGCAGTGCCTAATATCAAAACATCAAACAATGATTTCTCATTACCTTTTCAAATTCTACTGGACCCATTTTAGAATTGCCCCAAAAACAGAAAGGACATACAGTTTGAACCCCTTGTTTAGAATGAATAATACTTGATCAAGGACCACTGCAGTAGTGCATGTGTGTTTAGCATGATAAGGTGGAATGCCTATAAAAGAAAGGCAATAGAGATTCTCTTTGAAAAGGGTGACATGGAAACTGCCAAAGACAGAAAAAGGCAAAAATAACTGAGAGATTTAATTGACATCACGCAGTACTTAAAAAAAGAAAAAACGTGATGAAAGCCTCTCAAGTTCAAACGTATTAGAGCTGCTGGAACTGCTTAGCCTATATGACAGTGTCCTTGAGTTCCTTAAGAGGAAAAGTAAGCATAACACTAAAAACAAGTGTCGTTTCTTGATAAAAGTTTTAGCCATATTTGTGGAACATGTCATACAGAGAGAAGTGAACTCCAGCATTCATCCAGCTGTGTAATGTACAGTTTAGAACAGGGAGAATAAGGCGTGAAGAGTAGTAGAGTCAATAGATGATGAGGCATGGTAAGTTTTAGGGTGGGGCAACCATGGGATAGACAGGTCGCATTTTTCATGGATTCGATGTAGAACTTTAAGCACTTTATAGTGTCTTCAACCTGTTAAGCCCCGAGCCTGTTTTTCAGGTCTCAGGCTCGAAAATGACCATATCTTCTAAAAGGGTTAAATTAATAATCTTTGTTCTCAAAGTAATGATAAACCAGTGAGTTGGATGTAGAAAAGTCAGAATCAATATAGATGTTTTTTATTTTAAAGAAAATTCAGATTGAACATGGTAAAAAACTGTAAATTATAGTGTCCGTCCAAAAAATATTTTGTATTTATAGTGAAAACTAACCTTGGATGATGGGTAGACTAAAAGCTTTAGGAATCCAAAGTACAACATATAATAAGTAACCCTGTATCAAGATTGAAGCAACACAAGTGATATTTGACCTTTTTAGACAGATTTAGCAAAAAAAAACTCTTCTGGGGCCATTTGGGTGGATTTTCCATATCTCTGGCCCCCCTTCTTCGATTTTGACATGTGACATCTTGTTCTGACTGTTAGAGCCAATAGAATCGAAGGGAAACCGTCCTGCACACACTCATGTTAAAAAAAAAATGGCGTTTTCGCGCAAGCAGTTTAGCTCCAGAGCGAAGCTGTCTCTAGGTCTGACATCTCAAAACCGAAAAGCAGATTTATTGCTCATGGATTATCAGAAATCATTCAAAGTGACACAGACACATTGGATTAACCTATGGATTAACTTCAGCAGCGTTTTTTATCGTTGTAATGCCATTGAAGACCACTTTTGACCAGACAACCACACAGGTGAGCCATTTTGCCGTTTTTAGCTAACTAGCTCCATATGTTTTGATGTGTGTTCTTGTTATTATCTCCGAGAATTCGTATGGTTGAGTGATAATGAGGATAACCATCGATTCTGTGTCTCCTCACGATGTGAAACGATGGGTTGAGATGTGCAGCAAAGATAAATAATAAGGTTTTGTGAGTGAATTTCGGTGCAGTCATCTGTTAGCATTTTTCGCTCGTTGCTAATTCAGAGGCTCAGCGTTAGCATTGTGGGGGTTTTTTTGAAAAAAAAATTAAAATGATCAGTTAGATGAGTTTCTTTCCGTTACATGGATATAAAACATTCATAGTTTATTAAATGAACATGCCCTCAGACACTGTTTTCTGCAAGATATTGCAGGAGGCCCCAGGAACCGGGGTCTCTCGGGCTTAACAGGTGAAAGTTATTTGGAGTGTACAAATCTTGTTTAGTGGTTGAGTATACTTAGCTCTACCCTTTCGTGTCACTTGGTTCCTTCAAACAACTAAATGACAATGGAAAAGAGGTCACATTTATGGCCCATAATCAATAGGTGGCCTTACTGTGACTATGTTGGCCTCCAATGGTTATGCAGTAATGAGTTCTAAAACTCGAAAAGCTTCCACTTCTCTTCTCTTAAAGTCAATGTTTTTTTATATATGTTTGTGGTTAGAAGCCTGAAATAAGGACTGTGGGTAACACAAGCTTACTAGATTTTCACGTTTTGTACTACGACTTTACATATGTAAGTAAATACCCCACTAGTGAATGTCCCAAACTTCTATGTGACATAAAAGACTGTTGTTAACAAGTGACTAAATAAACAATGTATCATCATCACGTCGATATTGAGTCCGCTGTTGGCTTAGCTGTGGTGATGTGCAGCCATGCGACTGTGATGTAGTTTGTTCATAGCATTACGTTCGCTTTTTTTAAATCTATTGCATTTATTCTTCAAAAAGACGTGATAAGTCTCATAAATGTAAGTTATTCACTAAGATTAATTACCGCAATATACCAAAATCCTATTCAGAAATCCCTTTACTTTGTGTGTGACCTTACAGTGTTAACTTCCGGGTTGGCTCACAAACATACGTCATCACTGCACCACTCTGTATACAGTCTGACCAGAGTTTAGAATCAGAACATAACACACATTCAAACTATCATTGACTCTAGTGAGAGTACCTGAATCTGTAACAGTAATAACTAAAGAGTTCGCATGAACTAAGTTCGCATGAACCTTTGTGGGAAAAGTACCGCAGTGTGAACGCGGCTAATGGTTCATTTATTGGCTACCTTTTTAACTGCTAGAGTCGAGGTTCTTTAAAGTGCATTAAAAGTTAAGAATAGGAACTTTACAATGAGATGGTCCAATGCTTTTCACAAGAAGCTCTCCAATATGTTATTCTCGTGCTGTCATAGTGGTAAACTGTCCAACAGAGGACGTTTTTAGTCCGTCACTAAACTAAACAAGTTGCTAGCTCAGCATCATCTTGGAGCAGGAGCAGGCCAAGGTCAGGAGACAATGACACCGTTTAGGCATAAGACATAAAATAAGGTAATCTACAAATTCCTATTGATAGAAATGTAATCTCATTATACAACCGCATTTGTAATTTACCTTCCTCTCTAGGTCTTTGCTCTCTTTATATAAAAGAGCATTGTTACTCTTTCCGTAAATGTGCTGTCATGTGTGAATGAAGGAGCATTAACGTGTACGAATGGTGCCATAAAGCCATCACTTTAATGGATTAATAGCAACGTTTTGTATTCCATGTCTGAAAAGCTTTATAATTGTAGTCGTATGAACACAGATGGATCCCTCCAACTTTACGCTGACCTGTTACTCCATGCTGAACTTTAGTGGATGCAGTGGTTGGGAAACGGCCCCTTTTTCATACTCATATTAACAGGTTTATTCCGCGCTGGCTGGATGAGCGTACATTATGCAAATGTTGTGTGTCTAGTATGAAGATGAAGGTTAAACCCATAGATCCCTGTTACAGAACTCTGTCTGTGTTCACATAACTAGAATTATAACACATACTCATTGTGTCCTCTACTTACTTCCCAGCGTTTAGCAGTAGTATTGTAATTAGTAATTGCGTGTGACACTTTCAAGGGAATCAAAGTATATATTTAAGAGAGATTGAGAGTCGAATGGATGTTCCTCGGGCACTGTTAAGGAAATAACATAATCCTTTATTTAATCAGGCATTTACACAAAAAATACACTTGGATTTATCCTTCAAGGAGTTACACGCGGGGAGATTTAATGACAGCAAAATATTGAAGTAAAAGGGTGACATTGAATATCTTAAGATGCTGTTGTTCCAAAGGGTTGGCAAGCATGCGATGCATATTTATCAGAATCAGATCATTTATCGTTTATAGAAGATTATCAGTGTGTTTTCATGCCAAATTGGCTTGAAATAAAGAAAGGCCAGACAAACACAGAAACCATCTAAATAGGCTGTTCATACAGGGCCCTAGACTGTATGAAATATGGACGTAGTCTCCTTGAGGTCACCCAAAGGTTTCTAATAGAGCCATTGTGAGTCTTAGAGTAGGTGTCTCAGAACGTCGCCATCATCTGAATACCAGCGAATCTCAAAACGAGCAACAAGGCCGATCTTCTGTGGATCTGAAGTGGGCCCAGGTGAAGCAGAAAAGCAGCGACTAGCGTTTAGCGACATGTGACAGCACCAATCTGATACTAGAAGTGTTCACGCCTCTGTTGTTTAAAAAAAAAATGAAATTAGCAATACAGACCAAAACCTTTTTTGTACCAAGCAGTTAGCATGTTTCAGTAAAGAAGGACAGTTCAAACGATGGTCTCGGACTACAAAGTCCTGTGTGTGTGTGTGTGTGTGTGTGTGTGTGTGTGTGTGTGTGTGTGTGTGTGTGTGTGTGTGTGTGTGTGTGTGTGTGTGTGTGTGTGTGTGTGTGTGTGTGTGTGTGTGTGTGTGTGTGTGTGTGTGTGTGTGTGTGTGTGTGTGTGTGTGTGTGTGTGTGTGTGTGTGTATGTAGCTAAGAGCAAAGCTAAGCTCAATAGCAAGGCCTCGTGTCTGCCTCTTTTCACCATGTCAAGCAATGCACACACACACACACACACACACACACACACACACACACACACACACACACACACACACACACACACACACACACACACACACACACACACACACACACACACACACACACACACACACACACACACACACATGCAAACATGTTCCCTCTCTGTGTAAGGAGGGTGGGGGGTATGTTGGTTGCCTTGGAAACACTTCAGTCCAGATAATTATTACTGTAACTGTCTCCGTACACCCCACCTATAATAGAAATAGATCATAAATTACAATCAGTGAGTGGCAGCCTTCTGTTGGGACTGCCTGCTCGCTGCTGCCACCCGTTGGGCAGCAGAGGAAGTGCATGTTCACCCATGTTGTATGGATTCACTTTAACTGCCCACGCCTGAGCTGACACAGGACACAAAAAATCTTTTTTATTTTTAGTAAATCATTTTCTGTGAATGTCAAACCCATATGACAATAACAATCATTTAAACACAATAATGTCAGCATGGAAATATGGCATCATGCTGAATCTGTTTAAATATTTACAAAGGCCTATTCCCATGGCCCATTCCTAAGTAATCAAAAAACAATTAAATATTCTTCCCGGTTGAAAGTCGCTTTTTTGTTTGTTTGTTTTTAAAACAAAATAATTCAGTGCCTTATAAAGAAGTAGTCTGGGTTGAGTAGTAATTGCAAAGTGAGCGCCCTACTTTTTCTCTCCCCCTTTGTGAGAACTCGGAAGGAACAACCAAAAAAAAGGGGAAATAAATTAATAAACAAACAAAAAGTAGATTAAAGTAGCATTAGGAATATAAACTAAAAGCCAAAGGAAATAACATAATTGCCTAGCTGTGTATTTATCGTGTCTTTTGTTTATCATTTTCCACAAAATGATGAGTTTCAGGCCTTCGGTTTGATAGCTGTAGCATGCCGTGTTGTATCCCACACTTTAATAGCAGAAGGCATTTTTCTTTACTCCGTCTCCTCCTTTGAAACTAGAAGCGATTCATCACATTCATATCCTCATAACGGAAACCTGCCTTTACATTATCTGCTAAACAGCTGATTTGAATTCAGCTTTTCCCTATGAAGTGTTTTCTGATAGGAGACGAGTCTGCAACAGAGGTCTTCACCACACCGCCAATTACTGGCAAGACGCAACCGCCTTAAATCAGCTCCCATTTATAAACACAACTTCAACCGCAGCGGTCAGATTACTGTAAAAACAGCAGGTTTAAAAGCCGAACTCGACAGAAATCCCGGTTTCGTATCTCTGCTCACCTCCTCTGTTTTAAAATGAGATGCCACAGCGTTTTACTTCCTGCAGCCACACACGGATGAGCAGCAAAGTTTCAGGCTGTTCAAATGACCTCAGCATTATGATTGTAACTCTGCAGACAGCTAGGCAATAAAACCTTTTAATCATCAATTGTTTTTTTCTGCTGAAATGCCAGTCCATTTTTTCTTTCAAAGGACAGACGGTGTCACACAAACACACACACAGGGGAACAATCCTACGCACCGGATCTCTTTCAAAACATCTTCTATCGAGTCACGGAACAACTTTAAATTACAGCGTCTCACAACTTCATTTCAAAAGGGGAGATGTGGCTGCTTCAGGAAGGGAGGACCTTTGAAAAGTTGATGGCACCTCATGTTAGCAGTTTACGGCCAGGGGTTTCTCTCATTGCGCGACGCAAATCACAGGTGGGCTTCCTCATTAGGTGCTATTGACAGGCCACATAAAACAGAATCTATCACTCCTCCAAAAGCCTCGGCAGCTACCACCTAGCCCTTTTGGTCTCGGCACCCTCTCCCCCCCTGTCTCTCTTCTTCTCTCCACCATGCATATTTCAGATCAGGCATGGATGTCAGGCGGTGCGTGGGAATTATTAATCTCAGGTTCTGTACTTGCGGTGAGCTGCTTAAGGATTCATACTAACAAAGGGCAGCGAAGTCACGCAACAGGGCTGACAAGGCCTGTCTTTCTATCTCCATACCTCCACCTGTCTGCTGCCTCCCGCCGCTCACACACTCGCACACTTTTTTTTCTACGTTCCTCCCTCACTCCGTACCTCCGTCTCTCTCTTCGGCTGACCTTTGGAGCCGCTTAGGTTCACAAAACACCTCCAAACAGCTCCTCTCTAATGGCCCGCTGCTCAAACAATCGGTAGAACGACCTGACGAAGATGATTGATCTCTGACAAGCGGCTCGATGCATTCCTATGAGTCATTAGATCAGCCTGGACGGAGAGGGAGGCTGAGAGATAGAAGGAGAGAGACCTATCGGAGAATTGGTACAGCTGTGTGTACAACCAGACCAGGCATTTATCTAATGTCAAGACGTGCAGACAACCTTTAGTCTGAGTTTGATGTTGGAGGAGCTCCGGAATGACAACACATCCACGCCGGCATGAACAATGCGCACACATGGAAGCGCTCGTTCTCCAAATAATTAAAGGAAATGAAATGAGTGTGTAAGAAGAAAAAAGACATACGCACGAGGAGGCATCACTAAAACAGTATCAGTGCAGCAGCTCAGCGCTGTGGAAAATAAATGTCTTCTTTAAAGATCCTCTTGTTGTGTTGTCGCACTGGGAGATAAGGACGGATTAGGCTGAGAGACGCTCTGAGCTGAGACACGCAAACATGCTGTTGAACATGGAAGTGAAGCACCAGAAACTCTCTCCCCAACCAATCAACAGACACACACAACCACACAGTACAGAACTCACTCTTAAATGGCTGAATACCAAAAGGTGTGTGAAGGGAAATTAAGTCCCAAACAATTCTGTTTATCCAGATGTTAAATATAGGTTTCTGTACATATAGTTTTATTTAGAGCGTCATCTACTATCAAACATAAAGCTGTGAGTGTGTATTGAGAAGGGCTAGGGTTAAGGATTAGGGGTTAGATATGGTGGTCTAACTAAGGTTTTGATATGAGAGATATTGGTTTTCATATGTTGGTATCTTTGTTTATGATATCATTATTTATAATGTTGTGATCAATTATGGATTGAATGAGTTGGGTCACATGGAACATAGCTGTTGAACTGTGTGAGGTGTGTGTGGGAGGAGATGGTGAGTGAGTGCGTTGATTTGTTTGTTGACCCCAACTTCAATTTTTCTGACCATATGTTTGTGCACGTAATATAATGTTGACCAGTTTCATTAAATTAAGATGTTCGTTAAATTATTTTTGGATCTCAGCTTCTCTCCACATTTAGTTTGCTTCTGAAGTCGTTACAGTGGTATACAAATCAGTTGTATTCTCATCATTACTCTTAATATTATAAAGTGGGTGTGCAGTTCAATTCTAAACGGTCATGAAGAAAAGTAATTGAGGCACATGGGTGTAAATATCCAACATTATCCTCTAAATCAGATTCAATAAAACGTGGACATAAAGGTCAATAATCAATACACAGTAAAGGTTAAAACATTAATAGAATTCATTCCAGAGCCATATTTTCATGTGTGTTTGTTTTTAAAGAGAGACAACTCACACAGTATTAGTTTACATTTGAATTCCTGGACTGTAGCTGGACTTACTGTTAGGGTTAGGGTTAGGGTAATGTTGTGAATCGAGTGGCCTGTGTTCGTCGTCCATAACATACGCCTGCCCATACCATAACCCCACCACCACCATGGGCCACTCGATTCACAACATTACCCTAACCCTAACCCTACCCCTAACCCTACCCCTAACCCTACCCCTAACCCTACCCCTCACACCAGATACTGCCTGGTTTTCGGACCCCCCCAGACCCCCCCAATAAAGCAAAACTGCACGTTTCAGAGTGGCCTTTTATAGTGGCCAGCCTAAGGCACACCTGTGCAATAATCATGCTGTCTAATCAGCATCTTGATATGCCACACCTGTGAGGTGGGATGGATTATCTCGGCAAAGGAGAAGTGCTCACTATCACAGATTTTTTCAGATTTGTGAACAATATTTGAGAGAAATGGTTATTTTGTGTATATAGAAAATGTTTTAGATCTTTGAGTTCATCTCATGAAAAATGGGATCCAAAACAAAAATGTTGCGTTTATATTTTTGTTCAGTGTAATATCCTTTTCAGTTTCACAGAACACAAATTGGGTTATTTACATAATATATTTACATGATTTTGTTGTGCAATAAATGCAATCTCGATGTCATCGTACTATAATACGATGGCTACATTACGGCATTGCGAGGGCTTCACGTAGTCGTGTTGCCTTCCTAAGACAATCGGGCAGCTTCTTGTTTCCTTCGTATTGTCTTCGTGAGGCGAAAAATGCCCGATGGCACCGATAATCAGACAAAGATGACACGATTTGACGAGATGCCCTCACGATGGCCTTACGAAGGGCAAAATGGACACACGAATTCAACACAAAAATGAACCTTCGCAAGGTCCTTCTGCAATTTTTTGGCATGCCAAAGATTTTGCCACTGCTCAAGAAGTTGCTGCCGGAGCCTGAGAAACTCCACCGTCAGTCATGGCTTAAGATGCCCTCACGAATGGCCCAATGTTGTTACGATCAGAGCCGAATTTGAACATTTCCTTTATCGTGTGTCCATCTGGTGTACATTTCGGGACAGTGTGACGGGGGGCTTAAAGGAGTGCAGTGCTGCAAAACTAACGGACTGAAAGGAAATGAAGGAAATACAGTAAAGGAAGGGTCTGATTTTGATCTGTTTTATTTTTAATAATCCAGCAAAAATATGCCTGTATACTTATTTCTAAGGGAGATCTCCACATTGAACATAATATGTCTCTTTATAGAATGCTCCTATATGGACATTCTTTTCTGGAAAAATTGTTGGTTTTCAATGAAAGCTATAGCTTTGGGTCACGTGCCATACATTAAACATATAGGATCAAAAAGAGTGGTGTTGAAGTTTAATCACGGAAAATGTCATAAATGAATGCTTCCTAAATAATAATATCTAATTTGGACGTCATATTTGCTGATTTTATTTGTACCTGGCTAACTCTTAATATAGAAAGCTGTGGGTAATTATTACAAAGTAGATGGAATAAGACTTCAGACTTCAGTCACAGATCTAATACATAGGGTTGGTTCCAGCTGTATCGAGGTCTTTGTATTAATATCAGACGGCACATCTTTATGTGGTTCTGCCCCAGGCGTCATTAGACAGCAAGTGCCTTTCACGAAATAGCAACAATGAAAACCATTTCTACTGAGAAACATGTGTGTGACACAGAGAAACATACATATGGACATGCAAAGAATGTGTACACACACTTCCTGAGGCTCTAACTGTTATACAAAGAGTTGCCAGCAGCGGAAATGTGAGAAGAAAGAGTGTAAGTGATAGGTGAACGAGTTAAAACTGTAATTCCCTCCATCTTTCCATTAGCCATGTCTAAAAGATAATCGGAAGGGACAAGGTTTGTCGTAGCTCTTGGTCGTGATCCAGCCACTTTCTCTTTAATCTTTTTCCACAGATGACTATCATCATGACCCGAACACTTTTTATCACATGGCCACGGTGACATGAAACAAAAAGAGACAGCTGGGAGCACGAAGAATGCACCGAAAAATCTGAAATATGTCTGATCCAGGCCGAGTGTGTGATTAGTGGTGGGGTGGAGGATAATTATTTGTGTGTGTGTAGGATTACAGTAAAACTGACATGTTGCCTGTATGCTGTTCTTTTCCTGACTCCAGCCTCTTGTACTCAGTGTCCAGTACTTTATTTTCAAAGACAAAATATGTATAGATCCACCGAAACAACTACACGTACACACACAACCGCACACCTGCCAATTGGCAACGATCAGAACAAAGCAAAGAAGCTTCTGGTCGGAGGTCGGCCAATGGCGTTGAGGTTGATTTCCCTGTGGCTTGTGCTTCGCCCGGAGTCAGTGATACGAAGCCATCCAAACCGCTATGGCTATAGTCGACTAAACATTTATCCAGCACAACTTCCTGCTAACATTGCTGTCATTGGTCTAGATCAGGGGTGCCCAATACGTCGATCGCAAAGGTAGTGTGGGTAGATCGCATGGCATTGAAAAAAACAAAACATGCATGGGCTGCAAATCACCGACGAGCTAATTACCTAGTTAGCCAATTTATACAATTCTACTAAAGAAAGGGTATGAAATGTACTGAGTTGTATGGTGCCATACGGGTTCATGCAGTTATGAGGGGGCCTCACCACCCCCTCATCTGAAGTGCAAATGCGGCGCACTATTAAGCGCTTATGTGGCGCAATTAGTGTAAGCGCGCCACAGTTTATCCGCCGTTTAGTCCACCCCCCCCCCCCTCGCGAGACAGATTGGGCAGGGGCGGCCCTATAGGTAGATCATTTGGGCTTGCTCATTTTAAAAGTAGCTCCCAAGCTGAACAAGTGTGGGCGCCCCTGGTCTAGATAGATAGATACATAAATAGATAGATACATAAATAGTTAGACAGAGGGGAAGTTTCAAGGAGAGGAGGCTCAAAAGAGCAGAAGGAGAGAGCAGCAGACAAAGGGGAAAGAAGGATAAATGAGGGGGAATAGACGGAGTGAATAATGGAGCGAAGGGGAGAAAAATGAGGTGGAAAAAATAGAGGAGAGGCCAGATTGAGAGGAGGAGTACAGGGAGAAGGGTGGGAGAAAATGTGGCTGGAAAAGAGATAAAGACAGAGGTAATGCAGACAATGTAGAGAGGTCTGTTTGTATTTATCATTGCCTTTTTCTGTATACGATTTGGATGAAATCGATACTTCCTTGATGGTGAATGTCTCCTTAAAAAGAACCAGGCGAGTGTACATTTAAGTTGTGTAATGGCACGGCAAACTTATTCTGTGTATCTTTGTAAAATAGTCTAGCTACTTGGTGAAGTGTTGTAACTGGGGTGCTAGCGCCCAACAAGCTAACAAGTTAGGAATAGGCCAGCGCCAAGACCCCCAAAAAGGGCTTTGAGGCCTTTTTTGAAATTTGGCCAAACCATTTTTAAAACGTCAGTCATGTGATGAAATTAGGCCAAATCGTTTTTAAAGACAGAATTACTTTGGGAAAGAGACGCCAGTAAATCAGTGGATACACTTTTTCTATTTTTGTTGCCGGACAGACACAGGTAAGCTAACATTTAGCATTTAAAGGATCAGAAATTCCCCTTAGGAGTAGTTAAAGATCAAACATAAGAAGGGCTAATGCCACACTTCCAAATGAATGATAATGTTAATCAATAAATACTGGATGTGTAGATGAGACTGATGGCAATACGCATACCATCAACTGAAAAGGTGATGATACAGTAATGATTTAGTATATCAATGTTGTGTTCATTGGTTGTTTCCACTGCCCCCTAGTAGCCAGAAAAAGGTTTAGTATAAGAATTAGGTTTAGGTTAGATTTAGGGAATTAATTTTGTCCATAAGTGTCCTCACAAGAATAGAAAGAGAAATATGTGTGCACGCATAAGGTTAGGGGTTTGTGAAAAGGGTAGGTCGTCAGCCCCACACAAACCCACACAAACCCACACACCCTCACCACAACCACAAACCAATCCAGTGCCAAGGCAGCACAGATGCAAACTCCCCCCTGACCGGGCTGCTGCCAAGGCGCCGCTTCCGAAGCCTCTCCACCAGCTGGAGACTCTCTGATGAGGCCAACACATCCATTTCCCTGGTAACCGACGAGCCCAGGCACACACACAGGGACACACTTGCATATAAACACGTTTATGCACCCCTGTGAATATGTATATGCCACACGCGCACAGTGTCCCGTCAACGCCCCAAACCCACGTCCCCTCCATGCAAAACCCCCCCAATCCCTCCTCCTTGCCCTGTTTGCTGCCAGGTCTATTATCACACGGGATGCGTTGCGGGGCCACAACACAACAGCTAGACACATTTATGCCCAGTAACCAGACATATGCAGTGAACAGCCCACTGTTCTGATTAGCAGGACCAAGAGATGCACCTCAAGAAGTCTGATTTAATTTGAGACATATTAACAATATTCAGGATCTTCTTATAAAACTCAACAAGGTTTACAATAGAGTGGTGCACAAGCTTACAAGATTTTGATGTTTTGTTAGGGTTAGGGTGCCATAAAATACCTCAGTCATTAATACCCCACTTGTACATTTCAGAAGCTTATATGTCATAAAAGCGACGGTTGCTAACAAGTGAGTAAAAAACCTTCTAAACATGGTCGCTCCGAACATTAGCCGCCTTTAGCTTAGCGGTTGAGATGTGCAGCCATGTGACCGTGATGTAGCCTAACATTAGCTTTTTAATTCTGCCGATTGCATTTTAGCTTCGAAAAAATCATCAAGTGGTGTTGTGGAAAGTATTCTGCTGAAAAAATCGTGTGTTTACCACAGAACTTATTTTCTGCAATGTACAAACATCCAATGTAGAAATGCTTTTAGTCCGAGGGAGCCCTTGGGAAGCTAACTTCCATCACGGCCTACAAATATACATCATCACTGCAACACTCGGGTGATGTGTTGGCATGTTAAATGTAGTTTTAAAGCGTCATTATACCCCATTATATATCGCAAGGTAAGTGTGCCAATTCCCGTGTGTTTATAATTAACGTCTTTCTTGCCAATATGCCACTTTGGACCCGTTGAACGCTGATAATTCAACGTCTTAGTCTGTACATCACCTGCTGTTTCATAAGCAAATTATATGTCTCTTCTTCTCTCCTGTAGTTCCATCAGTAAAATGCTTCAGTGTGTGCCTCGCCACAGCTGCATACCATATCCGATAATATCCAGCTTATACTTTACCTGAGTATTTACAGATTATTCAACTATAATTACTATGATGAGTGGCATAATTAGTAGCCTATTACTCTTAATAAGTACTTTTGATACAATAACACTATTTTTAACTGTAGGGAAGAAGAAGCACTTAATTGGTGTTTATTTGTCAAAATGGGGTGGAGCTGTCCTAACGGAATACTCTTAAACAATATATTTATTTGGCAAAAAAATAACCAACGGAATGCAAAGTTTGGCCACATGTGCAGGGGTGCACATCACTTTTTTGCCCTGGTTCTCAAAGGAGCACCTGGAGATGTTGCTTGGTGCTCATCCTTAAAATGAAATACACCCTGACTTTTGAGGGGGTCTTTATTTGCCAGACACACGGCACTGAACACACATGCAGAGGTGAACACTGAACACACATGCAGAGGTGAACACAAGACAACATTAGCACGACCAGTAATCCTACAAGCTGTCATCACTACCCTCTACTAAGTGGATGTAATCAAATAAGTATGTGAACATAACCAATAACCTACCATAGCCAATAATAGATGAATGTAACTTATTTTATTTGTGTTGTTCATTCATATCTTATTTTACCTTAACATTTATTTATTTATGCATTTTTTTTTATCTCTCCAGTTTTAAAGGATATTTTTGTTTACTGTCCTATAGTATGCATTTGAATGATTTCACACCTGTTTATCCCAATAATTATAAAGGAGTGCCTTGGAAATATGTGTTACACACATACATTGTGTTTGAACTTAGACTAAAGTGAACTATCTAAACACTCAGAGTCCTTTACCTCACTGAGCTGTAGTTATCAGCAGGGCTGCACATAACTGGTGCGCAGGTGCGCATGCGCACCTCCGCCAAAAAAAGAGCACCGGGTCATTTGAAAAAAGGCGCATTTGCGTACCAACATTGAGAGAGAGAGAGAGGAGAGAGGAGAGAAGGAGAGAGAGAAGAGAGAAGAGAGAAGAGAGAGAAAGATATATGCGAGTTGCATATGAACTCAGCGCCGGCCCGTCGCACTGGCGTGATAGATGTTCGCCTAGGGCGCCAGACCTGTGGCGCTGTGCTGGCAGTTCTGGGAGGGAAAAAATTGTGTTGACCGTTGGTGCTCATCCTAATCTTCGGCCTTGATGTAACAACATTCATAATTAAGTAAATGTAACACCCTTTTCATCCCGGTTACAGTTTTCATCTGCCCTGTACTATGAGCGCTGTAAGTGAGGAAAATGGGGGATGTTGGCTTATCTGGCGCCCGCAGCTCACAGCCAAAGTGCGAGTGAGCGAGGGAGCGAGGGAGGGTGCACCGGTACCGGCGCTGTTGTTATTCGAATCTGGTGCTAGCTGCTCTAATGGATATAATGCGGCTTTCACACCAGCGCTTTTCCCTTTCTAGCTCCGAGCGGGAGCTTTTCTGGTTCAGCTCCGGTTTCCCTTTTCAGCTCCCGCTCTGTGCACACCGCCCACTGGCGCCCCAGAGCTGCCCCTGCTGCGTCATGACGTCACCGTTTACATCGCTGATTTGCTCCCCAACGGCAGCCATTACGGCGCTCACAACAACAACAACGGGGAACTGCGTCGGGTCGATGATCGTGTTGCTTTTAATCACACGAAGCCAGAATAAATTGAATAACGACTTCTCCAACCGTATACTTTGCTCCAGAGTGCCGTGGTTCATTGTTTATTAATGTGTTTCTGCAGCATTTACCGACCGCTGCAGTGCTGGCTGCTCTTCCACGGGAGTTTATTCTCCCGTTAGCTCCCGGTTAGCTCACACTGCAGCGGCCGCTCTAAAGTATTCACTGTCCGACTCACACAAGCAGCTGATGCATATCCCCAGTTCCCCTTAGCCTAAGTGAATGTGTGTCAGTCTGAATTGACACTGTTTGGTATCACAACGCTGTTATGAAAGTTTCTCTGGTATAAAACGGGTGATGTTGGCATAGCAACCGAAGCTAAACTGACTACTTGCATCCGATAGCTGCAATAATACAAAACAACACGTCTGCCTCTCTCCACAATGATCGATAACAGTGAACGGATGGTCAAAGTAAGGTACAAATAAACAGAATCACACGAAGCCTGGTTAGTGTTGCCTGACTTTATAAAGTGTGTTTTTAAGCACTACTGCTTGTAGGCAGGCATGACAGTCGACTAGGGTGACCAGATGTCCCGCTTTGCGCGGGACTGCACAGCATTTTCACGACTTTTGGTGCGTCCCGCAAATTGAGACGATGTCCCGCATATTTCATTTTGATTGGCTAAAACGCTTTTCTTTAAAATCAGATTCATCCAATGGCTGTTGAGAAAGCAGGGAAGGCTATCATCAGGGGGCTGTGTTTGCTGTCAATCAAACTGTAACACACGGCGGGTGCTGCATTTTGACTTCACTTTCTGCTCTGTTGTTATATATTTGTTACGTTTTTTTCTTTCACTTTGACTTCACTTTCTGCTCTGTTGTTATATATTTGTTACGTTTTTTTTTTTCGGGGGTTGGGGGGTGCTGTTGAGAGGGTGTCCCACATTGTCCCACACAACCATACTCCTTGTCCCACATTTGGTTTGTTGGGATCTGGTCACCCTACAGTCGACCCATGTTCAGGGGAGGTGGGTTTAGTTTCCTGCACGCCTCAACGTAAGAGAGACGTAAGCGACGCCACCTCTTAGCTCCGAAGCTCTTGCCTCTACAATATTTTGGAGCTGGAAGTGAACCCGATTCCGGAGCTAAGAGCCGGCTCCGCTGCGGTGTGAACAGGAAAAACACTCCTTTATAATTATTGGGATAAACAGGTTTGAAATCATTCCAATGTATACTATAGGACAGTAACCAAATATATCCTTTAAAACTGGAGAGATAAAAAAAATGCATAAATAAATGTTAACTAGGTAAAATAAGATATGAACAACAAAAATAAAACAAGTTACATTAATTTGTTATTGGCTATTGTAGGTTATTGGTTATGTTCACATACTTCTTTGATTACATCCACTTGTCTAAGATGACAACAGAGACTTTCGACCCAAAACCAGCTGTTGACTTGTGGATGCAAGCATCTAATCGCAGACTCAACCAGAGAGAAAGAAGTAGGCCTACATCATCAGCTACCATGTCTGAGAGAGAGGAAGACAGTGAGGAGAACAGTCAGGAGGGTAGTGATGACAGCTTGTAGGATTACTGGTCGTGCTAATGTTGTCTTGTGTTCACTTCTGCATGTGTGTTCTGTGTTCACCTCTGCACGTGTGTTCAGTGCCGTGTGTCTGGCAAATAAAGACCCCCTCAAAAGTGATGGTGTATTTCATTTTAAGGATGAGCACCAAGCAACATCTCCAGGTGCTCCTTTGAGAACCAGGGCAACAAAGTTATGTGCACCCCTGTAGTTATCAGTCTCTCGGTCTGACTGGAGAGGACTCTCCCTCCACATTATTGTAGAAACATCTTCTTCTTATATCCGTTAGAGCAGCTAGCACCAGATGCTAATAACAACAGCGCCGGTACCGGTGCACCCACCCTCTCTCCCACGCTCACTTGCACTTTGGCTGTGAGCTGCGGGTGCCAGATAAGCCAACATCCCCCATTTTCCTCACTTACAGCGCTCATAGTACAGGGCAGATGAAAAGTGTAACCGGGGTGAAAAGGGTGTTACATTTACTTAATTATGAATGTTGTTACATCAAGGCCAAAAATTAGGATGAGCACCAACGGTCAACAATGTTTTTTCCCTGCCAGAACTGCCAGCACAGCGCCTCCCCAGGTCTGGCGCCCTAGGCGAACATCTATAACGGCAGTGCGACGGGCCGGCCCTGAGTTCATATGCAACTCGCATATATCTTTCTCTCTCTTCTCTCTTTGCGCACCTGCGCACCAGTTATGTACAGCCATGCACATGTGGCTTTGAATAACCTACCCTTTTCACCAGACTTAATAAAATGTATTTTCAAGACAACACTTATAATCCAGCAGTGGGGTATTGGTAAACACAGGGTGATATAAAATATGTTTAAAAGACCAAGTTCATTTAAAAGTTCATTTAAAGAGGTCTCTCAAATGAGGGTTTGCTTTATTTTTCTGATTAAACTAATTAAACAATAGTTCAGTTCTGACACCATTGCTTCCTTTAGATGACTAATTTACTATTTATATTCACATTTTTTCTTTTAAATGAAAGCTTAACTGTTTATGCAGAAAAGTTAATGGAAACTTGAAAAATATGAAAATCAACAATGAAAATGGGATATTTTATTTGTTAACAACTATGTATGGTGGCCGATAGGTGCAAATGTGTTGAAGTGTACCTGAGTGCTTGGTGACATTTAGGGATTATCAAGTTGGCCAACTATCACTGAAAACTACCATAAAATGTAATTTTGATTTGCTTATTGTAACAATGTGATGGCATGATTCCTTCTGATATTATTGCAGATCTGCTGTAAGTTAGCTTGCTAACCTAGCTAACCTAGTCATTTCAAATATACTGACAAACAATAAGAAATATGAAACAGACTAACTCTGCGAGAGAGACAATTGGCCAACTTTATAATCCCCAAACGTCCACAAGCACTCCGGTCCTATATGTATATCAGTTTTTAGAGTCCCCGTTTCTGTTGTGTTTTGAGCTTCTTGAAGCATTTTGTAGTTGCAGCATTTAATTTATGTAGTGCTTATATTAAAAGCTGTGCATGTCTCGTCAAGTTGGTGAACATGTTTCTTCATGGTACTTGTTTTGGAAAATTTGTTTTTATAATTGCAAAATGTTTTGAAAGTAAAGCGCGTTTCTCTTAAAGGGATAGTGGAAATCCGCGAATTTTGGGTTTAACTTATGTATTTTTATTAAAAATAAGCATAATAAACCATTTTTTTTTATTTCATGCGCCTAGTTTCATTTTATTTTCAATTTTACTGCTCCCGACCACGCCCTCTCAATGAAACGAAATACTTCGGGAATCTTCGGGTGATGACGAAAACAAAGGAAGACGGGCACAAACATTGGACGAGGCACGAGTATTTTATTATATTTTCTGGCTGATTTAATGCATCATTAGCAGTGTTGTGCTAGTTACTGAAAACCAGTAACTAGTTACCATTACTAGTTACTTCATTTCAAAAGTAACTCAGTTACTTTACTGATTACTTACACCAAAAAGTAATGCGTTACTGTGAAAAGTAACGTTTTAGTTACTTAAAAAAGGGCTCCCATTATATTAATGCCCTTATAGCCTTCACTTCAGTACTGTTATTGCATTGGAGAATAATACAATCTGTTGATCAACTTGACATGCAATCTGGATAGCATCGATATTAGTTGGCTTTACATTTTTGTATATTCTTTCTCCAGGTAGTTGGAAAAAGTTTTCCGTTTCATATGCCGTGTGCCGCCCGGACATGCTATCATGCTAACTAGCTCCCTGAAAGCGGGTGACTCCACTGTCGCAATAGCCTGCATGTGTTCTACAACATACCGTGCAATGGCTTTATTGACTTTCCCCTGGCTAGCAGTCCCTTGGTTAAAATTCAGCCGCTGTTGCTTAGGTGCAGGTGGAGGTGGAGTGGCGTCGGCTGAGTCTCTGTGGTCTTAGTTACTAGCTTCGTCCCAGCATGTTGTTTTTGCAGATGTTTGAAGAGATTTGAATGACTGGTTTGGGCAGTAGATAGGCTCTTTGACCCGCCAGGACACAACTTACATTTAACTAAAACGTTCTTTTCTTTGTGCTCGACAAAAGTGAAATAGTGAGAATATCTCCAGGTGGAGAAACTAGACTTGAGCTCCGCCGCCGCCGCCGCCATGACAGTCTTGTTAGTAAACAACACAAACACGCCCACAGCCCGTCTCCGCATGTGACACAGGAAGTATTTAAGTACATTTACTCAAGTACTGTACTTAAGTACAGTTCTCATCTCTGTTCACCTGGCTGTTGACTATATAAAAAAAACTAACGGAGTAACGCACCATGTAGTAACGGTAACTGAGTTATTGAATTTAAAAAGTACTGCGTTAGAGTACTAGTTACTGCCAAAAATAACGGCGTTACAGTAACGCGTTACTTTGTAACGCGTTAGTCCCAACACTGATCATTAGCCTGTACCATTGTGTACACGCCATGTATTGCCTGTCGATTAGGCGACCGGAGGCCTCGTCATCCGATAATCCGGTACACAGTGTCGAATGTGTACACTACAGTCATCATATAGACATGATAGACTAACAGTACTGTGAGTACAGTCTACACTTGACAGGCAGCCTGGCTAGCCTAGGATTAGGACCATACTACGTCAAAAGACCGATTGGCTCTAGCTGTATATCATGCTAGTATACAATTCATTTAAATGTATTCATGTAATTAATGCCCATAAGGCTGTTACATATACAATAATAAATGTGACAAGATAATTTATGTGAACCTGACCCTGGTATGTTATGAAATGTACCCTACATGCAGTCATCCTCGGGCATAGCCATAGGCCTACAGTGCATGCATGCCAACTTTTGCAATATATAATATAGCGCCTAGCGTGAGCTATGCGTAGGGACCTACCAGTCAAGATAATTTGTGCGTAGGGGGGCATCATCTGGCGCCTGGTCCTGGTCATCCTCTCCATTGCCCATGCCGTGAACTAACTCCATCACCTCGGGCTCGAACAAATAAGGACGTAATGGTCCATCGTCTGGCTCAATATTCTCACCATCGTCGCTTACTGAACCGGATTCAGATTCAGTTCCTAAAACTACATTTTCGTAGGAAAGCCGAGAGGATGTTTCTGACTCGCTATCATCACTGGATACCTCGTACAATCCTTCTTCTTTGTCTGGTATATTTGCCCTTCCACGTTCATTCTGCATAGACGCCATGGTTTGTTATCGTTTGGTCTTCCTGAGTTTTCCTCACTTCCGGTTTGGCTGAATCGATCATTTCGTTTCTAAAAAAGTTCGGGGAAGCTGCAATAAAGTGCTTCTAACATGCGTAAGGCAATTATTATATTTTTTTAATCAGGTGTGATTGTTTTGGTACGTAATTATGCTTGTATATAAGTTCAAACGAAACTATTTGTGGTTCAATTTCCACTATCCCTTTAATGGAAGTGTTTTGGGCCGTAGTACTGCGTTACACCTGTCGGACACCGTAACTAAGGTTTGTCTTTTCCTTCATGTCAATATGGCTCCTTTTACACGGTGCCCCTTCTCATTTTCTGTCTTTTCTCTGTTCTCCACTGCTCCCTTAGCTCAGGTGCTCATGATCTTCTTCTGGCTCTGCCTTAGCTCAGGGGTTCCAGATCTGCCAGCCGCCGTGGGTATTTCTCAATGTCGAGGACGCTTGCTTGGTAGCACATGTCTTCCGAGTCACTTGCTTCAGAAGCGAGGCAAGAATCCTTCCTAGCCTCGGAAAACGAAGAATTGTGGAACAGGCTAACAGGTGTGCATGTGTGCGTCATATGCGAGGCCCTTTTTGGTTTTTGCAGTGCTGTCAAAGGGATGCAAGCTGTGACTGTCACTTCTTCTCTTTAGTTTTTTAAAAACCAAAACGGTACATAATTTTAAATGATCCTTTAGGGATTGTTTGTCTGAAATGCTTAGAGTTACCATCCATCCATCCATCTTCTCCCGCTTATCCGTGGTCGGGTCGCGGGGGTAGCAGTTCCAGCAGAGAGCCCCAAACTTTCTTTTCCCTGGCGACATCAACCAGCTCTGACTGGGGGATCCCAAGGCGCTCCCAGGCCAGCGAAGAGATATAATCCCTCCACCTGGTCCTAGGTCTACCCCTTGGTCTCTTCCCAGCTGGACGTGCCTGGAACACCTCCCTAGGGAGGCGCCCAGGTGGCATCCTAACTAGGTGCCCGAACCACCTCAACTGGCTTCTTTCGACGCGAAGGAGGAGCGGCTCAACTCCGAGTCCCTCCCTGATGACCGAACTTCTCACCTTATCTCTAAGGGAGACACCAGCCACCCGGCGGAGGAAACCCATCTCGGCCGCTTGTATCCGCGATCTCGTTCTTTCGGTCATGACCCATCCTTCATGACCATAGGTGAGGGTAGGAACGAAAATGGCCCGGTAGACAGAGAGCTTTGCCTTCCGGCTCAGCTCCCTTTTCGTCACAACGGTGCGGTAAAGCGACTGCAATACCGCTCCCGCTGCTCCGATTCTCCGGCCCATCTCACGCTCCATTGATCCCTCACTCGAGAACAAGACCCCGAGATACTTGAACTCCTTCACTTGGGGTAAGGACTCATTCCCTACTTGGAGTGGACAGTCCATCGGTTTCCTGCTGAGAACCATGGCCTCAGATTTGGAGGTGCTGATCCTCATCCCAGCCGCTTCACACTCGGTTGCGAACCGATCCAGTGAGTGCTGAAGACCGATGAAGCCATCAGAACCACATCATCTGCAAAAAGCAGTGGTGCAATCCTTAGTCCACCGAACTGCAGACCCCCCCCCCCCACGACTACGCCTCGAAATCCGATCCATGTATATTACAAACAGGATTGGTGACAAAGCGCAGCCCTGGCGGAGGCCAACCCTCACCGGAAATGGGTCCGACTTACTGCCGAGGACCCGGACACAGCTCTCGCTTTGGGAGTACAGAGATTGGATGGCCCTGAGTAGAGACCCCCTCACCCCATACTCCCGCAGCACCTCCCACAGTAACTCCCTGGGAACCCGGTTAGAGTTACGTTTTGCAATAATACTTTTGCAACCCTGTGTTTAACATGATTCATTCACTTTTTTCTCTTTTTCTTGTTTTCTCTGTGATTAGGACAATTCTGGAGAAATTGATCTGCTGGAGAAGGACTCCTAACCTGAAAAGTGCTCAGCGGATCATCAGGACAGAGCTGCCATCCACTTGGACACCCCGAGGTGCGGGAGAAGGACCCCTAACCCCAGCGGATCATCAGGACAGAGCTCCATCCACCTGGACCCCCGAGGTGCTGAAGAAAGCAAAGCGGCGATCAGGAACATCCTCCACCCAGACCTCTGCTCACTGCACTCCTACAGACTTGTGTCTTACTTTCAGAATTAGATTTTGCATGTGTCCTTTCTTTTAATAGATATGTAACGATTGTAGCTTGAGTCTGTCTGATTCCACAAACAGCTGCTTCTATATACTTGCTGCACATATAATAAAAACAAACAACTCCATAAACACACTTTTTGCTGATATTTGTGTTACTGCCGGTGATGTTAAATGGAGCAGCGCAACCGAACAGCGCGTATCACGTGACGTAAATACGAAGCGCTCCTTAGACTAGACCAGTAGTCCCCCTGGGGGGCGCAGAAGCATGACAGGGGAGGCGCGAGAGACCAGGAGGAAAAATCATAATTAAAAAAATGATTGATTCGAAAATAATATGATACAGTACAGTGCTATTACATCTGGGTCTCTGTGTTTCATTAAAGCTTCCGGTGCTAGCGAGCTACGCTAACGGATATAAGGAGTTTTTTCAACAACAAGGTGGAAGAGAGTCCTCTCCTGTCAGACTGAGAGGCTCAGTGAGCTAAAGCAGTGGTTCCCAAACTTGTTGTGCCCAAGGCACCAAAGGACAAGTACAAATCTCAAGGCACACCTATTGTGCAAAATAGCCCTTATAACACGTGTTATCACTCATATCATGTAAAATATCTGTAAATGTGCATAATTATTTACTAATGCCAAATAAAATGTGACAAAGACAACTATATTACTCATGAAATATTTATTAACGAAATATTTCAGAAATTAATTTGAAACGTTATCAAATTAGGCTTCATCAAAGCAGCAACACACTCATTTAAACCAGACAGGTCACAGCATTAAAAATGAGACAAAGGAAATTCAGCACAGAGAACTGTCGATGCAAGGAAGCTGCACGGTCCATGGTCCTGAACTACACATTATAAATGTAACATTTCAGCAGAGATGGGGTCGTTACTAAAAAAAAGTAATATATTACATATTACTTTTTTAAAAAGTAATATATTACACTACTTCGTTACTTTACTCGTTACTTTACTCGCAGGGCCGGCCCGCCCCTCTGAAGGCAGATCACGCAGACTGCTAAAGTTTCAAATGTTCTCTTTAGTTCAGTTTCCATTGTCGCATAAGACTGATCCAGATAGCTCCTGAATGTTTTCCTATCTGACCGTGGCTGTCCTCTGTCTCCTGCTATCTGACCGTGGCTGTCCTCTGTCTCCTGCTATCTGACCGTGGCTGTCCTCTGTCTCCTGCTATCTGACCGTGGCTGTCCTCTGTCTCCTGCTATCTGACCCTGGCTGTCCTCTGTCTCCTGCTATCTGACCGTGGCTGTCCTCTGTCTCCTGCTAACTGTATATTTTGCACAGTCTATCTCTGCTCACGCTGTTGCGTCGGCGTGTTCTCCTGCGTGTTGGCCATGTGTTGCACTGGAACCAGACACAGCAAAGACTTCAGCCGAGCACGTACGAACTGCGCATGCGTGAGTGGCAATAACTCTCCTTACCAGCAGGCGGCGGTAGTGTGTATTCGTCATTCAAAACAGGCAACAACCGGAAGACAGAGAAGAAGAACAGACTGTGATATAAACAAACAACAAATAGCGTGTACGGTAGCTCCACCTTAGCATGTGTTCTTTGCAGGTGTTTGTTGAGGTGTGACGTGGTGTTTCCAGCAGTGGATAGCAGCTTCTGGCCTGGACACAGTTTGCACCTCACCGTTACATTCCTGTCTATTCCTCGGACGAACTCAAAATAATGGGCATACAGCCACCCCTCGAAAGTTATCGCTGACTCAGCCATGTTTATGCAGCACTGCACGTGGAGATGTGGACGCGCAAGTCCCGCAGATTACGTACATATAAACCTACAAAGTACTGATATAGTAAATTAAAGAATAATTATTTTTGTGTAGTTGTATATTGCAATAATAACGTATAGTTGTCACAAAATCCCACGGCACACCCAGACTTGACTCACGGCACACCAGTGTGCCGCGGCACACCGTTTGGGAACCACTGAGCTAAAGGACTCTCTCAGTGTTTAGATAGTTAACTTTAGTCTAAGTTATCTCAGTGGGTCTCAAACGTTTTGGTCACCATTAATGTAAACAATTATTTATGAGGCACACATTTATATGATCATTATAGTTATAAAAAAATAAGAGAATAAGTGAAAAACAGGTATGAAATACTATATGACAGTAAAAAAAGAATAAAGTTTAAAAGGGTGATTTGTAAAATATCCATAAAGAAAAAGTAAATCTGTTTACAGTTCTGTTTCATATGGGTGTTGAGAGAGGTATCCATACAGTAGATCTCTTAATTTTGCTCTCAAAGTGCACCAGATTGATGCTTTTTAACTTCAATATTTAAAAATAAATCTTCCCGGGGGAGCATGCCCCCGGACCCCCCTATGTGAGGTCCACACACCACCTATAAAAATAGCACTTGACCCCTGCTTACACCTATATACCGTGAGCTGATTATCGAGCCTTCATTGTAACAGTCGCGGGTAGGGATGTCCCGATCACCTTTTTTTGCTCCCGATCCGATTCCGATCATTTGATTTTGACAATCTGCCGATACCGATTTTTCCCGATCCGATCTTTATGCAATGCATTAAGAGAAAAAAAGGAACAGATAACGGCTGGTCATCCAACGCGATGAATTCAGCCATCTTGGCTGTTATTGTTTGGCCTTTTCACTGTTCTGGGGCAGTTTCTCTTTCCTTTTAGAAGTCTCTGAAATTGTCGGTTGTTTCAGTGCCGTTACCTGAGTGGCCGCTGTGTACTCGTCGTGTTGTTGTTGGTGTTTGTTTCTCAGGTGGCGTATTAGATTGGTCGTGTTGAACGTAGCTCTGTTCTTTCCACCACGCGGAACCTCCGCCTTGCAAACATTGCATCTGGCTGTTACACTGCCTTCACTTTCAATTTTATAATACTTTTAAACTCCTGACATTTTCTCTGTCCCGACTCCCGAGTCACGAGCTGAACGTAGCCTCTCATTAGCTTACTGCTACTATTAGACACTGCGCCCACTCTGTTGTCAGATTTGAGAGAAATAAGCAACCAGGTCTGAAAACAAGCCCAAAAGAAGCAACACATACATGATCTTGTGTCATTTTAAACCAAAACTAAGTCCTCAGGATGACTTTAAGACGTGAACATGGTCATTTTTGTTTTGTACATAAATATTAATAAAAAAAATATTTTATAAAAAAAAAAAATCCCGATCCCCGATTTTTTTCTCCCGATTCCGATCTTTTGAAAATCACGTGATCGGCTCCGATCCCCGATCACGTGATCGGATCGGGACATCTCTAGTCGCGGGTACATTGTGTATTTGCGTGGGGAGTGTTGCAGTAGAAAGTTCCACTGTAGCGCCCGGTACCTTAATGGGAAACCCTAAATGTCTGAGCACCCTCTATGAAACGTCAAACTACCCCACAGCATCCCCAAAAGAAATCTCTGGCGCCGCCACTGAGCCTGACTATTTGTGTTGGGGGGGCCTGACTTTTATTTTCCTCCAAAGCCCCCCTTTGGAGGCCTGACAGAAAAAGTTTGAGAACCACTGGGCTGGACCGTCTCATTTCGTTGGCCGCTCGGTCCAGCCTACTAAGTCTATGTGGGCTGGGTCCTCCGTGGACCACATAGGCTGCGTACTCCGAAGAGTGCAGCCCCTGCATTGAGACATGGCCAACTGATACATAAGGAAGGCTGGAGGAGAAGGAAGCTCCTTCCTTTTTTTGCTGCCTGACTAGTACCTCATTCACACCAACGGTGTTTCAGGGCCGGTTCGGAGCTCGAGCTTGAAAAGCACCGGGTTTTCCTCTTCACACCGCAGCGGAGCAGCCTCTTAGCTCCGGAATCCGGTTCGTTTCAAGCACCAAAAATGTGTCCGGCCAGAGCAAAAGCACTGCATATGTCACGCTAACGTCGAGGCGGGGGCAGGGGCGGGATCAACTCCTGAACAACAACAAAAAGCCTGCGTTGTATCCAGTTTGTACACAACGATGGAGAAACTTAACAAGCAGCAGTGGTCCACTGAAGAGACCAGCTACCTACTGGGAATCTGGTCTTCCAAAGCGGTACAGAGGAAGCTGGAGCACAATCGGCCATTGTTGTTGTTGTCGGTGTCAGCTGTGAGGGGTTTCCGCGTGGTTTGGCTTTATGAAGCAGGCACGCAAACGGTTACGTCATGACGCAAACGATGACGCAATGACGCAGCACCAGTTGGACTCTGGGCGGTGTGAAAAAAGCCAGAGCTAAACCGAAGAAACGGTTCTGAACCTGAAAAGCTCTGGCACGGAGCTTGATATTATTAGGTATTAGCAGTCTTCAATGGACTTTGGTTTAAGATGTTTTGTTTCTTTTTCTTTTTGAGTATGGAGAACTTGGTAATCCAGTTTTGGGGGTTTTGTTTCTTAGTTAAATGTATGCAAATAATTGTTTGTCTAAAGCCAGACTGTACTTACAGTTTTAATATATAGTCTATGGTTATAATGCTAATTATTATACATACAAAAAAAACATTAAATCTGATTATTTAAAGATTTGCTAAATAAATTAATGTGACATTTACAAATGACAAAGAGAAAGCAAGGAGAGGATTTTGGAATGGGTTTCATTAACAAGAAGGGAGGAGTCTGCTAAGTGTATAATCTCTCCATAGAGTGGAGGTCAGACTAACAGCACCTGTTTGTCTCCGCCAACAACGAATGGCAAGGGAAAGCATGGCGTTGCATGGCATGGAATGAGACACAAAAAGGCAGAGAAGGAACGTGGCTGCTGGAAGGGGATCAGTGGCTGAGCTTTAACCTCGGGGCTCTTTGAGTTGGAAAAGGAGAGGGCCCTTAGCCTCCTCTGTCGCATTTACACACAAAGAGCCAAAGGGGGTGTGAGGCATCCACCACCCTACTCAGCCCGACTCCACTCTCCGTCTGAGAGACAAGGAAGGTTCAGAGATGTTCATGTCGACAGTGCCCTGCGAAAGCCTTTTGATGTCCCTCTTGTTTTTGAGGGGACCGCAGAAAGGCTGGAGGACTTTCGGATGTGGTGCCAAGAACAACAAGCGAGGAGGCAGCTGTTTGCAAGAGGAGGCGGATCGGCCCAGGAATCAAAGATGGATGGCGAAGAAAGGAAAATAGCAAATCAAAGCAGGGGTCCCACGCAATCGGAGTTGGTCCATGTCTTTAAATGAATTGACTTGGGCGGAGGCCACAGACAGAACATACACACCAGCAAAACGTCTGCCATCAGCAGAATTGTTTATCAAAAAACTTTCACTTAATTAATGAATGTTGCAGCTGGAAGAAAGAAAAAACGATTCTGAGTTCAGGAGAAGTCCACCACTTGTATGCATAATGATCAGTCATTAAAGTCACATGTGTAGTGTGAAAGCTCCTGTGCTGTGGGAGTGTTGCATGGCCTATATGTATTCTTAAGCCTCTGTTCCTTTACAAAGTGGAGTACTTTAATGTGTAAAAAATCCTGTTAGCCTCTTATGAGCATGCAGCGTTAATGGATGTATCTATGCTGCCGTTGCATATCATGCCCCAACATTGGTGATGCCTCACGATGGAGATAACGACACACACTTTAACATTAAAGAAATCCTGTGTTAACATTTTAACTGTGTATCTAAAAATCTTCATTCTGGTCAGGGTTTTACAAAAGCTATGTACTCGGTAACCTAAAACCCGGTTTTAATGTGGTTGAAAGGCAACAACACAAATACAAAAAGCTATTTTAATTGTTTTATACTTGTGTATGTGTGGCCTCAGTATGTCTAAAGTTGTATAATGTCTTCTGTGTTTGAGGATTAATTTTGTCCAGTCTTGGAACAAAACCCTGACGATGTCTTACTCACAGACCACACATACACAGAAGAGTGATGTAACAAGACCGTTTCTTTGTTTGGGGAGAGGGGGATTTCAAAGCAGTTGGCATATCCTCGGCACGTTTGACATGCAAATATACTTTTGGACAAATTATAGGAAATATAGAACCCAAAGGGTTTTGAAGCTTCGTTAAGTGTGAGTGCACATTTGAAGACAAACCAGCGTGCTGCTCTGAGAGTATTTTAATCGCCTGAAACAGGAAAAGGTGGTTCCTTTCATTTGTAAAAATATATTTCGATTGAATGTGAATGTTCAAAACACATGAAAAATGTAAATGTTTTGACAGAATCAGCATTATAAAATAAAAAAAACTGTACCAATAGTCAATATGAAGTCTTTGACGATATCATTTTAGTAACTACATATTTTGTATTCATAATATCTTCTGTAATATTACCTGGACTAAACAATTAAGGGGCATATTTAGGTTAAAGATGAATTGAAAGATTCATCAATGATTGAAATATTGATTAGCTGAAGCCCCAATACATTTGTCATAGTTTCCTTTGATTAAACATACTCACGTTGTTTTTCATGTCAGAGACTTCCCCTAAATGCAATGCGTAAGACACCGTGTGCAGACAGTAGCAGAGCCTGTCTCCTGATCTCACAGCTACTGTAAGTGATCATGAAGTGAACTTTATGTTATAGATACACAGTTTTTCTATGTTCCTCACTCTACAGCTGGGGGGAAACAGCCTCTTAAGAGATATCCAGACATTTCCCGAGGCTGTGTGCCCCTAGGGCCTCCCCTCGATTCGCCCTTAGCAGGAAGAAATCAGCCGCTAAGGCAACAGCATCTCCTTTCCCCGCGGCTACTGCAGCCATACACATGTACTGCTAATGCCTCCAAATCACATTTCCCATCACTTTAGCAGCAACCCATCTTAAAAGCATGCCTTTTCCCACCAGTTTAAGACAAGTAAAGAGATAAAAAGGATAACCCAGGATGTTTTGTCAAGACGTTTTTTAAAAGGATTCGTCCAAAGGATAAGAGATACAGTTGTTACACTCCTGCAGAAATCATCATGTTACATATACTAGAATGATTTAGAAAATGTATAAAATATCTCTACTTTGGAAAAGCACAGCACAGCTATTACATCCTACATTTCCTGAAGAATACATTAGTGTCAAATTATAATTACACATACATTTCTCTGTTTTGAGAGGGGCCCTATTCTGCTCATATTCAGGTTCATATGTATTAAGTGCCTCTACTGTGACATTACTCCATGCCTGACATTTTTCCAAAAGGACGGGGACGGGGGGACGGGGGGGGTGTATGGAAGAGAAACTCCCTCTGGAGGGAGCATAGGGATGTTAGCCTTTGCGCACCGTTTGCATGCACAGACATGTGTAACGCACGACAGGAGAGGGAACACCCCACAAAGCATAGCGGCCTCTGTACCTGGCTCTCACACAGTCTCTCGGTTCTTTATACCCGTGTGAATTCTTTTTCTGCTGGGATGAATAAGGAAGTGACTGACTGACTGACAGTTGACTGAGAGAATAGTTTAGGTAGTGACAAGTCGGTGTTATAGAAATAAAGTGACATCCTACCTGTGTTGTGATCACGTCGGTCTCTTTTCTCACTCTGTCTATCTCTTGTTTTTCTCTCCTATTTCTATCCGTCTGAACAAATGTGTTTAATTTTTCTTTTTTTGTTGTAATTTTCTTCAATCTCATTTATTTTCCTTGATTTTGCAATACCAATTTTTATTTAGTTGTTCTTGTTTCTTTAACCATGTTTGGTTGTGTACTAAATCAAATCCACAGAAGGCTGATTGTGAGGGAATGCTTGTCATTACGCTTAACTATTGAATATTCAACTGCTTACTTAGTCAGTGATATTTGTTTTAATCAACAAATTCAACAAATATTTCACTTTATTGATTAGGGATCAACTGTCAGGTCAGGTTATTAAATTATTTATATCATTTATTTGTATGTGTTTTGTAAATTGTAATGTTTGCTTATTCAGTTCATTGTTCATTCATAAATATAATTTTTTTTATTAAGAAGAGGGGGATTTCAGGGGCTTAAAAATAAAACCTAAATCCTTAATGTTGTGTATAAATGATAGGGCTCTAAAAAGAGTGTGCAAAAACATTACTCACAGGGAATGCTGCTGTTGTGTTAGCATAATCTGCATTGAAGATACATTTGAAAGCAAAATGTAGTAACAAAATTCACAGCGTTAATTTACACCATTACTTAAATTTAAAGTTGAAACTACGTGTTTGGGCATCAAGGCCCTAACACACTAAGGCCAAGACAGATACAGTGCAAACACGTATAGAAAAACATAGGTTGTGTGGCCTTCAGGTGTGACTACTACTCTGTGATGACAGTGAACAAAGTGATCAAATTCTGTGTAACAAGTGTATCGTTCAGCAGCGAAGACATGGTAAAGGCGTTGAGAGGTGGAGCGTGGATGTGTGAAATATGAGTCTGAATATGCAATATTTCAGTCAGGAGAGAAAGACGTGTGGAAGAACACAAACGGAGAAGGAGTGGATGAAGGAGAACTTGTAAAGGGGGATAAAAAGGGAAAGGATGAAAGTAGGAGGCAGGAGGGGACAGGACTTCCCCTCCAGCCACGTGTTCTGATCAGCTGTCAAACACTCCCCACCGCCTTCTGCTTTACTTCCCTGTCTCCTTTCCTCACCTTTCTTTGATGTTTACTCTCACCTCCTCCACACGCTCTGTGCTCCTGTTAGTCTGATTCACATCTGCGTGTCTGAGATCAGTTCATCGCTTCACTACTTACAAGTTGTAGTTGCAGGGCAATTTTGAGTCTGTGTCTCATTTATAGAGATATTTTTCAGTGGTGGAAGTGCCAACATATTCATTTCAAAATTCAAAATCTCACTTACTGTAGGTAAAAGTACAGAAGTATTATCAGCAACATGTACTGAAAGTGGACCTATCCTACTTGTGGGGCGTTTCCCAATGAGGTCGTGTGATCTATAGGTTTTAGTGCATGTAAATGGTCTGCAAAGGCTAAAATCCCTGTGTTCCCTCCAGAGGGAGTTTCTCTCCCACGCCCCCCTATATTTTGATATATAACTATATATATGACAATTTTAGATTTTAAAATTGTGTTGCATGAAGCATCACGAAGAAGTAAAACACAAACAATTCATGTTTAGGACTTTCTTTTCCAACCTTTTATAAATATCACTGTATCATTTTACCTTTTTTACCACAAACTGTTTTTCCACTGGTCAAATCTTAAAGGTGGGGTAGGTAAGTTTGAGAAACCGGCTCGAGATCGCTATAATTTGAAAATACACAACCGGAGAAAATCTGCCACTTCCTTACAGAGCCCCTCCTTCAACACACACGAACGCGCACATGACCAATGAGGGCACGAGATAAGTTTGTGCCCCGATGGAAGGCTGACAGGCAGGTAGGCCATCCAATCCGTTTAGCCGTTGTACTTTTTACAGTATTACGGCTTCTACAGATGACATTTTTTTATGGATTTTTTGTCAAAGCACTTAAGATATTCATTGCTATCGGGATGTTAAGAGCATTCCATGGAATATAACAAAAAGTGTATCTCGAGCCGGTTTCTGAAACGTTCCTACCCCACCTTTAAGCAATGCATTATGTCTTAAGTTTATTTTTTTATGCAAAATCATATAGATTAGAAACCAAAGCTTTAAAATAAATGTAGTGTACATTATTTCCCTTCCACCACTCACGATGGTTGATACACAAAAGTATTTAACCACATACTCCATTTGCTTGAATGCAGAACACAGACAGCTGTCCCGATGCCAACATGTCGTGGTGTTGAGACATTTACTCTCAGCAGTTTCTCCACTGACTCCTGACTGATTTACAAGTGAGGAGAATCGGCCAACAAAAAAAACTGCTTTCGCACTTTTTGTGCTTACAAAGCCTGGTGAAGAATAGAACGCAGAGTATGCAAGCGTGATAACGAGTCTCCTTTTTAGTGATGAGACTCAACTCACTTGAAAGTGTCCAGATTTCTCCTACAAAGAGACCCGACACCAAGGCTGGATGTTCGCGCTGTTTCCTCAGAATGTGCTTTCACAGCCTCAAAATCATTCCCGCTGAAAGAAAAAGAGTGATTTTCTCCTCTGTGGGTAATTCGTGCTGCTCTCACCGTCCACCATCTCCAACTGAATTGTCTTCAATCGTCTCCTGGACGCCTTCATGCAGGATCTCTCAGAAACGCACTCAAATGCAGATGCATGTCTGTTCGTGCAGCAGTCAGCAGAGTCAGTCGATCCCATGGATTTTCATAAAGGAATCATACTTGAAATGAAATCAGTCGTGGGCTGCTTGTGGTAAACACTGTCATGTCAGGGAGACAGCTAAGCCCTACAAGGCTTTTCCGCCTAAAGGCTCCACTTAAAGCAAATTATCATTTACCTTTCGACGCTTGCCAGATCATTAGGCAGGGACATTAAAACCAGCCACCACAGCACCAGAGGGGCCCGAGTGAACCACTGCCCGGTACATAGCTGTATGGGGTTGTGCGTGTGTGTGTGTGAAGGTGTGTGTGTGTGTGTGTGTGTGTGTGTGTGTGTGTGTGTGTGTGTGTGTGTGTGTGTGTGTGTGTGTGTGTGTGTGTGTGTGTGTGTGTGTGTGTGTGTGTGTGTGTGTGTGTGTGTGTGTGTGTGTGTGTGTGTGTGTGTGTGCGCGCACGGTGACATCAAAGGGGCCAGCAGCCCTGGGTTTAGCCATGTGCCCAGAATCATTTGACACGAGCAGATGCATCATTAAAACACTGCCACACTCGCTGGCCAGGCGAGAGACCAGGCAAATCTCTCATACTCGCGCACATTAGCATTATTTGTTTTTTTGCCCCCATTCTTTCTTCCAAATTACACCAAGACGCGAAAATGCAGAAAATGTTGACGCTTCCAGGATTTCTTTTTCCCATTTTTATAATTTTTTACTTTCCAAGTTTCGACAGGCGTGTGTGATTGTGGAGGGGAGTGACATGACCGTAGGGAATCGGATGGGCATGGTGAACCGTGTGTGTGTGTGTGTGTGTGTGTGTGTGTGTGTGTGTGTGTGTGTGTGTGTGTGTGTGTGTGTGTGTGTGTGTGTGTGTGTGTGTGTGTGTGTGTGTGTGTGTGTGTGTGTGTGTGTGTGTGTGTGTGTGTGTGTGTGTGTGTGTGTGTGTGTGTGTGTGTGTGTGTGTGTGTGTGTGTGTGTGTGTGTGTGAGGAAGACACAGTGTCTGCCCTAGCCATGGCAACCCAGCCCTTCTCATTAAATCAGCCGGAGCAGCTCGTGTCTGGGGTCGAAGCTGGCCACATAATGCACACACACAAACAAACACACACGCTCGCACACACAGAGAGACAGAGGGGCCGACACTGGGCCAACGTCCGCCTGTGATGTGCGGCCAGAGGATGGATGTGGACAGACTTCACCTTCTTCTGCTCGGCTGCTGCTGCTGCTGCTGCTGCTGCTGCTGCTGGGGAACACACAGCAGATGGCTGAAGCACAACCACCTTTCTCCTTTCCCCTGCCTCACTTTCTTCTCTTCTCTTTCCCTCTGCTCTGAACTCACCCTTCCTCCTCCATCCATCTATTTTCCCACCCTCACTCACGATATCTCCGTCCCGAAACGTCATCGAGCGTTGGGCCTATTGGAACATTGAGGCAAAGTGTGACATTCGCCTCCAAAGGTCTAATGTGTTCAGAAGACGTCGACACTTTGAAAGTAGTAATCCTGAATATAATGCTGAACAAATTACAGTTTTGTTTTGTTACCTGACTGCCACGGCTTGTGTTGTCACAATCAGAATGAGAATCAGGTTTACATATAATAATAATAATAATGCATTTTATTTATGGGCGCCTTTCAAAGCTCTCAAGGACACCTTACAGAGCATAATTAAAAACAAGCAACAAAGAAGAGCACACAGTAATACAGGACTTAAAAAATACTTAAAAACAGAGACTTAAAAACAACAATCAGTTTAGCAGAGATTAAGAAATGGAACACGTTTAAAAAGGTGTGTTTTCAGGCTGGAGTTGAAGGTTGGGAGTGAGTCCATATTGCGGATGTCTTGTGGGAGAGAGTTCCAGAGACGGGGGGTAGAGTGGCTGAAGGCTCGTGACCCCATGGTACAAAGTATACAAATTATATACAAATAATTTGCCTTGGTGAATAATGGTGCATACATAACAAGTTGCAAATATAGATATATAAAATATACATAAATATATAAATACTAAAAAAGTGGTTTCAATAGGAATTTGAAAAAAAACTGTTTAAAACTCATCTTTGTTTTAGCAGCTTTTTAACTGCGCACTAAAACACTATATATTTAGATTATTTGTTGTTAGAGTTATTTGTATTCTGCTACCACCGTCTGGGTTTTTGTATAAGGAATATTTACTAATTTGAATGTTTTATTGAATTATTATTGTGTGCTTGCCATTTTATCAAATACTGTTTATCTATTTATGTATAGTGTCTCTTTGCTGTAACAATGTGCATTTCACCTCTGTGGGACAACAAAGCTATTCTTATTCTGATTCATAAAAATCCAATATTATTTAACACAAGGAAATGTATAAATATTACCAGCATGAGATGTTAGTCAATTGAAGCAGTAGGGGAACAAATAAACTCCTCAAGTTGTGACATTGGTTTAAAGTTAAATTATGTAAAAGTAGAACAAACATTTTGGAATGTCTCAATGAGACATAAGACTAGAGAAATATATTTGTACAAATCAATGATTTTGTATCGGATTATAAATAACAATGAAGGGTGTCTCCATTGAACACACAAATCCGAGACTGTGTTAAGGAGAGACACAAGACATCTTAGAGTCAACATTTTTGCTGTTCCAGTCTCTGCGATTTCCAGAGAGGAAGAGGATGTTTGGTCTTGGGTCTCATGTCTGCTGTCTAAGGAACTATAAATACACACCTAGACACTTCCAGGTGAAAGGACAGGGCAATGCAAATACACAAACACAGCCAGCCGGAGAGAAAGACTCCGGGAGAGCGAGAGAGGCAGGGAGGGGTAAAGCAGCCACATAAAAATCTATTGAGCTTAACAATGGTGTTATAAAAACGTGCAGAGGTAGTGTTTAACAATGTGGTCGGAAGAGACGTGGGTAAATACCTCTGGGAACGATGGCGCTTGGCTCAGCATCAAAGCGCTGGCAAGCACACAGCATTGTCTTTACATTCACACCATTGTCCCCTTCTAACACTTGCACACACACCTCTATACATCTACGATGATGTAAAGGGATATTTTTGGGGCTAAAACCCTTTTTGTTTTGCAACTCTGGATTCTGAGTCAGAGATGCGTCGATGAAGCAGAAAGATGAGCTAGTAAATATCTCAAAATGGTATTAAGTTTAGCAAAGATTGTGTATGCAATGAGATGTTATGTAATGAGGGTTTCATATTAAAAGAACAACTTCCATATGTTTACTTTCTTGCTAAGAGTTTCATGATAATATACATATACTGTACACCACTCTAATATCCAAATATCCTGGTAGAAATGAGCTTAGCTTAGCATAAGCACTGAAAGAGGGAGAAACAGCAAGCTTTGCTTTGACAAAAGTAAAACATATATCTGGATATCAAAGTCAAATCAGACTAATAGAAAACCCAAAACTCAAAGGTTTCTTTGAAAGGCCTTGAAAAACCAAACAGTTCTTTTTTTTAACTTATTTTATGGTCCGTTGTAGTTAACAAGATACATCAGGTTCAATTCATAGATGTTCAGTAGATGCAGGAACCGTGATGTCACCCAGTGGTTTGTGGATTATGGTTTTGAAGCCTTAAGTTTGGTGTTTTTAAACCGGAAGTAAAGTAAGGGTGTGTTCACACCTGCCTTGTATAGTCCGGTTGAATCTAACCCTGGTACGTTTAGCCGCTTGGTGCGGTTCATTTGGGTCGGTGTGAACACAGTCCGAGACCTCTTAAGTGAACTAAACAACCAGACTCTGGTCCGCTAAAATAGGTGCTCTCGGAACGCTTGCTAGTGAACTCTGGAGCGGTTCATTGCTGGTGTGAACGAAGTCTGCACCAAAACATAGGAAGCGTAGTATTTACGTGTCACAAGAACGCGGATATCTTCAAAATCTTTAGCGAAAGACTCTTTCAAGACATCCGCGGTTGTTTGGTTAAGTACAAATTCTCCGTCAACTAGGCCTACATAAAAGTAATGAATGAATGTTTATTTATATAGCCCAATATCACAAATGTTACACTTGTCTCAGTGGACTTCACAGTTTGTACAGAATATCAGTATGACGATACGACACCCTCTGTCCTTAGACCCTCACATCGTACAAGGAGAAACTTCCGGAGAAAACCCACAGTTTAAAGGGAACATGGGAGAAACCTCAAGGAGAGCAACAGAGGAAGGATCCCTCTCCCAGGACGGACAGACGTGCAATAGATGCCGTGTGTAAATTGAAAAGATAATACATTTGCAACATAGGTAGTCCAAATGTTTGGAAATGCATGTGTCTGTAAGAACACCTGTCGTCGGTGAAACGCCCTCCTTACTGCAGAACGTCTCTCATTATGCTATAATGTTTTTTAACGGACGTTGTCTGATTTATATAATCATATGCGTGGGCCGCTAGTGTCTGTTGATCTCCAGACTAACAGCAGCATGAGAATAACCTGCCGAAAGTGCCGATGCTCCATGGCGGAGGCTCCGGTAGAAATTGCCGGGATTCACGTTTTTACCCCCTTAATGTCTGACCAATGGTTGAACAGCATTTCCGTGCACTTGACTTGTGTTTAAAGTTTATAGTCCGTTTGAGTTTTGCCGTGTGAACAAACCGAACCTTCTGAAAAATGAAACGATGTAACAAACTGTGGTCTGGTGCGCACCAGAGAGCGGACTATTCGGTGTGAATTCACCCTTAGGCCAAGAAGATGGACCAAGGTACAACCAACAGTTGAACATTTGTATCTTTGGTGAAAACTATCTGTAAGTTGTTGGACAAAAACAAGGACAACATATATCTTTCAATTCTGTGGTATGTGATCCTGTCAATCAAGAAGTAGCTATAAGCAAATACAAATGAACATCACGCTGTATTGAAGACGACTTTTAACTATTGATCGAGGCCATAAACATTTTGCAAACATTTTTAGTGGGATAACAAATTAAACGGGAAGTAGAATAATTTTTCGTAGACTTCTATTCAAACAAACAGTGGGGATGCCCCCTGTTGGCCGTTAGATCAAATACTTCCCAACATGTCGGCCTTTTATTTCAAAGGAATCCCATGCTGGTGGAGTTGATACCTTAAAGAGGATATGTAGGTTTAATATTGATTGAAAATGCTCTACAAACATGCAGGTGAGCACCTACAAAGTGACACCCAGTTAAGTAGTCCCAAAGAATACAGGGCATGGTCCCAAAAGCCTTTAATGAAAGAGGATTATATATTCTAATATCCACCGCACCTTCACTCCCGTGATCCTGCAGCTGACTTACCACCATCAGACTTTGCAGAGATGAGCTCCCATCTGAAATAAAATTGATAAGTACACAAATATCCCTCGCATAAAAAGACATTTGGCAGTAAATAAGACACATGAATATTTGCTCTCAGCCATTTTGCAAACCATACAGAAAATGCTCACAACATACTTGCCACGAATCCTTCAATAGCACCAGCAATAAAGTGCAGATTTATGGCAAATGTTTTCATCGTTTTGCCTCTATCAGTGCCCCTGCTTCAAAATTAATTATTGATTAATCCCTTTGCTTTTTAAGCAAAAATGCAGACCAGCAATATCAGACTATCACAAAAAAATGATTATGCCCCCAAATCGCATGTATCTGGCTCATTCATTACGATGTATTGACAAGGAGCAAGTTGCTAATCGCCAAAGCAGAAGAAATAAGGGCTGTCAGCATTTCTGTTGACCGTGCTAAACCAGATATATACAACAGGATGTAAGTTAATGGATTGATCAGAGCGGGAGGCAGGGATGGCGGGGCTAACCATGCAGAGGAAGGTGCATGTGCATAATCATCACTTTGCTTTAGTCTTAAGTCTACAGCGAAACAGCACTGAGACATGTGACTGTGGGAGTGCGTACATGCGGCTTTGTGCATGTGTGCCTACATGTACAAACTGCGGCTCGGCTGGCAGCGCGGGCGGCCGGCAGGAAAAGGTCAAGGCAAAGTTTAGATGCCGTGTACCAGGGGCCTTAAGATATTCATAGCCAGCATTTTAGCCCGGAACATAATGAGATGGAACTGGTAAATATTTGCTGATGGCCTGAAAAATTCCAACCATAGTGGGAACCTATTTTGAATACAAAAGATGTCAGGGGAGGATGATAAGTGAGGATGGGGGGGGGCACCTGATAGCTAATTAGTACATTTGCCCAAATAATTAGAATGAGCGCTCATGGCTGATATCACACAGGAGAGTGGTGTGTGTAGCATTCTGAATGGGAAAATCTGCATTTCATAGGCTGCTGGACGCTTATCATCCCGCCTCTGGGGGGCTTTTAATGGACATATTTACCTTTGCTGCATATTGGATATCTGTGATTAAGATTGGCAGGTTGATGCACCAATGAGTTTAACCCCGATGTGAAAACCTCCGCCTGAATCTGCTCCAGAACTGCTGCTGGAAAAGGCTGTTTTTATACGAGGGGGTACAACATAACACTGAAAATGCAAGTTCTGTTTGATTCTACCCCCCACCTCTGACAGAGAGAGGCCCACGTGTCTTTTAACAGCGTCTGGAGACACACACATTACGCTGTGCAAATAGTAACTCCGTCTCATTATCCTGTCCTTTAAGGAAGGGCCGAACATGGTTGTTTGCGGTGCCCCTATTATTATTACCCCTTCACTTCTAATTCAAATACGGACAGTCGGGAAAGACAGGGAGACGTGAGCATGGCGGGAAGGGAGAAGAGGATTTAAGAGAGAGGAGAAGAAGACCAAGCAGAGGCACTTCATTTGCCAAGTGCAAAGAGTAAATGTGCGTGAGTTTGAATACAGACCTCACAGTTTTACAGCATGTACATCTTAGTTCCTTTGCTTTTTAATATCGATATGCTACCTCTGGCTGAAGTTATTAAAAAGAGCCATCTAAGCTATCACAGCTATGCAGACGACACCCATATTTATTTTAAAATCACTATTCTCCCATTAGAACACTGAGCGAGTGCATTGAGCACATCACTGACTGGAAGACTCAGAACTTTCTCCAACTGAACAAACAAAAAACAGAGATCATCGTTTTTGGAGCAAAGAAGGACCGATTAAAAGTAATCGCAGAGCTTCAGTCGGCAGACTACAAAGCCACTAATAAAGCCAGCAATCTAGGTAGTGATGGACTCAGACCTGAAGTTCAACAGCCACATTGCAACAGTCATTAGGTCTGCTTATTATCACCTGAAGAATATATCGAGGATTAAAAAACTAATGTCACAACAGGACTTAGAACAGCGTGTCCATGCTTTTATCTTCAGTAGACTCACTCGACTACTGCAATGGTGTCTTCACAGGGCTGACAAAAACTCCATCAGAAAGCTGCAGCTGATCCAGAACGCTGCTGCTCGAGTCCTCACTGACACCAAAAGAGTGGATCACATCAGTCCGGTTCTGAAATCTCTACACTGGCTTCCAGTTGGCCAAAGAATTGATTTTAAAGTACTATGCTAGTTTTTAAATCATTACATGGTTTAGGACCAAAGTATATTGTTGAACTCCTGCATAATTACGAGCCATCAAGGTGCCTCAGGTCTTCAGGGACGGGTCTGCTATCGGCTCCGAGAGTAACAACAAAACATGGAGAGGCAGCGTTTAGCTGTTATGCCCGACACTCTGGAATGAACTACCCAAAGCGTGCTCGTCCGCAGAAACGCTTACTATTTTTAAATCGAGACTAAAAACACATCTCTTTGGCTGCTTTTAATTGAGATGCTCATATTCTAACTACAGTATGCCTTTTAAACATGTATTGTATACCTGTGGTGTTTATTGTTATTATTTTATTATCTTTGCTTTGTAATGCCTGTTGTAAAATTGTATAATGTGTTTTTACTGTATTTATTCCTAAAAAGTATTTTAATTTGTTTTGTAAAGCACTTTGAATTGTCGCGTACAGAAAAGTGCTAACTAAATAAACCTGCCTTGCCTTACAGACACATATTAAAAGAACAGTCACATTATTACAAATAAAGTGGAAGAGTCTTTCTCTGACCCCATCCCTAGTGAGGTTTCAGGTCAAAGGTCAGGGTGGTAATTCCTTTTCTCAGTCAAAGTAGGCAATTGGCAACATCAGGATTCTAAAGGTAATGTTTTTATTCTGATGGGTAAGCCATACAACATAAACCTCAAATAACTTTAAATAGGAAGAATTGTAACCTCATTTGGCAGTATGAGCTTTCTTCCACCTTGTTTCATTCTCTATCTGTCAGGATCCTATCGTTTTTAAGTTTCCTGATATCTGTTTTATTTTGAAAGGTTTTCCCCCCGGTGTCATGTTTACTTCCTGTCTTTGATGTTTTCCCCAGCTGTTTTCATGGTCTGTCAGGGCCTGATTGGTTTGACCTGTTCCCCATCAGACCTGCAGTCACCTGACCTCCCTCGTGAGTTTCAGCCTGCATTTAGCTTAGGAACCTTCCTCACGGAGTGAAATGACCCGGAAGTCCCTCAGTGGCAGCCATGATAAGTGCCGTTCCAATTCTCTAGACTCTAGAGTCTAGAGATGATAGGAAAGGAGGTTTCAAACTTCCTTTATAACCTCCTTTAGCTTAGGAACCACTGGACCTCCCTCACCGAAAGGAGAGGAGAAAATGCTGCCCCACAATGCCTTGCAGCCGCAGCATTTGCCGTCACTCAACAGTCGGCCGTTCACGGAAACAACCGATTATGACGGAGAAATTATATCATGAAAGTTACGGTGCTTATTAAGCTTTTTAAAACGTATGTGGTAAGTTGCCAAAGTGCTTTGTTTTGAACGTTCATCAGTATTATAATCAAAAAGAGAAATATGAACGTTAGTTTTTACTGAAATGATCAAATAAAGTCAACATTTCACAGTCTTTACTGAGCTGTGTGGGGTTTGTTCAACTTTTAAAATATGTTTGAATGGTGACACAGTGATAGATGTTAAGGACTAACGTTTATAATAAATACATTTGTATTGATTTTAAGATATTTTAAGATATTTTCATACAATCATACGTATTGGGATCATTTGTATTCATGAGGACCGGAGGGAGAGGGTGACGACTCTGACGAGCATAAGTTTTATGAAAATTGGGCCTATTAACACATGAATACTGTGTATATTTGAACATATATAATAAGTACAATGTAAGACAAGCAGAAGTTTATTATACTTAAGTCATTATACTTTTTTTATTTGCTGAGTGAGGGCCGATTCAAAATTGTCCGTGGGCCGCATTTGGCCCCCGGCCCGTAATTTGGACACCCCTGATATATGGGAATGTCATGTTTTGGTAACCATGCCGACCCAACTCCAAGTTCTGCTTGGAGTTGTGGAGAACTGCACCTTAACATCTGTATTCTGCTTCAATATGGATCAGAGAATAATTGTTTTCCGTGTATCGTTACTTTCAACTGAGCTCTTTGACTGAACAACAGTTACTTTATACAAAGGCCCTGGCTTAGGGGCCTCCTGACCCCTCGGGCCCCTGAGCCTCTTTAACACAGTCAGTGATCCAGAAGCCATTACCTGCCTGAGCAGCAACAACAGTTTGATGTGACAAAGAAGTAAAGGGACTCCTGCTGCTGGGTCTTATACCAGAGGATACTTCTGTCTACCCTTTCTTTACACAGAAAGACACACATGTTACCACGAATGCCTCATATATATATATATATATATATATTGAGTTTGTTGCAAAGAGCAAGAGAGATGTGAGGTGAGAAGATGGGGAAAAGAAAAGTGAGGAGGAGGAGGAGAAGAAGAAGGAGGGTGCATGGAGAGTGTGAGTGCTGTGTGAAAGGCTTCTAACTAGGTTACTGTAACTTAGACCTGGAAAGTTGTTCAACGTCCTCTGCGAATCTAGCTCCGTGACCGCTTCATACAAGTCATAAAGCATGTTTTTCTCATCTGGCAAAAGGAGGAGGGGGAGGAGTCAACATAACTGAAATAGAAATCTGAATTGGAAGCAGGGATACAGATCAAAATGTAATCCTTCTTATGACCCAGCTGAGCAGCGAGAGACAGAGTGAGGAGAGATTATGTGATTCCAACGCTTTACCCTATCTTTACAATTACTTTCCTACAGGTGCCGCGCGCTCCAAAATCACATTGAGAAACTTCTCCAACAGGGTCAAGGAAAGGATGATTTAAGCCTCGACTATATTTACGTGCAGGGCTACCAACAGCATGCCGCAATTTGTCTCTGTCTCGCTGTGTTTTAGCAACATCTGGCGCCCAGAGATTTAGGTTAGACAGGTAATTAGTGGCACATATTTGTCCAAAAGACAGGTGTATTTTCATTTAAGAAACACTCCATCACGTCTCCGGATGGGAGCCTGTTTGTTACCATCCAGCTGAAGGAGGCACATACGCTCTGCAGCCCGCTTCTACACGCGGGGTTCACTTTTATTTTGTGGATGTTTTAGGGTTTAATAGTGGCACACACTTAAAAGGCATGCCACCCGTGCACTGGCAAAGCCCTGCTTGCATTACACAACCCTTGCATGATTGCAAGGTTTGGCAGCGACTATCCCACAATGTTTTGCTGCTTAAGTACGAGGCATTACTCCGTGTTTACAACCTCACACAGGATTAAATGTCTAATATCAATGTCCCATCTAAAAACATATTTCCCTCCATCTCTTTCTGCGTCACGTTACCCCTGGTTTGTGTTTCCTCCAGCAACCACACTCATCCCCGCGTTAGCTTTAGGAACATATATGATTTCAGAATGTTTAAAAAGGCTGAATTTCTTAAATACTTCAAACCAAAGGTGGAAAGTAACTTAGTACATTTAAATGCTGTTTGTTATACTTCTACTCCAGGGACATATTGTACTTCTCGCTTTCCTATAAGAGTCATTCACAAACTCAAATTATGAATACAAAATGTAAACTCAGTAGCAGTACATATATTGGTTAAATGTATCTCCACCTTAAACAGCTGCGACATTAAAGTAATGCACTGCATCAATTATTATAATCCAATGAATACATATACTTTATTCTGAAATGTGTCATTCTGCATAATGAGTGTTTTCATTTTGGTTCTCTAAGTACAGCATATTTTGAAACTAGTACTTTTTCTTTCAATGCATGACGTGTGCTTGTAACAAAGTATTTTACAGTGTAGTATTATTACTTTGTCCGACCCTTTCGTATGTATCTCTGTTCTGTCTCCAACTCTCCCCGTCTGTGTGGTTACGGCAGCTCCTCAGTACGCTCCATCAGCAGCCCTCCGTGTTTCTCCTCCAAACTCTAACTGTGGTCCTGCCGCTCCAGATGAAGCTGGATAGTCTTTTAAAAAAGGAAATGCACTTCATCATGGTCACTGGGCTCATGGTTCTAATAAATCAAGGCGCCGTCCACCATTGCTGCTCCTCTCTGGAACCAAACTGCTGCTGGATGGATCTCCTCAGCTGCTCCTAATGGAGGTCACACTCACAGAGACACTTTTGCACACGGACCAGAGAGAAATAGAGAGGAGCCTTACGAATAAGCTGTGCTGACTGAAAGAAAAACGCATTAGGTAGAAGTGTCCTGCAAGGAGAACAAGGAGTCCAACGCAACGGAAAACACTTTTACTTTCAAATCAAATGGAAGGATAAAAGTGATGAATTAACGCTAATTAATTATTGTTATTTAGGATTGCTTGTTATTAAAGGGTTATTTATACATTTTGGAGCACATTGTTATTGTCTTCTGAGTTCTTCCACATGTGTGTGGGCATGCACATGTTCCATAAACAAAGTGCCATATGCAAACTTGTATAAAACATGGGTATTGACATGTTTGCAGCGTTAGAATGTACTTATATGCTTTACTCAAGTACTTCTATCCATGTATTTTTTTCTTTTTATGTTTATTTTATTAGCTTTTATTTTTAATGACTGATTTGAAATGCCATTTTCTTAATGTCTTTTTTTTCTTTTCGTAAAGCACTTTGAATTGCCTTGCCTTGCCTTGCCTTGCCTTGCCTTGCCTTGCCTTGCCTTGCCTTGCCTTGCCTTGCCTTGCCTTGCCTTGCCTTGCCTTGCCTTGCCTTGCCTTGCCTTGCCTTGCCTTGCCTTGCCTTGCCTTGCCTTCTACCCCAGTGCATCTCACTTCACTAAATTGACTTGACGGCTTTAGTTATTCTGCAGATTTAGGTTAACTATATTACATTATAATATGATATAAGGCTTCGGGGGAGTTTCACCAGCTGTAAAGTCACAAATAAAATATACAAATGAGATTGTATTCATTGTTGATGTCGTACAAACTCCTATAAACTAAGATGACGTCTTCAAATTCAGATGTTTAGATAATTTCGCTTTAAACAATCTATCGATGATGAGAATTGTTGCTGATGATTTACCCGTCAATTATACCATTTGAATAGCACTTCCAGGAGAGAACCCACTGCCATGTCTCGAGATTAAGACTTTGAGATTGTTTTCAAAATGAAAAGCATCACAATAATTTCAAACAGTAACAACAGAGGTAAAGTTGTGCAAGCAAGAATTAAAAAATAGATATATAGTATAGAGCTTTAAAGTAGGAATCTCACCTCAAAAAGCTTTACAAGTGTACAGTATGCCAACGTCATATAATGAACTAAACATAAGAACAAGCAAACATAAAGTAGGAAGAATAAACATGAAAAGAATAGTTAACATTATTATTTCAGATGTATCCCCAGATTAGACTCATATCTCCAGCCGCCTTTACATTCCTGCCATCATGTTGAAATGCATTCAGTGCTTTGTATGAAGCTCGATGTAACAGGCGTATTGTTAGAGCCGCATGCTACAGCAACATATTACCAATTATAACTTCCTATTTGATGAAATTAATTAGAGCTCCATCACATTCCTCACCTCCACGATGATATAGGTCATTATGATGCATTAAAGGTCATTCCAGTAATGCTTGACATATCAAGTCAGCCTGCATACACCCTCATCACAGTGAACATACATGTAGCGGTTAATGCTTTCATGCCACTGTCTTCATTATACACGTCAAGACGTTTTTCTCTCAGAAGTCTCAAAAAATGTGCTGGCCCGCACAAAGCAATACCCTCTGCAGCCACGATATCCATAGAAATGTATTCCTCCACATTTAATTGTAAGTGTGGGGGGGGGGGGAGAAAACAACGAGATCAATTGTGATTCAACTCATTCCCCTGAATGGAATTATCTGCACACAAAAATAAATTCAAAATGTCTCTGCTGTACAGGCTCAATCAAAATATTCTGATCCTAGTTACAGAAACTGAATATGTATGAACAGCTCAAATATGCTGAATTTATTTTGAATATTTAATGAGATATAAAATATAAGTCTATTTCAGCAACTAATAAAATCAGTCTTGTATGAATGGTGCCATAGATTGAAAACGAATGGTGGGAAAGAGGGCGAGACGGGGGGGAGGAGGAGGAGTGGATGAGACGGGGGAGAAAAACAAAGGGTGTCAGAGCTTCATCAACATGCTATAACTGAGTGGCACGGCCATATTTCCCTGCATCAAGATCAGTCAAAATACCAATGTGCAAATGTGAGCACCTCCTCCCCTCCATCTCTCCATCTCTCCATATTCTCCCCCCCCCCCCCTCCCTCCTTCCTTCTCTCTGCCTCTATCTCTCTGTGTGTCCAATCACACGGCAGTCCTTCTCAATAAAACAAATTAACTGATTAGACATTTTAATCTCAGTTGTCTTTGACCTTGTAGAATATATTACTGATGTCTACATCGCTGAGAGCAGATAATGCGGCAGGCAGCTGCTTTTCTTAAAGACAAAACTGCCCTTTTTAAAGAGGCGCCAGACACGCAAGCTAACAGGTTGGGGCAAAAATCACCCTCCTCCCCCTCCTCCTCCTCAACGCCACCCTCCCTCACCCAATCCCTCCTACTTCACAACACACACACACACTTGTGCTCCCCCCCTCCTCCCTGCAGGCAGCCAGTGGGGAAGGGGTTAAGGCAGAATGCATTAACAAAAGAAAATTATAGCGTAAACAGTTCATAAAATCTCACAGCCCCTGATGTCGGGGCTAGATCATTAAATTTCTGCAACAATTAGACCTTTTCTCACGGCGGCAAATTGGAGCCGTTGCCATGGCAAATCCGAGCCCTTAAGTCATATATCTTTGATTGCGGAAAGGTCAGGCGCAGACAGCCTAATAACTCAGGGAGCTGTTTGACAGATTTCATCCAAGCATGATCACATAACAGAGCCAAACTATGTCGGCAGTTGTTAAAAGCAAGGGAGGGGTCAGCGGGAAGGTTGGGGTTATGGAATGCTTCTGCTCGGCTGAGCCCAGCCTGATACTGTTCATGACTGACTTTAAATCCAGTGGAATAAAAAAATAAAAGGGAAAAAAAGGCTGATTTCTTTAACTGTGGATCAGTGGGGGTTATTTTTTTTTCACTTGACCAAACCCGGATTAGGCTCTAAAGGGGGTGATGTTAGGGATGGGTGATTTAATGCCTGCATGATGTTAGAGATTTCTCCTAAAAACAGAGTAGAGTAGAATAGAATTCCGCAGAGCCAGAGAAAACAGGAAGCCGTGATGAGCGTGGAGTGACTGACAGTGTTTTGAGATACCAATGATGAACCATGATTTATTTCCTGTTCAAACACATATGTTGAGGGAATTGAGATGGATGTGAGCCCCCGGTACGGTGAGGGATCGAGCGGCGGCTGCAGTAGAAATCCCTGTCATCGACTCGTTTAACGACCCTGACACACAGAACTTTGAATAACAATCAGCTTCTCCTGACTCCGTTAAGACTACATGCCTGATACTGCTGGGTTGTTTAGACCTACCCGCCCCCCCCTTCTCTCTCTCTCTGCCTCCCCTCCTCTATCCTTCTGTCTCTGTAGGCAGTGCTGGCATTTCAGCTGTCTATCCCAAAAGGCCCCAGCTGAACAGAACAAGTGCATATACCACCCCCTGCTGGAGGACTGGGATGGTGGTTCATTTGATCTGATGGTATGTTGTTCACCTCTTGTTCTGTGCTGAGGTTGGGAGAGTAACTTAAAAAAGGTTTCCCAGTACAATTACTAGTTATCTGTAAAAAAAAAATGTTGGGACATTAATTTTACATTATTATTAGCCTTGTAAACGGTCGCAAATGTATCACATTACCAATTTGACTCCAATGTCCTCCCATAACTCCAGTGAAGATGTTGACCCGTTATCTAAAGGCAGATGCAGAAAACACAATGCCTGGGGAGATATCGCCTGTGTGTTAAATGGAACATTTATTTGAATAAGATTCCATGTAACACATTAAGGGGTTTTGAGGGTTACTTTAAAAATGAATTATGTTATAATTACTAGTTACATTTAAAAAATAATGGGAGGATGAGGGTGTTTTTTACTTAAGTGTTTTGTGTTAGACTAAATAACTATTTAACATAGAAAAGAAGACACCAAGATATTTAGTATCACAAATGTGTCCTCTGCTAAGAGGTTGTATTGATAGGAAAGCCTGCCTTTCATTCAGCATGTTCAGCCTATACACCCACAACGAAACACATGAGCACATACTACAGTTTAAAAAACATAAATCAAATCTGAGCTGACAGGAAATGCTCATTACATGAAAAATACCCAACAAGTAATTCTTGCATTTATAACTTAAGTCAAAGAATGTAAGTATGATCAGGAAAGAAATACAGCAATTCATCATATTGTGTAGATTATTATGTTAGATTTGTTGCTATCCTGTCTCAAAAGTCAACTTAATTAATTTACCAGCTGATCAAAAAAGCTTTTTAGATAGTTTATTCTGCTTAAGAGGAGGAAGAATGTACTCAGCATATGATGATATATAAGGTTATATATTAACTGTTAAACATTATCCAGTGTGTCCCATTGTGGGACAAATAAAGTTGTTCTCATGTTGATTGAATAGTTGGAACTAAAGTAAGTACAAGTTATCAACAGTGTTCAGATATGTTGGTTCTTTTAAAGTCACTGTTTTTTTTAATCTTTTTCTAAAATCTCATGGAGCATTGGTCAGCTTGTCTGAGTGTGGGCCCCTGCTTAGTCCGCTTCTTAGCATTATGGTAAGTATATATGACAGCGTTCTTTTCTCAATTAAATACATTAGGGGACCAACTCCTCTTTGAATGAGATCTAGATCCCAAGATATATTTAAAGCCCGTAAACATGTATGTGTTTTTCCTGAATGGACAATAAGGGGTTTCAAATGTGTTTCATAAGATACATTAGAACACCTTTTGGCACATGAGTACAAATACATAGTAATGTCTATATTGAGGTTTAAGTATACACATCTATTATAACATGTTTAATATGCTATTACAAAGGAATGTGCCACGGCCAAAAGCGTTCAAAAGGAAATGTCTCTGGCTTCTTAGTTTTCTGTATCCTTAATATAATTGTTCTCTCTGTCAGCCTTAAGTGTGAACAAGGTCTTGGAGCCTTTATTTATTTTTATTTTTTAAACATTATCCCCTCTAGCTTTTGAATATTACAGTTGTACTGTTCACGCATTCTAGAAAGTAAACCTCATAGCTTAAGTCTTATTGTATACTTGTATAATTTCAGATCTAATGTCGTGTAGCGCTGTGCCAATGCAACACAAAATAGAGCCCCTGACCAAACACTTACAGATTACACTGAATACCTCGTTAATATAAAAATGGGACTGTGGTTTTACAATCTCGATCACTGTGAACTGACCCTTCCTTAGATAAGTGTTTAAATAGTTCAAGTGTAGGGATCCATGTCTGTCAGCCATACCCCTCTCCTCTCCTTTCTGGACTGGAAGAGCATGGGCCACTGGGAATTGTAGGACAAAGGAGAGGAGAGATGCTGCAGGCTAATGGGGAAGAGGGCACAGCTGTGACACAAAATCTCTCTCTGGCAATGAAGTCTGTCCAATCCTCTCCCAGACTCCCACCCTGAGAGCTCTCCATATCTTCTCCCCTGGAATTCTGGAATACGCTCCCCCACCCACAGCACAGAGGCTCTTCCACATCTACACAGTCGGTGGATCCTCAGTCTAAAATTGAGGTGTCGAATTTGTAACTGTAGAATGAACCCGTCATATTTACATTGATATACCCTTCATATCTGATGGAGCTCGCCATGGTTCTACATAGTATCTGAACCAACTCGTACCTTACCTGAAGGCCACAGTAGTTCTCTGACATGCTGGTAACACTTGAATCGTTAAAGGTCCTCTTACTTACTGTTGTGGACTTAAAGGCTCAGGCTTGGTGTCGCACAGAAGTATTGATGAGTGAAAGGGTATAACCTCATTCAACATTCAGATGTACAACAAAAAGGATGCGGCTCAAGCAAAAAAGGAGTTAAAAATACTAAACAATCATAGAACTGCCGACGCTAGTAAT